>NW_024423343.1:87386368-87797094 GCF_017311325.1 Ursus maritimus | reverse complement strand
TGTTTTTCCCCCCCCCTCCCTCTCAATGAATAAAAAAGTGTTTTTTTTTTTTTTTTTTTTTTTTTTAAGATTTCTTTATTTGAGAGAGAGGGAGAGAGAGAGAGAGCGAGAGCAAGGGGAGGGGCAGAGGGACAGGGGGAGAGAGAGAATCTCAAGCGAGGTCCATGCCCAGCATGGAGCCCGACACAGGGCTCTATCTCACAACCTTGGGATCATGACCTGAGCCAAAATCAAGAGTGGGACACTCAACCAACCAAGCCACCTAGTGTCCCAAGGTGACTATTCTTTCATTTGCAGCTGATAGGTTTTATTATATTGAGTTAGAAAAGACCTGAAGAAACAACTCCTTTTTGATTTTTGCCAAAAGAAGGCTACAGTTTATTTCTTAACTAAAATTGTTATTTTTGGTAAATGTTCTCCATGAGTAAAAATGCTTTATTGTGATATATTGAAATATAATAGGGTTAAACCGTAACCTTGGGGCCAAAACATATGGTAACTTGGGGCCAAAGCAAATGGAACTATGCATGTTTAGGATGGGGGATATATGAAATTCTTGGGGGTTTGTGTTGATAGCAAATGATTTGTGTTGGGGTTTGTGTTGATAGTAAACCTACATGATTACTAAGAAAATTGGTGTGATCTTGGGTGACATTAACCGAAGAAGAGCATTGAAGATTAGGGAGGTAGTTCTTTTGCTGGACTCATTATTGGTCCATCCCAGCTTGACTGCTACAGGGTAACTTTTAAAGGAGAAGCACAAATACATTGTCCTGCATTTGGAGAGAGGCATGAGAGGGGATGAGAGGCCTGAAAGCAGGTGACATGGGGAGCACATGTTTTAGCTGCTCCTTCCCTCAGGTCTGTCCTCTGCAGAGTTTCTCCTTGCCTGCAGTGGGGGGTATTCGGACCTTGTCCACTGTGTGGCAAGTTTTAACTAGGGGTGTTTTGGTCTGCTTGTTAAAAGAAGCGAGACCCTATTTCCCCTAGAGCTGAAGGTTAACCACGCTCTCTGATCAGTAGACTTGGTGTGTGCCAGGGGTTTCTACTGGTCTTTTGGGGGAGGGACCAGCTGCGCAGATTTTAGGTGGACCTGCCCTAGTGGAGATAAACCCTCAGGGTGCAGGGGGGTGGGGCTTAGTGCAAATGGCTCCAGCCTCCACTGGGGGGGGGTGCTGTGCTGCTCACTGAAGTGGGTCTGGGAAGCAAGTGAAAGACAAGCAGAAAAGACAAATAAGAGAGAGGTTTTTGAGTTTTGTAAAGGTAGGCATGTCGACGAGTCTGCAGATGTGTAGTACGGAAAGCAAGCCCCATGGCTACTGGGTGAGGGCTAAAAATAGGCAGAGAGGGGGAAAGAAGATGCTTTATTATTTATTTCCCTTGGCATACATTTTGAAAATAGTTCGTTTTGTAGACTACATCAGAAAATAGCATTGCCAAAAGGTGGCCAATTGGTGCTTTGAGAATTTGTTCAGGGAAGGTTAGCTGTCTGGTTTCCTCTGCTTTAGAATGAATGATTTTTCAGGTTCAAACTACTGTAACCATGCTTGTGGAATAAAATGTTGAGGATCCCAAAGCTCACCATTTTATGTGCTGAAAAGAATTAAAAATCACCTTTGTAAGCTCCGGTTCACCTGCCCAGATGAACTTGTCCCAACAGGATCTTCTCTGCTCTCATCATTTTAGATGAGTGCGCAAAATCCTATTGCATAGATGTGCCTTATTTTTCTTAATCAGTTTCCTATCCGAAAATCTCAGTTGTTTTAGTATTTCATATTAGCACTGGTGCTCCATGAATATCCTTGTTGCTCAGTCTTTTCTCTTACCTATGACTTGCTCCTCAGCAGTCCACTAGCAGGGGCAAAGAATAAGCAAAACCATAAAGGCTTTGAAGATATCACCAAGTTGCCCTCAAGAAAGGCAGACTATGCATACTTTTCTTTCCTGTATACCTTTTAGCTTGAATATCAAAATATTTTTTACATTTCCAATTTGTTATGTGAAAAAAATACCTGAGTTTGTATTAATTTGATTAATGGTGAGAAAGAGAACTGTTTTCACATATTTATTAGCCATTTTTCTTCCTAACCTTCCTCCTGCCATCCCTCTTGAACTAAGTTTTTTTCTCCTTCTTCCATCCATTCTTTCCTTCCCTCCTATAGTTTCCTGGTCTCTGTTGGCAAGATTACATCGTGATGCTTCCATAATAGCCCCAGATCACTTACCTCCAGATTTATATTACGTGAGAAAAAAACCCTCTATTTCCTTAAGCCGTTATAAGTTGGGTTTTCTATTAGGTGCAGCCGATAATTTTCTCTGTCCATATTTAATTGTGAAAACCATAATTTGGTTATTGATCTAGAAGAGGTCTTTAGACTTAAAGGGTATGAATGCCCATTTAATAAGTGTTGTTAATCAATGATACTGTAATAGAGCTGTAATGGGACAGATGGTAGCTATGCTCGTGGTGAACATAGCATGATGTATAAACTTTCAAATCACTAAGGTGTGTATGCCTGAAACTAATGTACCATTGTGTGTCAACTATACTCACATAAAAAAAAAGTTTTGTCAAATATTTTCCCGTTTCTAACTAATTTTTATCTTTTCTGGGTCATCTTTAATATTAAAAATTTAATTATCAATTTTACCAGTCTTTTTTTTTTTAAGGTTTCTGCCTGGGTGTCATATTTGAGAACTTTAGCACATAATCATTTACTTATATTTTCATTTGAAGTTTGGCTTCATTTTCTGCATTAAAAAACTAGGATGGCATGTGCATATTCTCCCTTCCCACACTCACGGCAGACATTGCTAACGGAATGTGCCACTCATTCTTTATTAGCCATTTTATTAGCCATTAGACTTACCTGGGCCTCTTCTACCAAACAATAAAGTTTCATGTAGCATAAAACTCATTCGCTATTCTTGATTTACAGTAGTTTATATTAAAAAAAAAAACATTCCTATAAGCCACCTTATGTACTTTCTTGGACAAGACGGAGCATCAGTAAATTGAGAGATAGACTGATCTACTAGCATATTAACAACATTGGTCAGGCACCACTAAGAGCAGATGACTGCTATTAATATTTCACAGACCAGAAAAGAAATTGAGAAGGATCTTTTTTTTTTTTTTTTTAAATTGGGCAGCTTCCAGTTTAAAAAGGAAGTCAGTATGATTCAAATGATGATATCCCTCAAACGACAACATCACTCTTCCATCGAAGGGGATCCAAAGCAATTCTTCAGATGGATACATTTCCTTTTGGCCTCTGGCTTCTACTGGATAGGCTAGTGTTTGGGTGTCTGAGTGTTTGTGGAGGAGTCCAAACACCTAGGTATTCAGAACCATGCCAGACTCATGGGAGGATGCAAACGGGAGATGAGCATCTCTGCACAATTATCCAGAAACAGGAAGCAGTGATTCATGAATTAGAAACAGTAACTACAAGTCTTTAGGGAGCAAAAAATTCTTCATCCGGATTCGAGAAACTGAAAGTAAAGGGAACGTGGTCCATGGACCCTAGAAGTAAATTATCAGGATTATGGCATTTGTGACTCACGGAGATTTTTCTTTGACCTTCAGTTTGGCTCATTCTCTTCCTTCTTCCTCTTGTAACCTACCAGCCTCCTATTTAACACACAGTATGCTGATGCCTATCAGGATTTCCCGTCTTGCTTTTCTTAGAATGGCAAACAAAGGGGCAATGCAGTTGGAGAGATCATAAAATTTAAAGGAAATACTTTTTTAAAATATGCATTCTATTGTTATTTTCAAGGTTTAATTTATATTATTGGGTCCTGAAAGGAAACGCCTAGACCACCTCTAAAAGCTTCTCTCTAGCTGGTATCTGCCACTGTGCTGCTCACCGAAGATGAGTGGCTGGCGGCTCTGATGTTATCAATGGTGATACCACAGCGTAAAGTAGGAAGAAATAAATGGGACTGGGCTTCATTGGTTTAACCTCTAGAAGAATCATGGGGCTAAGAAGAGAGGTTGTGGGAGGGGATCAATAGTTGACAAATGAAAAGAGTCTCGGTCAGTTGGAAAGGACATTTATTTTCCCATGACGTAGCAGAATAAATCACTAGTAGAATCCCACATCTCAGGATTGTCTTTTGCAAAATAACGCTCTCTGTTTTTCTTCACCTAAAATCTTTGAGTACTACAGTACAAAGTTTTTTTCTATGGTGAGTAGTCAGGGAAATAGAAACACGCCACCTAAATCGATGCTGGGAGGGAAGCAAATCTATCATTGCCGTCATTGTCCTGATGAAGTACTTCTGCGACATGTAAAGTACGTGGAACAGTGCTAGGTATCGGGGAATCTGCTTACCACAATGCGATTCCTGCTGCCACCAAGTTGTTTTCCCCCAGTAAGGGAGATGATAGCCCAGTAGTAACATGTCGTCTCTATGTTCTTTTTTATTGAGAGATTTATCTGAAAGCATTATGTTTCTCTCGCTTATTCTTTATGTAAGTCAAACTTATCTTTCACATGAAGAGGACTCTTAGTTGCAGAGAGTATAAATCTATTTGAGCTATTTCTTGGTTTATTCTGCACTGGCCATTCCCACTCTCTGTCCGTCCAAAGTCATTTTGGCTGGTGGCTAGTGTTGGCACTGTGCTGCTCTGTGCTCTGGGCTGCTGAGCCCTGGGGACTTATTCTCTTGGACTATCTTGTTGATTGACTTCTGGTTGCGTTTGGCAGTGGGAGGCGCTGTCAGTTATGAATGAGGGCAAGAAGAGAGCAAGATCTGGATGTTCATTTCTTCCCTCTGTTCTTCTTTGAGTAGTGGCTGCATTCTTTTGACCACCGCTCCCAACAGGCTACGCAGCCCTTTCTTTGCTACTCCAGCTCCCACTGGCTGTCAGCATACTCTCTCTTTCCTTATCTCTTTAGCTGATGCTGGGGATGGCTTCCAGCTCTTGTGCATCTATGCGTGCGTCACAGTTATTTGTCGGCTTTCAATGTGGCAACAAACAACTGCAAAATTTCAGCAGTTTAAAATGATAGACTTCTGCTTTTGGCTCGTGTAACATGAGGGCTCTGGGTCAGCTGTGGCTCAGATCCTGGGTCTTTTCATTCTAGATCTCTGGCTGAAAAGACATGATGTTTTCATGATAGAGGACAGAAACTCAAGGGAGAGCCCAACCCAAAGCCTGCAATTACACGTAAAGCTTCTGCTTGGATAGGGCAAAGGTCAAGTCTACTCATATCCCAGTGGCCAAAGCATGTAACTTGACTATGTCTAAAGTCAAACAAGTAGGGACATATGCTTTTCCCACAGGATTCTTGGACTGAGTGATCTCTGTTTTCTGCTGGGACTCTGACTGATACAGTTATCTCTAGGGGAAAAAAAGGACATTTATTACGATGATATATAGAGTAGTCTTAACCCAAAGGCAGAGATTGCAGCCTGCCCTGGAAATAAACCAGAATGGGAGACTTAAGTACTCTCAGGACTTGCCTTTTCTCTTCTCTGTTCCCTTCTGTCTGCTTCTCTCTTTCTCATTCTGTAGGATAGCTTCATTTGCTTCTTTACCTGTATGTCGGAAAACATCATGGACAATGGTCTTCAAGGGTAATATTCTACAATGAACTGTCTCTTGGTCCTAACTCCAAATTCCTAGAGAAGTCTTCTGACTGGCCCAGTGTGCAAGAGATGCTCATTCCCAGTGCTGCTGAAACAATCCGACAGGCAAGGTCATGTTGTACAAAATAGCTGCCTGGATCCAGCAATGTCACTAGGTCGATTTTGCCAAAATAAAATCATTAGGAAAAGAAGGGGCTGGCAAGATCACTCAATAGGTGCCCACTACATCTGGACAACATTTTCGTTGAAAGTTTTCCTTTTGTCATGATAATTTTGTTAAATAGCTTTTATTAATTAAGTAAAATTAGTTTACTTTTGTTTTGTGCAATATCGATTCTCTACTTGAAAGAAATCTGGGCTTTATATTATGAATATTATGAGGACTATTATCCTTTGTTTTTTAAAATCTTTGATTTTCTTTATTCAAGACACTATGTCTACGTTTAAATTTTTTTCTCAAATGCAGAAAGGAAGAATACACCTTAAGTAGACATCTCTCTGAAGACACCTGAGAAGTCCAGCTAGCACTCTACCTGGATACACAGCTTTGAGCCTCGTAATGAAAGTTTTCACTGAGATACCAGGTTTGGAGATGGAGTTTGAAGAAAACAATGAAGTCTAATTATTTGCACTGACTTTGGCATAGCTACAATGTATAAAAGTATTGGTAGTAAAATAAAAAAATAAAAAAGTGTTGTGCTTTAAGGTTCTTGTCATCCCTTAGTGTTCGCAATCTATGTGATACTTACTTTCACCTCAACACCACTATGAGCCAGGCATATGACTTCATTTTGCAGATTAAAAAAACCCCAAGCTCAGAGAGGTTTAGTAATTGGTTCAAGTTCACACAGTGGCAAATTCAAGTCATAAACCCCAGTTACACTAACTCTAAACTCTGTGCTTATTTGTAAAGTAGCTAGGATGATACTGGACCCATAGGAGGCATGGGTAGACATTAACTCTCTTTCTCTGGAAACACTCGTTTACTTCTCTAATACTATGATTTGTATGGTTCTTTCAGAGAGTGAGGGAGTGGGAATGTGCTAATGACAGGCCCTACTTGCCACGTGAGATGCCACAGGGGCTCTGAGAGTGAGTTGGCTTCCTAGATTCTATTGTGAGTGGGATTTTCTTAATTAAGCTTTGTTATATATTCTTTGACACAGCAAGTTCTGCAAAACTGTTTTATGTTTCAGGAACTAGAATCATTCTACACTCTATTTGTCATAGGGTAGATGATGGAGAGAAGGCAGAGGGCATCCCATTATATGCATTGTCCCAGCGTATCCCATTTTTGAGTTCACATCAAGCCATACACTAATTCCTACATGGTTGGTTCAGGAAATGTTCTTAGTATATTTTTATTCCAGTCAAGAGTTATGTCTATACATAAGATATAATGCTTTATGTATTAGTTACTATGCTGTACGTGATTACAACTGCCTAAAGGTTATTCACACATACGCACACATACACATATATATGGATAAAGATGAGAAGGAAAATAGAAGAATAAATAGATTTATCAGGGATGGAATTATGGTAGCATTTTTCTTAATTTTAAAAATTTGGGTATTTGAAAGTGATTTATTAAATTAAAAAAGGAAACAATAACAAATGCATTGTAATGCTTCAACTAACCAGAATACACCAAAGGGAGCATCATGGAAAACTGAAGAAGACATTTGTAATCATTTAAAACTCCAAAACATATTACTATATCTCTGCCAGGATACACAAGAAGTTCATACTATGATTTTCCTCTTGAGATGGGAAAGGTTGGCTATAGAAAAGGGGTAGGAGACAGGTCTTGCACTGTCTACTGTGTCGGTAAATTGGGAATTACAAATCCTTGTAAGTGGATTACTAACAAAAAAATAAAATAGAAAACAGATAGACTTCTTCCCTGTCTCAGTAGGTGAAGTAGAATTAGCATGACTCTTAAATTGTTGTTTCATTCCCTTTTAAGAATTTTCCATCACTATTTTATATAGGTCATTCTTAAAACCAATTTTTCAAGTAAATAACTTCCTATGTTATCTTTGAATGCAACTCATCACGTATATACCACTTAAAAGGCAATGGCTTTATCTGGGCATTGTGGGACATTCAAATTAAGTTCAGAATGTAATCTCTGGCTTTCCCAGAAAGATTTTCTTTCTAGGACACATGAAGAAGTATAAATAATAAGACAAGCTAAAAATGTGTGCACAGAATTATTACTGCAATGTCTCGCATAGACTGAAAGACACAATTTAAACAGACAGAGATCAGAGTGGGCTCGAGTCCACAGAGAAGATTTTATGCAACGTTTGTATTTGTCAGGTCAAGTTTAGGTGCAGTAACAAATCCATCCTAATAATTTAGTGACTTCAAGAGGGATATATTGGTTTCTTTCTTTTTTTTCTTTAAAGATTTTGTTTATTTGAGAGAGAGAATGTGAGAGAGAGAGAGCGAGAGAGCTCGCACGAGTGCACAAAAGGGGGAGAGGCAGAGGGAGAGGGAGAAGCAGACTCTCTGCTGAGTGGGGAGCCTGACATGGGGCTTGATCTCAGGACTCCCGGATCATGACTTGAACCAAAGGCAGACACTTAACCGACTGAGCCACCCAGGCACCCCTTTGTTGGTTTATTTCTTAGGTAGCAATCCAGGGTGGGCTTTTTGTTAGCTGGGTGCCTCTACTCCACGGTGGGAAAGGCACTCGGACTAGCAGTCACTTTGCCTCCTTCATTTACTGTATCTCAGGACCCTCAGGTCATCTCTCTGAGACAGCCAAAAGGCAGAGAGCACAGAGATGCCTGAGTGTACTTTTATTTGAGTCTATTCCTGGAATGAACATATCCCTTCCTCCCATATTCCATTAACTGTAACTACTGCACAAGAGGCAGGGGCATGCAATCTAGTTGGCCGGCCACATACTTGACCTTCTAGTGCAATGGGAGAAAGAGGAAGGTCCATGCTGGTGAGAGCTGACCACTGCTATCACAAATGTGGGGGACATTAATGATTGGGAAGGATAAAAAAGAACGAATGGCTTTACCCAGGCAAAAGGGACAATAACAACCATGCTGTTAACCCTCATCAGGCCTCCATTTCTTTATCTAAGAAAGAAAACTTAGTCTAGATGATTTCTAAAATTATTTTCAGCTTTTATGTTTCTGTGGTTCTGGGAGTTAGCATTCAATGGGTATTGTGTTCAGCTGTGGTAAGGTGTTCATGTTGGAAACGGTGCATGATAACTCTTGTGTGGGTAGAGTGGGTCTTGACTAATCCTCGTATTGTGCTCGAAATTTTTAAAAAAATCAAGTCACAGATATTGATCGAGTAACCACTCCATACCAGACACCTTGAGCCAGGTGCTGTGGAGGGCACAAAGGAATTAATTTATTCTTTTCCAGAATAGATACTGGAATACATACTATTTATGAAGGAGCCGAGCTGGATGAAGAAAGGGGAAGATTAGAAATGAAGCAGAAGAGGTTAAATGCCCAGGATTCCAAACCTCACGGTATGGGGTAGAGGAGGAAGGCAAATATGAAATGATCTTTTATCTTCTATAAGATTTTTGTGAAGAAAAATATCTCTAATAAGAGCTTGTTTCCCTATGATCTGTCGCTTACAATTGAACATATTACGTTTCCATTCATTGAAAAGTTCTGATTAATTAAGCTGGGGTTAACTATAGTTTTACTGTAAGTAAAAATGCATGACTCCATTCTCTATTTTATAGACCAATTAATTTAAGATTCTTTATAAGGTAAAATTGGACCTTCAGGCAATTAAAGTATTTCACACAATTTACCTAGTTCTATGAAAATATATTTTCAGGTGTTATAATCGTTGGAAAATTCTGCCAAATGTGGCATTTTACTGCTGTTAATTCTTAGCCAGTCATACCTCTAATATATCCCAGAACTCTTATCTTTGGATTTAATTGTTCTATCCTGACTTTATTTTCCTACAGTGGTTAGTTTTTAAAAATTTTATGTTCAAAGGGAAATTATAACCCTGAAGGTTTTGGAGGGAGAGCATTTCATGTTTTGTTTGCCTTCTGCATCATGTCTTGTTATACATTCACTGTAATTATTTTTGTTTTGTCTTGAATATCTGTTTCAATTTACTTTTCTTATGTAACACAAAACCTGAGATGAGGAGTCAGGAGACCCGCGTTTCATTTGGGTTTGCCACGTACTACTGGGCATGCTCTTTACTGTATGGTACCTTGGTCTACTTGTCTGTCAAATAGAAGATGGGCTGGTTGTGCTCTCTTTGCAATATTATTCTTCTACATCTTTTTTTAAAAGATTTTATTTATTTATTCGACAGAGAGACAGCCAGCGAGAGAGGGAACACAAGCAGGGGGAGTGGGAGAGGAAGAGGCAGGCTCCCAGCGGAGGAGCCTGATGCGGGGCTCGATCCCAGGGATCACGCCCTGAGACGAAGGCAGACGCTTAATGACTGAGCCACCCAGGCGCCCCTACTCTTCTATATCTTAATATTGGCTTGACCACTTTTTATTTGATTATCAATCTGTTACTTTAATTTTTGTTGTTGAAAGGGTCTATTCCTTCCTTTAATTTTTTTTTTTGAAAGTATTTTCAGAAGCTTACTTGAACCAGCCTAACCTCGTTTGCTTATTAAGATGTAGATTCCTATAGTCAATGATCTTGTAGTAGCATTGCCTGGTGACAGATGGTAGCTACACTCATGGCGAGCATAACATAACGTATAGAGAAGTTGAATCACTATGTTGCACACCTGAGACTAATGTAACGTTGTGTGTCAACTATACGTCAATAAAAATTTTAAAGGTTGAAGGAAAAGATGTAGATTTCCAATAAAAAGTGTATAATCCTTGTAGCACATTCACTAAATCAGACTTTCTAGGGAAATATTTCTCTTAGTCGTTAAATGTGTATACAGGTCACATGGGGATCTTGTTAAAAAGGCAAACTCCTAAGTCGGTGTGTCTGGGGCCAGGACCTGAGATGCTGCATTTCTAAAAAGCTTAGACGTAGCCCTGCTGATCTGCCCACCACACTCTGAACAGCGGGGCTCTCAAAGCTGTGACTTGAGCTCCAACCCAGCAGAACCATGTCTTGAATGAAGACAGAATTAGCCAGACTGTGAAATGTTTAAAATGTAGCCATCACGCCTAAAATGTAGCATGCAGCATTTGAGTCATAGAAAGTAAAGAAGAAAGGGGTTGCAGAGTAAAGATGAAAGACTACAATGCGGTATGTGTCAGGGGCTCTTACGCGGGGTCAGATCAGAGAACTACACCCTTTGTTGCTGTTATTCAAATCATGAGAATGCATTGAAATTCCAAGTGCCAAGCAGTAAGAAGAAAATTGTTCCCTATTTACTGATTGCTGCTTTGCTGCATGCTGTCCACAGGCTCTTTCTCGCATTTCCCTTCCCCAGATTTTACAGAGTCTGTGGCTGGCGTGATCACATTGTTCTTAGTCATGGAAATATGGTCTCTTTCCTGATTCAATGTGATGAGTAAAAAGATTGTTTCTGCTGAGGGTGAAAAGGTCTTCAAACTAGTTTGCTTTCTAGTAAGCAGCAAGCCTGGAGAGCTCCTGGAAAGATGCCTAACATCTCCCTGAAGATTAAATTTTTGCTAAGCTTTTTTTTTTTAGCTTAAAATTTTTTTATTGAAGTATAATTGACATATAACATTATAGTAGTTTCAGGTGTACAATGAATAAATTTTCATTTTTAAAAGTGTCTATTCTTTAACTTTTGAAGAATTTGTAATTGAGTGTAAAGTTAGCTTACACGAATGTCCTTTCCCTCAACTGCAATATTCAAAGGCAAAAATGGTTTTGTAGAAATGTATATGCATTTGCATGTTTAAATGGGATCTGATTTATATTGTGCCAAGTACCATTACTGACAATTATGTAGTCTTTGAAATGAAATTATGACTTAAAAGTGTTATGTGGCATATGTTCTACTCCAATTAAAAAATATGCCTAGGGAAACTTTATTTCTTTCTTTTTTTTTAAATTCCACAAACCCTGCTAAAATCTAAGAATTGTGTAAACGGATCTCCATTTTTACCCTTTGCATGGATATGTTTATGTCACTCAACATTTGAACATCAGAGCGTTCTTAATCATATTTCATGTTGCAATAATAATAATAATAATAATTAGTATCGATTACAATAGAAGTTCCCACTCATAGAGTTCTCACCAGGTGCCAGGCTACGGGCCAAGTACTTCATATGAATTATCCTTTCACTCTACATTCACATCTCCATAGCCAAGGTGCTTTGTTTAATACATACATAAGGAAAATCTTAATGCTCCCTTGGTGTTACACACACACGCACAAAACCCTTGTGAGAACAAAACCAAGAAGAGTCTTTAAAAAAAAAAAACACCCTGAAGTCATGTGACAGATTTAGCAAATTCTTTTTATTTACATAGAAATGTGTACACATACTTTCTCTGTACACAGAAAATTCTAAGTGTATATACATATATGGTTCCCACATATTTTACAATAAATAGTATTTTAATCTTGTTCCTAGAGGAAAATAAAAAGATGCTTCAAAATATTTCACACCAACCACAAAATTACAAAAGCACCTGAAGAACTCAGAGCAAAAGTTTCAAGCCTGTACTACCACACACTAAGCCTAGTACACTTTTTACAAAAGACTAACTCAAACACTGTACAGAGATCACCAGTAAACAGAAAGGAATGGAGATGCGAAATAGAGAGCAGAGCTGTTGGCTCTTCAAACAATGTAGTTAGAGCATGTTTGTTGGTTACACTGGTCTTCTTTCAGTTTAATGTTTTACTTCAACTGATATTTTACAGATAAGGGGGCAAGAGTGAACACATACTGTAGAAACAGTAACTATTCCATGAGTCTTACGAGTTCTGGAAACCTTATTCCTGGCCAGCCAGACCCTCCTTCTGTGCTGATGCAAAGATCATCCAGTTCTACGTTGCAGGATGCCCGTCTCCCCCCCTGGCCCGAGAAGATGGCAAAGACTCCGACTGTGAAGCCACATTAATTTGGAAGTGATTTCAAAAGCCTGGTGAGTCAGGTATCTTGGTTGTTAGCACTTAATAATAATCAATCATGGTTAAATATACTCTTTATTTCCACATAGAATTTGATCCCTCACTCAAATAATTAACTAAATGCAAAGAGGACTTCATCTGGGAGGCTAGAAATAATGAATCCATAATCCTGGAATTTTGTCAGTTCACTTCCAATTATTTTCCCTGTTCTTGCCTAGGGGACAATCACTTTCTTTCAATTTCAGAGTTGTTCTATGCGTGTATATAAACTCACACTATCAAATGAATAGAATGAGGTTACAGGTTGTAGGGTAGAATACAGATTTTACGGTATTTTTGGCAATCTCATGGCATTGAATTTGGCAAAAGAATCTAAAAACATCACGATCTTCATGTTTGTGATTGACTTAAAATATATTCAGATTCGCTCTCCCAATGCACCAATATTACTACTTGGAAGAGAATCGTAAAGATGGTGACCAACACAGGGCTAAGTGTTTAAGTCACATCCCACCCTAGCTCAGATAATAATGTGTTTAGTTCCACTGTGGCACTGTAACTGCACACATGAGTTTTGAAACAAATTTTACCCCTTCATCTCTCATATCAATAACAGCACAGATGTGGGGGGAAAGACAGTGATAAAAAAAAGAATTTGATGTCAGAAATGTGATTCATCTATCAAATGCAATCTTTTCAGTTACTTTACTGAATCTGCTATTTTTAAGGTAACCTTCCAAAACATATTTCAAAGGCAGGCTCATTTCAAGAGCAATGTTTATCACATGCATAATTCGGTTCTTTCTCGTTACATGTTGCTACCATTGATGCTGCTTTTAGAGAACCAACAATATTTCTAGGACTTAGCCATCCTACATGAAAGTGATGGCTTCATACACAGTCTGACTTTTTAGATTAAGGTATGACCGAAACAAACACATTTCACATTTACAGATGTTTCTTTTTGTTTGTTTGTTTCTTTCTTTCTCTCTTCCTTTTCTCTTTCTTTCTTTCTTCTTTCTTCTTCTTTTCTTTTTTTTTTTTTTCGTTTTTTTAATTTGAAAACCTAATAGGGAACTAAGGCTCACTGCCAGAAACAAAAGGGATCCTTTACCGTGAAGAGTTGGGCTTGGTTCTTGGTCATTCTAATTAAATACATATTCACCCCTCATTTATATCACTGTGGAAAGATTCAGCCAGAAGATAAGTATGGAGTCTCACTATGGTAATTGTAGTCAGGACAGACTTTTTGCACAAGTTTATAATCAACACTGTAAAAGGCAATGTAAATGCAAATGACCTTGAAGGGTTTGGAGCACAACCAAGACACATGGCTCTGAGTCTGCTCCTGGTAGCAGATCTTCGATGGGTCAAAGTTGCACAGGGCAGTCTTCTTCGCCCGATCTGTTTTTTCATATTCAATGCGACAATTGAAAGATTTGGATTCCTTGGTCTCCAAGGTAGACTGCGGGGAAACTTCAAATTCCACCACTTTGGAGGGGGGTACCAGACTCACTGAAACATTGCCTAGGCCTGTGGAATTATGTCGGAAATAAACACTGAAGGTTCCATTTCCATGGTCAACAATTTTCCCTGTGATGAGGAGGTTGAGTTTAACAGTTTTGATGTTGGAATGGAAGTCACCCCACCCAAACATCTTCTTAAATTTTCCCGTCTTGACTATTGGCCTCCGTTTAGTTCTTGCCAATGGCTCCTGAAACTCCGTGACATTGGCCAGCCAATCCCAAAAGTTTTCCATGCTGTCCGCATACGCCAAGTGTCCTGGCTTTGGGACTGGAGACTGTTTGACAAACAGACGCAGAGGATTGATGATCCTTGAGTGCACCACGTTTCCGACCAACGTCCCGGGAGCATCTTTGTCTTCCCAGTCCAGCGCCTCTGTGGCATGCACCACCTTCTTACTGTCACAGAATAGCTGTTTGAAGAGAAGAAAGAGAAATATACTTGAGTTTAGGCTTTGAGCACACATACTAAAGCCAAAGCACAGGCGAAGTGCTTGTGGTATATTTCCAATCTTGATACACAGCATCTCACACACACAGCTGGGCTCAACAGTGTAAAGAGATGAGCATCTATTCAAGCAATGTAAAATCGTGAGTAAATTCAAATTAGGAAGAAAGTATTTTATTTAAAAGGGTTCATGTGGTTTTAGTCCTGCTTCCTAATCTTTACAATGTTATCTTTCCAGATTGGAGGAAGTAACATATTTTGGTACCTCATTTGACAAAAACCTTCAGTTTGTGAGGTCTTCTCTCTCAGGTAGAAAACAACTCCAGAAGGCTGAAGGTTTCTACCAAGAAGCTAGAGACCATCTGAATGTAAAATATTGATAAGTCTCTTAAGTACACTTGGAAATATTAAGAATATTATTACATTCCAAGGCTTATGTCAAGTAATTTCATAGCTTTTGCTATAATTTCATCTCAAACTCTGTAACAAAAAAGGAGTGTGAATAGTAATAGAAAGTTCTACAAAAGTTTTAGTTGAAAAAACAATTTCAAATTTTGTGGTCCTTACAGAAAAAGAAACAAATTGGAAATGTCTATTTTGAATTAATAACAAAATATAGATTATCCAATAAATTTTATTACAGCTGAATTATATACCCTGAAAGAATTGCTAAGAAAGGATGCAAATGTTTTATGGATTCCGCAGAATGTGGTTCAGATCACACCCACTGAAACATGGTCCTTTATCTGCATATGATTTTTCTTTTCATTCTTTTTGTAGTGTAAGAGTCCCCATAATTTCTAAAAATCATTTAGTTAAGCCAATATTGATTTTGAGGGAAAAGAATCATAATATATGAAACTGTTGCCTGGAGTGAATATTTATGGATGAGTTATAAAGTCCGGAAAATAGAGGTTTCTAGTGGAAACACAGATAGCCTCTTATCTCTAATGGCACAAACCACTCTGGTAAAGATTCTCCAGAAAACTGTCAGCATGATGAAAAGGATGAGAGAGAAGTGAAGCTGTATTTATGAACTGTTTCCCCAGCCCTTTCAAACTTGGCAAAGCACCTGGTAAAACTAGTGTCAGATTATTACAAAAATTATTGCTTTCAATCCAATTTTTGAGAAAAAAAAAAAGAAGACACAGCTTGGATTATAAATATTGCACTCGACCATATGGTAGAGCTTAATAACATGAGGTTATCTTCCATAGATTCATGAAAGTTTAGAAGTTTAAGTTCTAATAGAGCTTTGTGAAAAGTGTTTTCCCTTATACCTTGTCCACAAGATCACATTAGAGTCAGAAACCAAGAACTTCAGTGTAAGTGTGGGTTTTTTCTTTTTGTGTACTTTGGGTGGGGTACATAATATGTATTTGCTTCTGATTAATTTCCTGAAGGCTTTTCTTCTTCATGTATAGTATTTAAAAAAATTCTTTTCCCTTAAATTACTAAGGTTTGGCAGAAGGGCAAATTGAAAGGATGCACAGTTTTACTATTTTGAGAACGTAAATCTGAACCTCCTTCTTAGGGGTTTAGGTACCCTGAGTTGATACTTCTTTCCTCTGCTGGTGTTGAAAGGTGAGTATATTCACCAGGAAGAGAAGAATCCTTACTCTGGATTTCTGGCTCAAAATATTCTGGGTATTTCTGACACTGTAACTAGCTTTAATACTCTTTTTTTAAAAAAAAGATTTTATTAATTTATTTGAGAGAGAGAAAGAGACAGAGCACAAGAGGAGGGGGGAGGGCAAAGGGCAGAAAGAGAAGGAGAAGCAGACTCCTCGCTGAGCAGGGAGCCCCATATGGGACTTGATCCCTGGACCCTGGGATCACGACCTGAGCAGAAGGCAGATGCTTAACTGACTGAGCCACCCAGGTGTCCCTGATTTTGAAAACTCTTAATTACGATGTGCAAATCTCATTCAAATCCTTTGGTACCAGCTCATGGGGTTCAGTGCTGGCTTCAGTTATGACCTGAGTTTCCTGAGAACTGACTGATGAAGCCTGGACCAACTGACGAGGCCAGCCCAGGAAGATGTCCAAGGACACATAGGAAGGTAAGAAACCCCTTGCTGATCAAGGTCCAATTTCTCTTTTCTATGGTTGTGATTCTTATTGCCCAGAATCTATTTTTCATCCATTTCCACTATTTCATTAGATGTGTCTTGCTTGGTCCATGCTGACAGACACACCTTCCACTTGCTGAGAAGCTTGTCCACAAGAACTTGACTTCCTGATCTCTACTCCCCAACTTGGTACAACTTAAACCTTCTTTCCTCACTCCTGCTTTCCTTCCCCTCTTTGCTAGGATATATTCCTTCTGACATTTTCCCCTTCTAAATTGTTTTTTAAAAAATCTCAGATCTTACCTTTATACACCATGCTGCTGATCAATGCTTTATTAGCGGGACTAAGACCCATTTTCCATTCAAAAATTTTTTTTTTACTCAGAAATATGAAAACATTTCTTGTTCCCAGAAGCAGCCTGATCTTTTCCTTTTTTTTCCACCCTAAAATGTTTGTTTTACATTATACATTTTCCTGAATTTTTTTCTACCTGGATCATTTTTCCTCATTTAGTGATTGGCCTGATTTTCTCCTTATTTTTCCATTATTGAAAACCTATAAACAGTGAACCCATCATTCAATGACAAATAAGTTTGCAAGTTAACTGGTATTGGCCTTTTATTCATCGTAAACACCATCATGAGACAGATGTTAAGAAATCCTCTTATATCTAGGACTTCTGCCGTGCTGGTTCCGAGATTACTCAATCCTAATAACAAAAACAAGAATAATAATACTAAATGATCATTTACTGAGTGTTAAAAAAATACGAAGAATTTCTTTGTAGTAATTTGCCATAACATTTTGACCCAAACATATGTGACTAACTCTAAGAAATTGAAGTGTAAAAAAAAAAAAAAAAACAAAACAAACACAAAAAAGCCTAAGTTTATCAAACAGATAACCCAGATGCAATTACTTGTTTTTAGAAAGGCTCTTCAACTCTTCAGAAAAGATTTTCCATATGAGAATTTAAAATGTAATTTGATTTCTAAAAAATATATTCTAACCAATACTCTACAGGTTCAAACCCATTCAAAGAGCTCTTGATTTTACAGTAGGCTTATACAAAAAATAATAAAATTTAACTAATAGCACAGAACTATAAATGGTCCCTACTCAGGAAAATACTAACAGTATTTTAGATAATAGACATTTTTTAGATAAAAAGTAGATGTATATATATATTTTAATTTTTTTGCTTTGCCCTAGACCATCACATTTCTAACTTGCTTTGACAACAAAATTAGACAAGTTGAGAAAAGCTGTGTATAACTTCATCTGTTTATTACTTTTTTTTTTTTTAAGTTTTATTTGAAAGAGAGGAAGAGAGAGAGAGTATGAGCAGGGGGAGGGACAGAGGAACAAGCAGACTCCCTGCTGAGTGAGGAGTCTGAAGCAGGGCTCAATCCCAGGACCCTGAGATCATGACCGGAAGTGAAGTCAGACACTTAACCTACTGAGCCACCCAGGCGCCCCTGTTTATTACTTTAAAATACATGCCAGTTATCACAAATACTGATTTCCAAATCTAAGCCCAAATCTCAAAAAGTTATCAGATAATGAGAAAAGCAGAATTAAACAGGTAAATATGCTGCTAATTGTCTTAAAAAGCTGACAATTGTAACTCCTCTACCAACTCACTCTCTCTTTGGTATAATCTGGTGTTCAGCCTTCCCCTGGAATATTTTAAGATGAATGCATCACTGCTGAGAGGGTACCCTCTCCTAGACCAGGTCTGCAAAGAGGGTTGTATGACCCAAGTCCCCAAGGCTCATGCTTAACCTCAAGGACCTCATGAGGGATGAGTAGGGGTTGGATGAGCTATAACCCTATCCCACACTCATCCGTACACTCCCAGTATGGAAGCAGCGTGGTGGAAAAGGCACAGGGATCCGGTGCCTGACGACCTCACACCCCTCACCTGAGTTTTTGATGTGAGCCCATTTTCTCACCTATATCTCCCTTGCTGATTGATTGTAAGGACCAAATAAAAGAATGGATGGAAATTACTGAGCCCAATCTCTGGCAAAAGGCATTCAATGACTGATGGCTCTTGCATGGTCCAATGGATAGTACCATGTTTCCTATTCAAGAACTGTTTTCAAAGGGTTGTATGAACTCTCGGGCCTCCAGGAAACTGATTAATGGTTAACCAAGCAACTTGTTCAGTGTCATCTGATAAATTAGTGACTGAGTAAAAATCACCTTTCTCAACCCCAGAACATCAATCAATCATTTTCTCCTATTTCCAGTCTCACTGGCATCCGAGTCATAGCCAGATCACAGGCACAGGTGAGCTCTCTTTGCCAATAAAATGTGTTTGTGGATCTTTGATTCCAGCCTACCGAATGAGCCAGCAAAAGGACCCGAAAGTACAAAGTGTCGGCAGGCGCCCTCGTTCCTGAACAGACAGTTTCTGTGATACGACACACTGGGAGAGACTGGAGGTCGTTCTGAACCTGTTGGCAAACCGCTTTGTCCAGGACAACGTTGTTAGATGTTATCTACAAGACACAGAGCTGGGTCCCTCTGGTGACTTTTGTATCTGCTGGGGCTCCCTATGGCTCTCCCTGCTGCCTTTGGTCCCATCGTATTACAATAATAATGCAAAAACATTTAACCGCAAGCACAAAATGGAGTTTCAAAAAGGAAGAGAAAAGAGGAATTGCTGTGCTTTATCTGTTTGAACATTCCCTGATTTCCACACATTTATCAAAGTTTAAGTAATTTATGTCTTGGCAGGGTGTATCAATTTCACAAAGCACACACATTAGCGAGATACAATGATATCATATTAGCTTTTTCTGCATCTTACAGAGGAGCTCAAAAAGATTAATAAAAGCTCAAACCTTCATCAATTAAATGAAGCAGGTGGAAGGAAGGGAGTAGAAGAAGAAGACTGTATTTCATTTCACTTCTTTGTTTTTAGGGGGAAAAAAGCTGACAGGTTCAAATCATTCATCATAACAAGCTGGAGTTGAATTTCGCTGATAATTAAATGCATTTTTTCCCAAGAGGCAAAGAAGCTGCAATGAATTTTATAGTAGCAGATGTGAGAACTGTCACGAATTATGGAAATAATTTATAAACTAAAAAGCATCTTCCTCTGCAAATACTACATCAGAAGATCCTTTTAAAAACTATATCTGTCATATACTTTTCAATAAACATTTTATTGTAGAATAATTTTAGTTTCTAGAAAAAATTGTGTAATACAGAGAAGTACCATATACCCCGCACCCCATTTCCTATAGTGCTAACATCTTACGTTATAGCACACTTGTCACAATTAATGAACCAATACTGACACAAGATTATGGAATGAAGTCCATACTTCACTCAGATTTCCTTTGTTTTTCCTTAATGTCCTTTATTCGAGGATCCCATCTAGAATCCCACATTATGGTCATCATGAATCCTTAGGCTTGTCTTGGCTATGACAGTTTCTCGGTCTTTCCTTGTTGTTCTTTTGTTTTGTTTTGTTTTGTTTTTTAAGATTTACTTATTCATTTGAGAGAGAAGGAGAGCAAGGAGAAGGAAGGAGGAAGAATCTCAGCAGACTCCAGGCTGAGCATGTAGCCTGAAGTGGGGCTCCATCCACGACCCTGAGATCAGGACCAGAGCTAAAACCAAGAGTCTGACGCTTAACCGCCTGAGCCACCCGGGAGCCCCAGACTTTGCTTGTTTTCGATGACGTTGTATGTTTTGAAGAGTACTGGTTAGGCACTTTGTAGAATGTTCTTCAGTTTGAGTCTGTCTGATTTTTGTCTCATGATTACACTGGGGTTATAGGTCTGGGGACGAAGTGCCATTTTCCTCACTTCATCTCAAGGGCACATGTTTCAACACACTTCATTACTGTTGATGTTAACTCTATTCTGGCGTAAGGAGAGAAGATCCTTTTTTTAAAGTTTTCCTTTCAGAATTTTCACAAGGCTTGTTCATTTTTGTTATCATAAGCTTAATTTAATTCACATTTAATTCAGTGGCACTTGGTTTAGGATTTTTTTTTTTAAGTCAGGAATTCTCAAGTCTTTCAATTTATAACTATTGCATCACTGAATTATCTAAAATAACCTCAGCGTTGTTTAGGAAGTCATATGCTCCTTATAAAGAATTTCAGCAATATTACACGCTATACATTCGTCTGTTCTCATTATTAGTTATTTTGTTCTTATTTAATATTAATTTCTTACAAATTAGGTCCATTTCAGTGACTGATAGCTCAGTCAGAAGAGCTTATTCGATTACTATCTTACACAGAATTAGATGCTGACTGTATTCGTTTCAAACGCCCCTATTCTCAAGTTTGGAGCCAGCCCACCATACTTGACTCTACATACCCAGTGAGTCAGTATCAACTTCTAGATGGGGCTTGCTTTGTGCCTGTTTAGCAAGGGGAATGGAGCTAATGAAAGAAAGCCTCACAAAAGACTGTTCTCTATTCCTAGTACTCTGGGTGTTACAGGATCATGAATGCTATGTGCTCTCCCTTGGGATCTGGGGACAGTGAGACCTTTGCCATAATTATGGGATAACCCTTTTCTATATGTCCATCATTGTGACAGCTTTGCTTTTTCTCTGTAGCTGCACGCTGTAGGGCTGAGGAATGGAGAAGAAGGGAGATTTCTTTACACACAATGACTAACAGAAAGGAAGTGAAGGGCATTTAAAGCTTTGAGCTTCTGGGGTTCAAATTCCCTTCAATATATACCATGCATTATCAGTCCGGGTAGCTCGGGCTCACAGCACTTCTAACAGATGGGGTTTTCATTTGAAGAAAGGCCAGCGGAGGAGATATCTCCACCAGCCTCGCAGTCCCAGTCCAGTGTTTAACAATGATAACTGACACATTTATTTAGCACCCACTGACTCTTCGCTGACATGACACCAGGGGAGTAGGAAAGGCTTGAATTTCTTAAGTAATTGAAGCTTAGCACTTGGAGCTCTCTGCCTCTATATATAGTTCCCCTGACTTAGCAAGACCAGGCTGCATGACATTAACACACCTTGTTTAAGAAAGTAGGAAGCTTGAAACAGCTTGGAAATATTTCCGCAAAAATTACTTTACTTGCAGGAGGAAATGTATTGCTTCACTGACCTTTGCCTATCCCTGCGGTTAGATGAATGCGACTGGACTCCCACATTGCATTTGCAAACGAGTGGACTGGGAGAAAAAACGGGGAGTCCCAAACAAGTCCGTGCATTGTAGAAAAGAATCTGTTGGCACAACCTCCAGCGGCTGAATTTGCCCAAACAGAAAAACTGTTCCAA
Source organism: Ursus maritimus (assembly GCF_017311325.1). Lineage (NCBI taxonomy): Eukaryota > Metazoa > Chordata > Mammalia > Carnivora > Ursidae > Ursus > Ursus maritimus. Next base: position 87,775,125 of record NW_024423343.1, on the reverse strand, counting down.
GAGCGATGAAATGAATGAAAGAAGCAGGCACAAGGAACTCGATCAGAATAGGTTAAAAACGCAGCAGGAAAGAAAGAGACACAGAAATAGTAGCGCTTTCATTTGCTGGAAGGAGTTGGGGTCAGAGCACTGGGATGGTTATCTGGCCCTGTCACTTATGGTCCCATCATCCCGGGCCAGTCACGACCATTTTCTCAATGGTAAAATAGTAGGGAAGGGGTAGGGTTGGAGTTGCACTTGAGAGAGAAAAAGGAGGTGGTGAGGTTGAAAGTGAATCAGAGTGAGGCAGCTGTGTGGGCAGGACACTTGTAATGGGGCGAGTTCTGTAGTCCAGAGGACTGAACGACACAGAATCATGACCGGAGATCGGTGCGTACATCTTTAGTCACTGACTCAATACCTATTTATTGAATGCCTTGCAGGTGTACCATTTATGATCTAGGTATTGAGAGCACATTGCTCAAGAGGCAGATAGAGTTCTTGCCTTCATGGGATTTGTAGAAGAGCAGGAAAAAGAAGCATTAATCATACATAAATATCTCACTTATTTATAGTTGTCATATGGGCCTGGAAATTTATCTCTGTATCTATATTTGTATCTATATCCATATCTATATCTACACATATCTGCACAGCAGGAAGTAGAGAGCACTAGTCCGAAACAGGGGGAGCAACAGTGCAGGGAGTGAATAGAATTGAGTAATTAATACCTTTATTCTAATGTGAGAAATGAAATCCAAGATTTACCAGTTGATGGTTGATAATGAATGAATCAGTGATAAGAAAACGAATCGATCTTGGTATTTATACTCCTTTTTTCCTGCTCCAAATTGTTTATTGATTTGTTTATAATTACTAATGAGAGTGTGATAACATTATAAGACAATAGTTATACTTCTTCTAGTGAAAGGTTAATTTTTTTCCTTTTTCTTCCCCCCCCCCCGGCTTTATTGAGGTATAATTGACAAACAAAATTGTAATATATTTAAAGTGTTCCACGTGATGATTTGATATGTGTTTACAGTGTGAAAGGATCCTCAGCAACCGGTTAATTAACACATCCATCACCTCACAGTTACCTTTTTGGGGGGGAGGCGGGTGAGAACCTTAAGGAAGCGTTCTTCGCAAATTTCAAGTATACAACACAGTACTATCAATTACAGTCACCAAGCTGTACATTAGATCCAAAGCACTTATTCATCTTATAACTGAAAGTACATGACCCCTTCTGTTAACAGTGAGTGGGCTCCAATGTTCAGTCGTGCTGAATTCCTGATTACGAGGTCTAGCGTTCGTAGGTGGCAACCCTTGCCAGGCTTGTCTTTCACCCTTAAACCTCCCAGGAGCTGCTGAAGGTTTATAATGCAGTTGACCCTGGAACAACATGGGTTTGAACTCTGTGGGTCCATCTATATGCAGATATTTTTCGATAAATACCGTAGAGCACTGTAAATGAATTTTCTCTTCCTTATGATTTCTTTAACATTTTCTTTTCTCTAGCTTACTTTATTGTAAGAATGTAGTATATAACACATATAACATACAAAATATGTGTTGATCAACTGTTTATGTTATGGGTAAGTCTTCCAGTCAATAGGTTATTTAGTAGTTCAGTTTTAGGGGAGTTAAAATTTGTCTGTGGATTTTTGACTGCATGCAGGTCAGTGCCCCTAACCCCCCATGTTGTTCAAGGGTCAACTATATATATTCTTGGGTTCTGGGAGAGTCAGACCTTTGCCATGATTATGTTATAACCCTTTTCTATAATACTATATAATTAATACAATATATATTAATGCTGATTGATAACGAACTAAGTATGCTCTGGATAAAGAACAATATTCTGAAATAATATAGGTTTGTCTTTATGTTTCTAGGTGTGTGAAAAGATGCTAATAGACAACAAATTTGACTGATATCTATAATTTTCACAAGAAATAATGAATATTCTAAATAAAAGGTAAAACAAAGCAAACAATGTTTTTCATAATCATAGCACTGAAGAGACATCTACGCCTCAAGAGGATGTTTTCAGTTTTCTGTGTTTACACTGAATATAAAATATTTACAGCTTATACTGCTTTACCATGGAACACTCACCATGATATATATAACACACAATGCACAGATTGAGTAGATCACCTACCATTAACAAGGAAGGCCATACCCTGCACTGTTTAATACTGCACTAAAAATATGCAGTCCTCTGCCCACCAAAGGAAAAAAAAATATGACTTTCCAGGATCAGGCTGAATGAACTGAATGCCCCAAACTTGTGGATTTGTACCAAGCTGGGAGGGTTGGCTTTTCCTTAATAACAGGAGTGGCATATGCTACAAGAGATAAATTGATACCAATCTGTACAAATATTTTTTAAAGGCAGCTGGCTTGCCCCCCTTGATATCCTGGAAACATTCATTAATGTTCTTTTAGAGTGACAATCACTGCTAAGTGCCAGTTTGGAGGAATAACTGGTTTGTTTAATAGATCTGTTTATAATGTTGTTCATGATGGAATCCATGTAGCTAGCCATTAATTATTTTACTGCGGGTATGAGTTTAAGCCAAGAACCCCCAAAGTGACCATTGTTATACAATCTAGAGGTGGCCTGCAGGTCCCATTATAGCCGAAGATTATAGAGCCGATAACGAAGGTCTAAAGCCTCATCTTCGTTGGATACATATAGCTTATATAATTGGATTGCTTTAACAGTTCTGTTCTGTATCCTCCAGTTAAAACTAACATGACAACCTGCTCAGCAGAAAAAAAAAAAAAAAATCCCTGTCATGATCAAACTCAGCATCCCATTAAATTTTTTGCTTGTAAAGGAATCTTGGAAAGCATTTTCTCTGAGTAGAAATTCTACAGATCGTCGTCGTTGCCGACAAAATAGGAGCACGTATCTGATGGACAGCACGCAATGCTACACTGATGATTAGTAGCATGGCCGACCCTAAAGTCGTATTTCTAGGGCTCCATTACTGAACTGTCACAGCAGATTAAAAGAAGAACGACATAAAGGGAATGAAGGATGGTAGAATCAAACATATATCAATATATTAATTGTGCCTGTTAATATTTTGTAGCAATAATGTGGTGTTGTTTCGAAATTCATTTTGCAAGTTGAAAAACAAATGATTGCTCAGGAGAAGAAAGCTAAACAGTGGACACCCTTCCTTTCTGCTGAGAGCAGCACATTCGTTTTACCTTCCAGATATCTTTTAATAGCTACCCTTTACATTTTTCTAAATTGATACAGGAACTAACAGGAAACATAAATGTGAAGACAGAAATCTTAGCAGTAAGAGCCAAAAAGCTAGATTGCAATGCTTGGCAGGAGTTTCATTGCTAAGGTTAAATATGGCAATTCCTATTTTATCCTGATGACAGTAATCTGGAAAATCAATGACACAACTTCTGCGCAAAAAATGTACACACACACACACACACACACACACACTCTGATACACAGAAATATCATTGTATAGACACATGTGTGCATGCACCTACCGCAATTTCTGTAAACATTTAGGGGAGATGGTGTGAAAGGAAACTTAGATTTCATTTTGTATTAGCAAGCTGAATAAAAGGGACTCTAAACAAGCCTGAACAGGATAGGAACAAACGTTGAGGATGCCTTGTGGAGGGGCCGCTAAGTGTCACGATATGACCGTGCTTCCAGAGTGAAACGGGCTTAGACTATAGTCTCATTTACTGCAGTTTTGTAAAGTCAAACAAGGTCTTTCTTTTTTTCTTGTTCTTTTTCTTTTTTTTTCTTTCTTTTTTTGGGGATAATCTAAGAGAAGAAAAATAGTCCTTTTGCAGTTAAGGAATAAATGCCTCAGCATGCTAAGGGGTACTGTTTTCACCCATGTGTCCTTATAAAACCTCACCCCAGTTTTTAATGAGAGAGAAGAGCTTCACGTGATAGGAACACATAAATACTTCTCAAATATAATGCCTGGGAGGAACAACATGAATCTGTGTTTTGTTTTTTTTTAAGATTTCATTTATTTATTTGACAGAGAGAAAGAGAGAGAACACAAGCAAGGGGAGTGGCAGGCAGAGGGAGAGCGGGGAGCAGACTCCCGGCTGAGCAGGGAGCCCGATGTGGGACTCAAACCCAGGACCCTGGGATCGTGACCTGAGCTGAAGGCAGATGCTTAACTGACTGAGGCACCCAGGCGGCCCATGAATCTGTGTCTTGACCTCTGAAAGTTGACATTTGAAAAGGAAAGTTACAACAGAGAGAAGAACAGTCAAATGAGGAGTGGAAATGCCAGATATTGTTATTGCTATCCGTTTAGGCAGAGTTTCAATGCGGGATGAGGAAACACGGTGGGGGGCAGGGTGCAGAGAGAGACAGGAGAGGGGGGTTAGAAGTGCACCTGTGCAGGGCTGTGTACTTTACCATCAAATTCATTTGATATTTCAATCTTCAGGTACCATTAGTCTGGCAATTAGCATATACGGCATGTGATGGTTGGTTTTAACATTTCTTATTTATTTTTATTTTTTTAAGTAATCTTTACACCCAGTGTGGGGCTCCAACTCACAGCCTCAAGGTTAAGAGTTACATCCTCTGTGGACTGAGCCAGCCAGGTGCCCCGCGATGGTTAGTTTTAAGTGTCAACTCAGCTAGGTGATAGTGCTTGGTTATTCAAACACTAATCTAGGTGTTGCTGTGAAGGTATATTGTCGATGTGGTTAACATTCACAATCAGTGGACTTTCTCTTTTTCAGTTCAAAATGTTCAGTGCTTATTGGTTATCGCCTTTCAACAAACATGACATTTATTCGTTTAAAATAAATCTTCAAATGGTTTTAGATACATAGTATGATATTTCACTTAAATGCAAACATTCACAGTCTATTGGGGATTTTGACATGATCCTACATAAATGTGCTGCTTTATTATGACACAATATAAATATGTTTTATAAAATCAACGATAATTTCCATATGATAAAATACCTATTTAATAAAGAACACAAATGCATATTACTTATGTATATGAAACTGATAATAGTGTTAAAATTATTTTTTGCAATAATCATTCCTAACATTTATACTGAGAATTAGTCTTCATAAATGACCTCATTTGATTCTTACATCTACTTTGTGAGTTGTGTAGGGCAGGAAATAGCCTTAGAGAGTTTAAGAGGGCTTGTCTGAAGTCCAAGTATTGAAAGGTAGCAATAAGCCTAGAAATTAGGTCTTTTTTATCAAGTCACTGTTTTTTTCACACTAATACTCTAATGGGTCTGACACCAAAAAACAACTTGATCAATACGAGACAAGTAATATGATATAACATACTTACCTTACAAATAGAAAAAACTCTTTTCATTACAAAATGAAGTTTATTCTAGAAAATGAAACTAAAAAAACTGAAGAAATTTAAAGTCAAATAACTGTGAATATTTTAATGTGCATTTATATTTTCTCCCTATGTAATATAAATAACATATCTTTTGTATATTATCTTTAATTACTTTTAAGAAAATATATTGTATTCATTTGCTTAACAGTTTAAATGCTTTAGAAGAAAAAAAAAACACCTCGCTATTACTAAGAGTAAAATCTAAATTCAAATCTGGGTCAATTTTCTCTAGACCTCCTCCCTAAATCTTCGACACCTTGCTGTTCCAACATTTGTCATCCAAGTCCAAATCAGAATCATCTGGATCATTTTGGGCAGAGGCAAACTCGCTGTCCTGTGGGCTGGCTCCACCCTTGAAGCCCAAGGAGGTCTGTGGACTCTGGTCTTTGCATTTATGGCTCTGCCCTCAGAGTCATTCTTTCTTCATCTTGTCCCTTCCCTGTACTGTACCTTTCAGTCCAAGCTGGTGACATTTCTGGTGGTATGAATTTCTTAAAACCTCATCAGTCGCCTGTGTCATTCATTGGGGTCCAAGCCATTAACAAGAGTGCCCTCCACACATCTTTTCTGGATAACTATATCTCTGTTCCCGGTTTCTGCTGAGATGGTTGATTGGATCTAGGAGTCATACACCTGATGTCTTTAGCCAAAGTCGTCCAGCCATACCTCTGGTATCTCTCCAGAGCAGATCAGTTTGACTCTAAGTAAAGGAGACTATTCTTGTTGTTGTGGGTGGGCATTATCCAATCAGTCGACATGTCTTAAAAACAAAATTGTGGTTTGCCTGAGGTAGAAGAAATTCCGCCTCAAAACCTCCGCATTAACTCTTGCTGACAGTTTCTGCGGCCTGCCCTACAAGTGTCGGACTTGCCAGCTCCCACAATGGCAAGAAGCAATCCCTTGAAATACAGCTTTTTAGGTTTCCATTTATCCGCCCATCCATCTATCGTTTATTTATCACCTATCTATCCTGTTCATTCTGTATCTCCGGAGAACTCCAATACACTGCCTTTTAATTTTAGTAATTATCTTCATGTGTGAATATCTTATTTTCATGACTCATTTATGCCTCTTGTTTTCTTATATTCTCCACAGAACCTAACAGAGGTTAGATAGAAGATGCTTGACTGTGACTTCATCACAAGTTCAGATCTAGGGTCAAGGGTCTCCATGGTCTTCCAAGAGTGAAAGGTGAAAGTTCAAATCACTTCACCTGCCACGTCGTTTACTAGCATCATTATTATTTATTTTTTACTTGAGTCTCCGTCTTGCACGCTCCTTGAAGGCAGCCCCTCTATTTTGCTTGCCTTTATGTCTCCAGTGCTTACCACGGTGCTTGATTCACAGCAAGTGCCCAGTAAAAGCTGAGTCCCTAAACGTGACTGGCAGTGTGTAACAACTTTTTATTTCCTTAGGCCTTACTCTTGGGCCACTTTGGAAAATGTTCTAAATCCTAAATAAAATGGAGTCAATAAAGTAGTTAAGTAGAAAAAAAGAGTGGAGATGGGGAAAGATGAGTTACATGCTGGGAGAACGGGACTGAATAAGCAGTAATGATAATGTGATAGAGGAAGAATGAAAACTAACTAGAAAAATATTTCAAAATAATATTTGAAAGAGGTGGCAATAATTATTAAAAAACTTAATTTACAGAGGATTATTTTAAAAAGACTGAATTCTATTACTCTCAAGGGGCAATCATACCGTGACTTTGTCCTCCACCTAGAAGCTGAGATCACTCGCAGATCTCTACCGTTAGCCCCAACTTTACCTGGAGTTCAAGATTTGAGGACCTAGCTTTCTAACAGACAGGTTCACTGTAAAGAAGGCTAGTCAGAAGAAAAGCAGGCAGGGTCAAGGGGCCCTGTCCTAAGGGGAAAACTACCCATAAAAGGACAAAGACCACATCTTGTTATTCTAGAGTTTCTTCAGCTTCAGGTCTTCCTACCGGGAGGACGGAGGACGTACAACAAGTATTTAACAGAAGGAAGGGAATGGTCTTGGGTGTTTTAACCCAGGCCCGGGGGCCAGCTCAACAGCCAGTGGGATATTTAAGTGACTGAGTCACCTAGGCGTCTCTTAGCCAGTGGGATATTTAAACAAAGGGCTTGATCCGGTGGCCTGAGGCTGGAAGGCATGCCTTAGGGCAGTGGCGGCCACCTCCCTCTTGATCCCTGAGGCTGTCAAACACCACCCTGGAAGGAGCCCTCCACCCTTTCCCACGGGAACCTGCCTGATAGGTAGATGAAAGCGCGGACAAAAACCTGATTGGATGACAGGGGCACGAGGGTTAACCAGATTGAAACAGCCCACACCAAAGAGCCCATTAAACACCCTAGATTTAAACGCCAAATTGGCAGCCCTCTGAGGTCCCCTCCCTCTTGGGGAGCTTTGTACTCAATAAACTTTGCTTTGCTGCCCACCACTTTTCCTCTGGTCTGCCTCTTCATTCTTCTAAGCCACGTGACCCAGAACCGCGGGCACTAAAGGAAAAGAAATCCTGCAACGACTTTAAGCATGGAAAGCACACACCAGTTTCCCACTTTGTAAAACATATGATTCCTCTGTGATAGTGTAAGTAGCAGTTAAAAATGAGGATAGAAGGTTTTTTTAATGGGGGAGGCAGGGGAGCTCTTTGTTACAACTCAAATGATTTCAACATTGCTTCATATAGTCCGGGCAGAAGTTGTGCTCACACGGCCCATGGGCCTTCCCTACCTTGTGACAACTGGCACAGCTACATACACACCTAGGGAGCTGTCTTTCAGTCCTCTGATACCAGCTAAGATCGGTCGTGGCTTCTTCCTCAGCGTCTGCAATCATTTGCAGATAGGATCAAATCAAAGTCTTCAGTGTTTCTCCGGCAAACTCTCCAGTAGCCCTCCCTCCATTCTCTCCACCCCAGTCTCCCAACACGTGGTTCAGAAGTCCTGGGGAAGGTCGAGCAGGACTGTCCTGGGATTAGGAGTTGGTTCGGGCCCCCAGGCAGAGGCCCTGGCTCTTTCTTGCCAACATTTCTGGTCAAGCCGCACCCACCAGGCGTCTGGCCCAGGGCATTTTCTAAGATCTCCTGTGATCTCATTGTGAGCCTTTAAAAAGCTCCCTGTTAACTTAGCTCTATTTCTTCACAATTACAAAGCAATGGGATGTTGTTTTGCCTCAAAGAAAGCTTTTGTATAATTTTAAGACCTAGAAGAGACACCAGTGTCATTCACGCACCGTTACATGTGAGTGCAGGTGTGTAACAACTATTATAAGCGTTATGAGTAAGAGTAATAAGGATCTTAAAACAAACATAAAACTTGAAATCAGAGGTAGTAGATGCTTGTTGCAGTTATAGCAGCCTCAAAATCGTTCATGGCAACATCTCCACCATGGAGTGTCTTTGACAATCTAGTGGACTTGGTCATTCCCCACCTATTGGTGGGCCCACCATTCTACTCCTATAATAGCACCTGAGTTGGTTGGTGTCCCGTCATTTGGCTGAATTATTTTAAGATGCAGACGTTTTCTTATTCTTTGTTATATTCTCAAGGCCCAGCATTTATTTTATGTCTAAAGTGCACATGTGTAGTAAGCATACATTGCTGAAAAAGTGTAACCCTTCTCATAAAGTGTCAGTATAATTTCAATATTAACTGAATGACTTGTATATTTTCCCAGGAGATTTTATATATTGTTAAATCATTCCTGGACTGTACCCAAATGACCATATAACATTTTAAAAATATTGGGGATCAAATTTAAAAAGTTTAACTGTCTGTGGTTTTTGCAGGGAACCTGGAGAGAAAAGCCACGCTTACAGAAGGAACAGAATGGGATGCTGCAAACAATTTCTGATGGGATCTTGGCCACTCTGGGCCTTGGAGACTCAAGCATAATGGGACCCAGAAGGCAAGGGTTGTTAGGCTAGTTGAGGAGTTTGGTCAGATTCAGGAAGGGAGCTGCAAAAGGGGTGTTGTGGCTTACTCTGTTTAATCAGGGAAACGGAAAAGACTACTGTGGAGAGTGTCCTTCAGGGACAAGGGGAAAATTAGTGCAGCATCCACTGAATTGCTAAGGAGAGAGTATACTTTTCTAGAAGTGTCCACGTCCAATAAAGGACTAGGGGAAAAGATACTTAGATAAGTTACAGTGTTGTGGAGGGATCTGATTTTTTTCAGACTAAAAGTGCTCTGGACCTGAACCACATAGGTAAACGTTCCATTTCTCACTGTACCGCACTTGGCTTTTGAAGACTTCTTGAACAATCTACTAAGTAAGCCAGAATACTTAATAACCAGTGGACACCTTTCCAATGTGTTATTGGGAAAGAGGAACAACCAGTGACTCACTAGGTCTTTACGTACAAGTAAGGATTAAGAACTAATCAACCTATTAATTAAACTCGGTTCACGTTGGTGCTTATTGAGCAACTATGATGTAAAGACCACTTGGGGAACATTCCCTCATTAAGAACTTGCAGTGAAATGGATGGGTAGCCTGAGGTGGTGGCAGAGGGAGGAAGTGGTTAGAAAGCAAATATCCAGAGACTGAGAAACTTGAAATGTAAACCCGACCTCAACAGTGCCCATCCCTTATGCAATAAGCAGATCATTTGTGCTTATTTTTCTGATTTCCTTCTTGCGAACATATTCTCTTCCCTTTGCCGCCTTATCTCTCCCACCTGGTGCATCTCCCTCCACCAGGAATTCAACCCAGAGCCTTGCGTTATGCTTGAAGCCCTCCCCTGTTTTCACCCTCCCCCATCGAACTCATCATTAATTCCTATATTCTGTTCCCAAGTCTATTCTATTTTGAGAGAGAGCGAGAGGGCGCACATATGTGCACACGTGCAGTGGGGAAGGGGCAGAGGAGAGGGAAACAGAGAATCTGCAGCAGACTCCAGCCTGACTCAGGGCTCAGCCTCATGACCCTGAGATCATGACTTGAGCCAAAATCAAGAGTTGGACATTTAACAGACAGAGCAACCCAGGTGCCCCCCAAATCTATTTTAAATCTGTTTCTCTCTCTACACTTCTGCTGTCTGCTCCATCAACAAGGTGGCCTCTCTCGGACACCTTCAGAATCTCCAGTGTCCCATCTTGACCTTTCACTCATTCTCTGCACGGTGACCTTTATATGACCGGGCCATGTCCCTCCACTGCTCAAACTCGTCAGCATATTCCACTGCATTAAGAAAAAACTCAGACTCCTCAAATGGTGAGCAAAGGCCTCTGGCTGTGGCTCCTTCTGCCTCTCCAATGTGCATTGCACTTTCTCCTGGGCAGATGCCTCCTGTGACCGACCTTCTGTCTGTTCTTCTTGAACACCAACAGAGAACTTTGCTCACGGTTCTTGTCTTAAGGCACATTATTCTGCCTCATTTTGCCTTCTCTCACTAGACTGCAACTTTACTTTGGGTCTCCTAAACATCCATTCCACACACATTTCGGAAGCACCTTGCATTGCAGGCACTGTGCTGGGCCATGAGGTGCAGTGGTGAGTACGACAGTCACGGCTCCCACTTTCTGGAGTGCGGTGTCTAGTGCGGAAGACAGACAGGAAATTTGTAAGCAAGTGCATTTAGAAAATAAATGCCCACTGTCGGGAAGTAGAGAGGAAAACCAACAGAAGGTGCACCAGAGACTAGGGTAGGTCACTTTAGAGGGGGTGGCATTTAAGCGCACGTGGACAGAATTACAGGGACAGCGCAGAAGGAGTGTTGTGGGCAGACGGGCAGCTTGTGAAAGGCTTCACGACCAGGTAAAGCTCGGTGAGTTCCAGGAATTACACGAAGGCGGTTAGTAGCAGGAGACAGGGCACGAGGTGATTCGGAGGAACAGGCAAGGGTCGGGACATCTGGGCATCCAGGCGAGCATCTTACTTGTAGGAAGTGTTTAATAAATAGTTGTTGAGTTTTCATGAGATGACGATACACCAGCTGCAAAATTCTACAGGTTAAGAAATTGAGATCCTTAAAATTAAGAAAAAAACCTGGAACTAAGGTCTCCTCATTCTCTGTTGAGAGCCTTTTCTAGTATCCTTAGAGACTATTAAGTATAAACAAAGACCCCGACGTAGTGTGGAGAGGTGATTACTCAGCACCCGCAGAGAACAATGCCAGCTTCTATCATGCACAGATTGAACGTGATGGACATGCACGAATCGACAGTCTTTCACGTGTGACAGCTACTGAGAGTTTTCCTGAGTCTATCCTCACTCTAAAAGCAAATACCGCTCTCTGCCTGCCTGCTCCCTTCCCTTAACTCCTTTGGGCCCTTTATGCCTTATGTTTTCTCTGTCGGGAAAGCCTTTCCTCACTATTGCAACCGAGTTATAACTCTCCAATATACGCACTCTTAGAATCTGAGCAGGCAGATAACAAGTCAAATCACTGTGCTGGAGAGATTGTGTGTAGACAATCTGAAATTACATGGGGAGGGAAAGGAGCCCAGTTGAGCCCAAACTTCCAAGGCCCCATGCATGTGAGTAAAGCCATCCTGAGCTCTTCAGAGCCGTTCAAGCATCGTGGAGTCCCTCCAACTGATCCCAGGAAATGCCACTCAAAGCCAGAGAATCCATCAACTAAGCCCTGTCCAAATCTTGGATCTGCAATATCGTGAGACATAACAAAATGGCTGTTGCCTTAACAATTCCAGAATTTGAGGATGGTTTTTTATGTAGTCAATAATGGAACATGGAGGGCGTGTGTGTCTGTGAGGGGATAGAGCAGGAGCCACGAGGTGCAAGCGCTAGAAGGATCATCAGAACTCTGTCCTGTAGAGGAGGGCGTCTGCATGTGGAGCAACCCGCAGCATTAGCCTGGGTCATTCAGCCCTCGGTTCAGCCCTGAGTCAGGCTGATTTATGGATCCCACACAGAGCCCAAGGGCCTTCCTAAACTCCGCTTCCAGGATGTCACAGTCCTTGTTGAGACGGTTCTGGATAAGTCCAGACTCAACCCTGGGCACCCCTGAACATGACCACCTGAGTCCCGACTGCTGGTATGACTTCCGCAAGACATGTTCATACCACCAAGGAACCGAGGCTAGCTCCTCACCCCCCAGGGAAGAGCTTTGGTCAATTTATATATTTCAAGGATTTTCAAGAAATGTGTAAGACAAGCTCCAATGCAAAGTAACTGTCTCTCTGTTTTCTTTTGTTTGAGAATTCCTAGCTATCTTGGGTCTTAATCAGGCAACTTTTTGCCCTGAAAAGGATTCTTAAAGGTTAATTTTGAATGGATACCTAAATAGAAGAAGAAGAAAATGATCGAGTATGTACTATTAAGCCAGGCCAACAGAAAGCAGGTGAAATTCAGGATTGTTGGTTTTTATTTATTTAGTATACTCACAACAGATACCGTTTTTATACAGGGCTTATTCAATCTTTAATATATCTCACTTCTCATCTTGTTATGACCTAATTCTAAAAAGTGGGTACTCCAGAATACTTGGAGATTTGCAATATTTATAAAGGGACCATATCAATAGCAGACGATACCAGAGGAGAAAACAATGAGAAGAGGCCTGGTTTCTCAAGTCAGTTGTCAGAACCTCAAGAAAGCCTTTTTCAAATAAGTTAAAGTTTTGCCCCTCCCCTTATACAGTGCATATATGTTGTATTTCCATTTCATGCATATTCTCTTTTTAAAAGGTGATTCAAGCAAGGAATTAATGATTAATAACATTTAAAAAACTGCTTGTCTCTTTTCCATAGTTTCTCCTTTTTACTGTCTTTGCTTGATTTGGTTTCATGGTTTGCCCCGTGAATGTACTTATGCTTCTCATACTTTGTGTCTCAACTCAAGCACGTAGCCGCAGTCACCAGTTCTAGCCACCACGGTCAATGAAACGGTGGCTAAAAAACAAAAATCACCCACTTCCTCACCACCTATGCCCCTGTAGGAGAGAACTCACAAAAGTGTGGGTGTTTCTCTACTAGTGGCTTTTGGTCAAGTTGAAAATCTAAGGTGAGGTCCATGCTTGCAAGTACGCTGGGTCAGGTATGATAAAGATCAGTTCGGATGCTCCAATATCATAAAAATCAGCAGAATTTGAGGTTACTCTCCGAGAGAACTGGTGAGGATCAGGAAAGGATATTCAAAACTCACAAGTCCTATCACTTAGCTTTATTAGGTGCACTTCTGAAGTATCTTCTATCAACTGGTGATAAGTAGTTTCCATATAATTTACACATTCTTGATCGTGGCCAATTCTTGATTTCTTTCTTTTTTGCGTCAAAGCTGTGACTATCTCTAAACAGTGAGCTATGAGGTTTTGGTACATCTGAAGGGCTGTCCAACAGAAGCCAGGTAAGACTTATAGTGGTTTGCCCTACGTCTAAGTATGGAGACGAGAAGTAGGTGGACCATGGTTTGGTAAAAGGAAGGAATTTCTAACCAGAGGCTTGCCCATCAATAGAACAGCCTGCCCCTGTGAGAGTGTTACGGGTTGGATTGTGTCCCCCCAAAGACATGCTGAAGTCCTAACCTCTGGTACCTGTGAACGAGATCTTATTGAAAATAGGGTCTGTGCAGATACAATCAAGTTAAAATGAGGTCATTAGGGTGGACCCGAATCCAACATGGCTGGAGTCTTTATGAGAAGAGCAGAAAAGATACACGGGTAAAACTTGGGAAGGCATAGACACAATCTCTCAAGCTGGAGGCAGAACTGGAGTTATGCTGCTACTGGCCAAGGAACAGCTGAAGCTACCAGAAGCTGAAACAGGCAAGGAAGCATCCTTGCATGGAAGCTTCCAAAGGAACTTGCTCTTGCCAATACCCTGATTTCGGACCTGTAGCCCACAGAGTGCTACAGAATAAATTTCTGTTGTTCTAAGCCACCCAGTTTGTAGCACTTCTTTACGACAGCCCTAGAAAACCAACACAGTGAACTCCTCTGTCCACATCACTCCAGATATTCCAGCTAAGGTTGTAAGGGAAATTGATAAATTAACGAACCATTAACTTAGACAACCTTTATATTTTTTCCCATCTCAAATCACCTTCATTTTTACTAACTTTCCTATGGTCTGTAAATGATACTGGAGGCTTTGAGATTATAGTTACTATTACCATTATTATTTAAAATTGTTGCTGATGTTCTGACCAGTTCAATAAGACATGAGGAAGATAATTGGAAAAACTCCGGGCAATGAAATGACTACATTAGCACTACCTGCTGAAAAAAATAAGTTGCACAAATAAGGAATCCAAGGGAATCAAATGAAAAGGATTCAAAATTGATATTAGTCCAACAAAGTAGCTAGACAAACAATCAATAGCAAAAATAAATAGTTTTCTATATTTTAATATTAAAAGCACTAGAATGTAATTTGAAAAAGATGCTGTTCATGGAAGCAACATAAAGTTTGACACATGTAGAAATGGCTTTAACAGGAAATATCTAGGACTTCTATGGATAAATTTACAGAACTCTACCAAGAGAAACGAGGAAGGTCTGCACTAAGTGGTGACATAACATGTGCTTGACTGGGAAGAATGGATTGTGTGAAGAGATCACTTCTGGCCAAATAAATGTATACATTTTGTGTAATTTGATCTACAAATCCTAAAGGGATCTTTTGGAGAACATGGAAAAATGATTTTAAAGTCCATTCAGAAATAAATATTAAACACCTCTTGATATAAAAAAAAACATTAATGAAGTTAAAATACAAACACAAACTGATAAATTATTTTGAATAAATATGGTAGAAAAGAGTTTCATATCTTACCATATAAAGAGATTTTAGATACCATTAAGAAAAGAGGTAAAAATCACAATGAAAGCACAAAGCATAAAAACACAAATTTCACAAGGAAAGATATACAAGTAGCCAATGAATATTGGGATAAATAGATAAATAACCACTTAAAAATAATGACATAATATTTTCCAAAAGTTAAGTTGTAAAAGTGACAATGAACTTTGAAGCTTGGGAACGTGTCCAGAAAAATAAATAAGATACTATCTTTCTAGAGAGAAATTTAGGCACATTAACTAAAAGCCTTAAAAACTGTGATACCCTCAAACCCAATATTTCATGTTTAGGAATTTACCCTAAGGCAAAATGATGCCCAAAGCAATGGGACAAAATAGAGAGCTCTGAAATAAATCCATTTGTATCTATCCATATCTATATCCATATCTATAGGCAATTGATTTGCAAAGAAGTGCCAAAGCTATTGAATCGGAAAAGAGTAGTCTTCAACAAATGGTGCTGAAATACCTGGATAGCCACATGGAAAAAATGAATCTCTTATACCAAACACAAAAATTAGAAAAATCCAATAATTATTGGAACTAATGGATCTCAGCTGTAAGTGTAAAAGTTTAAACTATAAGACTTAAAAAAAAAAAGGGAAATAATCTTCAACAATTTGGCACAAGCAAAGGTTTCTTAGGATATAAAAACCAAAAAGTATAAAAGAAAAAAAATTAAATTGTATGTCACCAAAATTCATGTGGTCTGTTCTTTGAAAGATGCTGTTAAGAAAGTGAAAGACAAGCCACAGACTAGGAAAACAGATTCACAATACATTTATCTTACAAAGGGTTTATATCCAGAATATAGTAAAGAACCCATTCAACTCAGTAAGACAAACCATTCCATTTTTTAAAAAGGGAAATGGTTGAGCAAAAGAAGATATATTTCACTACAAAGATACAAATGGCCAGTATGTTCATTACAAAGTGCTCCACCTCATTAGTCTTTAGGGAAATTAAAATGAAATCCACAAGAAATCTTGCTACATATCCACGAGAGTAGCCAAAATGAAAAAGACTGACAGTATCAGATGGTAGCATTAGTATCAGATGTGTGTTCACTAAAATTCTTGTACATTGCTGTTGGGAAAGTAAAATGTAAAATGCAACTTTAAAAGGCAATCTGATAGTTTCACATAAAGTTAAAGATATACCTACACTAAGACCCAGCCGTTTTACTCCTAGGTATTTATCCAAGAGAAATGAGTATACAGGCATACCTTGCATATATAGTGGGTTTGGTTCTAGACCACTGCAATAAAGCAAATGTCGCAATAAAGCAAGTCAAATACATTTTTTGGTTTTCTAGTGCATATAAAAGTTATATTTGAAAAAAAAGTAGTTTTTATACTCTACTGTAATCTATTAAGTGTGCAAAAGCATTATGTCCAAAAAAGGTATATACCTTAATTTAAAAATACTTTATTGGCAAAAAATGCTAACCATCATCTGAACTTTCAGCGAATTGTCATCTTTTTGCTGGTGAAGGAGGGTCTTGCCTGATGTTGAGAGCTGCCGACTGAGCAGGGTGGTGGTTGCTGAAGGCTGGGGTGGCTGTGGCCATTTCTTAAAATAAGACAATAGTGAAGTTTGCCGTATTGATTGATTACTCCTTTCATGAACAATTTCTCCATAGCATGCAAGCCGTTTGATAGCATTTTGCCCACTGCAGAACTTTTTTCAAAATTGGAGTCAATCCTCTCCAACTCTGTCACTGCTTTAGCAACTAAGTTTATGTCATATTCTAAATCCTTTGTTGTCTTCTCAGAAATTGTCACAGCATCTTCAGGAGTAGATTCCATCTCAAGAAACCACTTTCTTTGCTCATCCATAAGAAACAACTCCTTACCGGTTAGTTTTATCATGAGATTGCAGCAATTCAAATATAATAATAATGAAAAAGTTTGAAATACTGCAGGAATTACCAAAATGTGACACAGAGACATGAAGTGAGCAAATGCTGTTGGAAAAATGGTGCTGAGAGATTTGCTCAGCACAGGGTTGAGCCACAAGACTTCAATTTGTAAAAGAAAAGCAATTATCTGTAAAGTGCAATAAAGCAAAGTATAATAAAATGTGGTATGCCTGTATATATCCAGACAAAGGCTTTTACACAAATATTTATAGCAGCTTTATTCATAATACCCCAAAGTGAAAACAATCCAAATGTCCAAATAATGGACAATCAAATATGAAAAATTAAATAATGGATAATCAAATGGAAAATAATTGATAATCAAATTGAAAATAAAAACAATAAAACCATTAGAAAAAAAGGAATTCTCCAAAGAGGAATATAAATGGATAATTTCATACATTGAAATACCACTTAGCATAAAAACCAAACTACTGACTCAGAAAATAAAAAAGTCTATATATACTGCATAGTTCATTGATAAGAAATTTTAGAACAGGCAAAATGAATCTATAGGCAGATCAGATGTTGCCTTTGACCAAGGCATTGGTGGTGGTGCTGATTTCAAAGGGACTTGAGAGAAGTTTTCAAAGTGATGGAAAAGTTCTATACCTCGATTGCAGTGGTAGTTACACATGTGTACATATCTGTCAGCACTCTTGGAACAGTCCTCTCAAAATAGTTAGTCTATTATGTGTAAATCATACGTCCTAGAAGTTGATTAAACATTTAAAAGAAATGATGCACACGATTTATGTACAAGCATATTAATTATAACATTACTCATAATGGCAGTAATATACAGTATATACATTAATGGAAGCAATAAAATATAATTGATATGAGGATCCATTAAAATAATGTGAATAAAGAACATTTAGTAACATGAAAAATGAAATACTACTAAGGTGGGAAAAGTGATACATTTTTGGAAAAAAATAGTTTATATACACATTAAAAACTATTGGCAGGACCAAACAAGACATACAGATGGCCAACAGACACACGAAAAGACACACAGCATCACTAATCATCAGGGAAATGCAAATCAAAACCACAATGAAATATCACCTCACACCTGTTAGAATGGCTAGTATCAAAGAGTCAAGAAAGAGCAAATGCTAGCACAGATTTAGAGAAAAAGAAGCCTTCGTGCACCATTGGTGGGAATGTAAATTGGTGTAGCCACTGTGGAAAACAGTATGGCGGTTCCTCAAAAAATTAAAAATAGAAATACCATATGATTCAGAAATTGCACTGGTGGGTATTTACCCAAAGAAAACAAGAACACTAATTTGAAAAGACATAATGTGCTCTGTTTATTGCAGCATTATTTACAACAGCCAAGGTATCAAAGCAACTGAAAAGCCCACTGATAGATGACTAGATAAAGAAGATGTGGTATATGTGTATAATGGAATATTACTCAGTCATAAAAAAGAATGAAATCTGGTCATTCACGACAACATGGATGGACCTAGAGGATATCATGCTAAGTGACGTAAGACAGAGAAAGACAAACACCATATAATTTCACTTATATATGGAATCCAAAAAACAAAACAAATGAACAAATAAACAGAAATAGATTCATAAATACAGCGAACAAACTGAGGGGGGCAGGGGGATGGGTGAAATAGGTGAAGGGGATTAAGAGACACAAACTTCTAGTTATAAGTAAGTCACGAGGATGAAAAGTACAGCATAGGGAATATAGTCAATAATACTGTAATAACTTTGTATGGTGATAGGTGGTAAGGACACTTACCATGGTGAGCACTGAATAATGTACAAAATTGTCAACTCACTATATTGTACACATTGTATACATATAACATTATATGTCAACTATATATCAATTAAAAAAAATTGGCAAGAGTAAAAAAAATATTGGCAGGACTTATACCAAGACACTAATTGGTTGTCTCAGGATAATGAGTTCTTGGTGTTTCTTCTTTGTAGCTATACTATGTTTCATTTTCCACATTAAATCCGTACTACTTTTCTAATTTGAAAAAAATTAAAAATGGAGGTATTGAAGAAAAAATAAAAACTGTAAACTGACTAAGTAATTCTCTTTAGAGTAAGTATAAATGGATAATATGAACATTTAATAAAACATTCAACCTTATTACTAACCAAACAAGTACAAATTAAATAACAGATGCTTTTGTGACTTACAAATCAGCAAATATAAAATGTATGAAAACAAATTACGTTTTCAGAATGAGAATATCTACTGCTGGAAAGGATATTTTCCCTACTTTGTTATGGCAATATAAATTAATAGAGCATTTCTGGAAAGCAATTTATAATATGAACAAAAAGCCTTAAAATTCCTCATTCCCTTTGATGTAACAATTGCACTTCTGACGTACTAGCCTTAGGAAATTTTTTCAAAGTACCAACTGTGATGTATGCACAGTGATGTTCACTACAGTGTTATTTATACTACGATTACCTGCACACAACCAAAATCTCTAAAAACTTAAGAAAATTGTTAAGTGATTTTGATACATTTATTTAAAAGCCTATTAACTGACATTTAAAAATGATATGGATTTTAATAACATGGGGGAATGCTTACTTCTATAATGTTAGGTTGAAATAGCTACAAAATTGTCTATATTATTTCAACTACATTATATTAAAAATAAATGGAAAGAGGTTAGAATAAATATCCTAAAATACTTATAGGTCACAAACTAGGCAGAAAGCTCACTGATTATTTTCCCCCTATTTTTTTTAAAGATTTTATTTATTTATTTTTGTGAGAGAGAGCGTGAGAGAGAGCAAGAGTGGGGCCAGGAGTCCGGATGGGGGAGAAGCAGAGTCCCCGCTGAGCAGGAAGCCCCATGTTGTTGGGACCGGATCCAAGGACCCGGGATCATGACCTGAGCCCAAGGCAGACGCTTCACCGACTGAGCCAATTTCCCCCTATGTTTAATGTATTTCTATATTTTGAAAATAGTCAACAATAAGCAGGTATAAATATAACTACTCCCAAATAAAATTCTGGAGTTAAAATACGCCCAGACCAAGGTTAACACATTCAGGCAATTTGCCATCTAACATAGAATCCTTTAGTCTAATGTCTGGTGAAATGGACAAGGCTAATAAATTTTGAGAATCAAACTACTTCAGTGCCTGGACAGAAAACAATAGGGCATTAAAAACTCAGATTTGTATAGATGATATCTAGCGTAATGTCTAGGACAAGATGGTTAAATAAGTGTGAGTTCCAATGAACAGAAATGAAAAAAATATTGAAGATGTATATGAACGTGTATGTACATAAACACACACACAGGATATAAAGCAATCTCCCAAACGAATCAACAGGATGAAAAGGTTTCAACCATATATGAAAAGGTTTCAACCGTAGAGCAAATCAGAATGAACACAAACCCCTTCTGCAGTTGTCAATGAAGTGCAACTTTAATCTTTTGTGGGCAGCAGAAGTAAGGGGCTACTGAAATACAAGCACTGCCCCAGAGCCTGGGAGGAAGGTGCTTTTCCTCATGCAATCAGCTGGCCCACCAGGGAGCTGTTGAAAACAGAGGAAGTCAAGAACAATACAACCTGGCTTACCAGTTGACACCTTGTGAACAGTTTATTAGGAAGAATCGTCCTTAATAGAGCAGAAGAAGAGAGGGCAAAATATTCCCCTCTTTTCATTGTGCTTTCTCTAATCGAGAAAGTACTTCCTGTTCCAGCAGCATCCAGTCCCTGGGATGAGAGCTGGCCTAGAAACATGGCAGTGAGAACATATGACTAGGGTTCAAGAGTGAACTAGGTTAAGGGAGCTAGCCTATGTTGGGGTGAGAGTGAGGGCACATCTTGCTGTGCCCAGCTTCTGAGAGGGCAGATGACAGACGATAGATGTCAGCACAAGGGGGCACTTTTCTGAGGGGATTAGACAGAGTCAGAGCTTTGGGGGAGCAAGTATCCTACCTGAACCCAGCCTGTCTCCTGCTGAGGGCCAGAGCACGAGCTGTGGAAATACATTCATGCTCATTTTCTCATTCATAGCAGCCTTTAGTCCAAAATTCTGCAGGAGGCCAAAATATATTCAAATATGAGTTGAGGCTTTTGTGGTAGGTCTGGCCAGTGCATGCTCTATGTGGTAATGCTGCGCTGTTCCACGCATGTGCTGGACGTGTCCTCGCGCTGGCCGGGGCTTTGGAGGACGTTACTGAATTCCATTTTCCCTACCTCCCAGTAAGCCATGTAGGCAAATGGTAATAGCCTCATTTTGCAGATGAGAGATCAGGGCGCAGAGAGTTTAAGCAACTCATTCAAGTTCTCTAAGCAAGTGAGCCCCGGAAAACAAACAGAGCCCTGGCTCCTTTTATTGTCCCTACAGGGATGCATCTAATAGTTCATTTTCATCCAGCACTGAAACCATTTTTAACATGATCTATCACTTTTCTTTTAATTGAATAGGTGGTATAACACCCAAGCCCTTAGTAAAATACATATTTAGCACTATAAACATTTAAACCATAACAATTCGACGACCTGTTCACCTGCTAACATCTGGTTTCTAATATTTCTATTTTGCTGAAACAGTTTATAATAGTGCTAACAATTACTACTGGATATCAAGCCACATAAATATTTAATGATGTCATTAATTTCTGAAAGAGAAAAAGAGAACCTTGACACTAGGCTTAAATGAAGAAGGAATTTATTTCCCTAGATTTTGCACTGATATTTAATTTGAAGTTCTTGGATTGAAGCCTCAGATCTATGATGATTTGACTTTGACACTGCTCTTTAGTATTTCTGTTCACCTTTAAATATGGGGTTTTCCCTGCCTTGTGCAGCACATAAAAACTGGAACGTTCAACACTCTATCAGACCAGCACCTGCTGACCATCCGTCTGTTGGACTTCTTAGTTAATGTCCTCCCTCCTGCGCGTTTCATGAAAGCCTGGGAGATTTCACTTTACATTTGCTAAGACTGGTTCATTAAAACACTAATTTTAAACTGTAATTATCTGTTGGTTCATATCGGCGATTGAACCACAGTGGTGCTCTCTCCTAACTGCAGGAGAATTTCACATCTGTTCTCGTCCCCTGGAGCCTCGAGCAAGAGTTACCTTGGCAAACAAAAAAGGAGGCAGTTTGAAAGAGATGTAGAGAACTGTGTTTTAAGAAGAGCAGCAAAGGCAGGCAAGAAGAATTGTAAATATGGTAAATAGACTCAATTGTAAAACTATTCATGATCATATCTTCTGGGGGGAAAAAAACAAAACAAAAGCAATCAAATAGGAAACATAGCAGGTAATAGTCCTGTTGTCAAGTTGGGAGGATTTTAACTGTGCACCAGCTGCTCTAACTCCTGGAGGATTTGCAATCTGCGGGCCCACGTGGGGGGGAAGTGGGGTGTGGGTTATTCCTCATTTTTGGATAAAGGTCAATGATACCTTTACCCTGGGATGGCTTCAACCAGCCTAGGAAATGCCCACTGAGAGAGGGCAGAACTGAGTGCAATTCTCAGACTTAAGGGATAAAATATGTGAGAAAGGGAAAAAAAGGCGAACTAAGGAAACCAGAACAGGTTTAAGAGAAGGGACTGGGAATAAAAGACGGACGGCGGAGAGGATGACTGCAAGGGGAAGGAAAAACACGTCCGAGGCGCTGCTACAGTGTTTCCTGAGCGCCCACGACTCACAGCTCACTGCGGGAGTCAGACCAGAAAGAAGGAGCATTTCTGAATGTTTATTGGTGCTTAATTAGGGTCTCTGGGTTAGATGAGAATTACCTGCATGGTACAGATGAGGAAATTGAGGGTTGGAGAGATGCGGGTTTAAGACCCTGGTTGTCCAACACCAAACTCTGTGTTTTCCATTATGTGATGCTGATTTTCAGTATTTCAGAAAGAGATGAGGAAGACACAAATCCTTCCTTAAAGATCTCTTGGCCTATAGTACACATTTATTTTTTAAAGATTTATTTATTTATTTAATGGGGTCACCTGGGCGGCTCAGTCAGTTAAGCGTCTGCCTTCGGCTCAGGCCATGATCTCATGAGTCCTGGGATAGAGGCCCGCTTTGCGCTCCCTGCTCATTGGTGAGTCTGCTTCTCCTTTTCCCTCTGCCCTCCCCGCCCCCCCCCCCTTGTGCGTGCTCTCTCTCTCACTCTCTCTCTTAAATAAATAAATGAAATCTTTAAAAAAAATGGATATTTTAAAAAAAGATGTACTTATTGTAGAGAGAGAGAGAGTGCACACACGTGTGCTTATGCACGGAGGGAGGGGCAGAGGGAGAGGGAAAGAAATACTCTCAAGCAGACTCCCTGCTGTGCATGGAGCCTGAAGCGGGGCTCGATCCCAGGACCCTGAGATCATGACCTGAGCCAAAATCAAGAGTGGGATGCTCATCCGACTGAGTCGCCAGGTACCCCTATAATACACATCTTCAAGCAGTGTCATCTGTATACTACAGAAACTCACCTCACGCAGTTGAGGGCTCTGGCCTGCTTATAGCACCTGTCTTGCAGCATTTAGGGAAATTCACTAGGTAACATTTCATTTCCAGGTACATGCCCACACGCAGGCATGCACAGAGCTAGCTTTGGTGGGGAGTAGGTCCTGCCCGTCGCCCATCCTAGGAGAGGAGAGGTAGAGAGGCATGGTCTGTGACTCTGGTGTAGGGCAAGGCTAGTATGCAGGAATGTTGAGAGAATTCTCTGCAACGCTGAGGTTACATTACAATTTTTCAGAGGCAGTTTCTTTATCTTTTAATATATTCCAGACTCAGGTCCTGACTTGAATGAAATTATAAATTTGGTCGTGGCGTCATATCGCCTCGTGGCTCCTACCCACAGCATCCACTCCCAGAAGAATTACAGATGATTCAAAATTTTTCTCGAGTTTCCTTTCTACTCCATCCCCACCCACCCCCAAATAACCTGAATAAATTAACTTGGGGAGTGAAAACTCATGACGGAAGCACAGTAACAATGGGGCCAGAGGGACAGACTACTTTCACAGAGAATATTCAAGGCTTCCCATACAGTGTAAAATGCTGCTGCCTTTGTCCACATATGAGGAGCAAGGGCCCAGGTGCCGAGAACAAGAAATGTGAGCGATCTTTGCACAGACAAATTAGAGCTTTAACTAAAGGTAGGATAAAGAAGCCTAGGAGAGCAAGAGAACCTCTCCTCTGATGTGAGTATAGAATGTAAAGCAGATGAGAGCTAAATCAAGCTTAATGAAAACTAAATCAAGGAATGTCCTATTGACAAATTAATTTGGAAATCATTTAAGAAAAATTGTGTCTTGGCTCTTACTTATATCTGCCGAAGAGAATGGGCCATGTTCTCTCCCCTGTGTTAAATAACAAGTATTTAACCTAGGAACTAAAAGTACATTTTTCTTTTTTATCTCCAGGACCCAGGGACTTGGTTGTTAATAATTTAGCTAATTGAGTAAAACCTAATGTTTCAAATCTTGAAGCAGGGAAATAAAAATTCAAGATTTCCTGTAGATATGGGATGCATAATATTTAATGCTTCAGAGATCATTAGTAAAAGAAAATATTACAGCCATACACACCCTTGGAGAGTCTAACTAATGAACGTCTCCCAGCTGCTGTGGAAAATCAGCAGCAGCATCGGTACCAATTTCAAGACAAAGCACAGCTGACAGATGTTTGAAGGGATAAATCAGGCTGTACAAGGATTAAAATAATAAGTCCCCGGTGCCTTTTAAAGGCAGAGGTGCCACAGCAAACTGTTCCCAGCCACTTGAGTACATGAAAGACAGATCCTGGGGGTCACTGTCTAGCAGCCTGGTAGGTGTGTGAGCGGTGTATTACTAAAACCTAGCACGGGTTCTAACCGCACCAAGTTTTAAGTAAGAACAGCTTTTACTGTTACCCCAGTTCTAAGGGAGTCTCAAGGATTCTACTTCAGTGACAACGTTTGGGACCTGACATGACAAATGTGAATAGGGCCGGCCCAGCAAAACACGAATGACAGCAATCCTCCATATACATCGTCAAGGGTGCTTAGCACGGCGAGGCAGCGATTGGCAAAAGGGTGGCAAACCACCTCCGAACTGAGAAACGTGTACTTACGGGGGATCTATTTTGTGCCTATTCCTATTTATCATTTAACAAGGTGGGTTAGGGAGACTTCCGAAAAAATACAAATGGTTAGGCTTCATTCCAAACCTGTAGAGCTCTGGGAGAGCTCCGGGCCTTTCCTATGACAACACCGTGGATATGACTTCATTGCAACGGGTACTCAGTTGCGTTGTAATGGTCTGAATGCCTGCTAGCTACATTCCCCTTGCTCACACCCCGTGAACTGACGGCGGATGAAACCCGATCTGCGTCACCTTGTGTCCCTCAGAGCCTTGGACAATGCTTGTGATGCAGCATATTTAACAAAGGACTAGCATTTTCCTGTGTGTCACAATGTGATGGTTACTTTTATAGTCAACTTGACTGAACCACAAGGAGCTTAGATATATGGTCAAACATTCTGGGCATTTCTGTAAGAGCGTTTTTGGATAAGATTAGCATGTTAAGTTGGTAGACTGAGTAAAGCCGATTTCTCTCCCCAGTGTGAGTGGACCTCATCCAATCCATTGAAGGGCTGAATAAAACAAAAAGGCTGACCCTCCCATGAGTAAGAGAGAATTCTCCCTGCCTGATACCTTTGAACTGGAACACTGGCTTTTTTCCTGCCTTCAGACTTAGACTGGAATTTTGGCTCTTGCTGGGTGTCTAGGGTGCTGGCCTTTCGACTGGAATGACACCATCGGCTCTCCTGGGTCTCTAGCTTGCCGCCTCACCCTGCAGATGTTGGGGCTTGCCAGCGTCCACAACCACGTGAGCCAATTCCTTCTAACAAATGGTCCTGCCTAAAAAAATGTCTTTAGGCTACTGAAGTGTAAAATACAAGTAGATATGTAAGAAGTTACAGGGAAGGCAATGACTGGAAGACGAGGCAGGCTCTCTAAACCTCTCCAAACCGCTTTGGTTAGACTCAGCGCTTCTTAAGTGTGAGCTACAGACTGTTACAGTCCAAGATAAACACTTCTGTCTTCAGAAACTTTTACAGCAATTTCCCATTGCAGCAACACTCCATTGTATGGTTTTTCATTTTACAGAAGTATCAGAACTGAAAACAACAAAACAACAAAAACAACCACTGGCCATTTACAAAGATGGTTAGAGGAAACTGACCTAGAAAGCTTGTGTCACCTCAGACCAATTAAATCGGAATGAGGGAGATGTGGAGCCGGAGCACCTCCTGGGTATTACGCTCCTCGGGGGATTCTAATGTGGTGCTGCTAAATGGATCCAACGACTGGTTCAGCACAGTTCCTAACCGACCAGAACAGGCGCTGGTCAGTGCCCACCAATCAGAGCTGGCACAGGCTATAAACAATCGTCCTGTGGTACCAGCACCAGCTGAAGACCAGCCTTTCCTATTACAGGGGCCAAATGGGATGAATCACTTCCTGAAGAAGTCTGAGTTAATATGGACAGGTGCAGCCACATGCGATGGGAAGATATTTTTCCAGTCCGTATAGATATGCTTTAAAGGGATTCTAAATTGGAAATTTATAGGTGCACACTGGCCATGACGTAGAGTAAAACTCCATTATGGAACGGAGTGAAGATACACTGGGGCTCAAATTATATCCCTCAAAATGTGACAGCCGTCCAGAGGTAAAGACTACTGTAATGTAGCTATTGTGTCTTGTCTCCTAATAACACAATGAAGGGATGGCTATGCTTTTAGATTTCTGTACTTTGACACCTGCAACTCTATCAAGTGGATTTTATTCAACAGAGTAGGACCACCATAGTATTCAAAGTAAGCATTATTAAACATTACCAGACTTTTATATTTCTTTTCAGATTTGTAAGTCATTTTAAATTCATATAACAAATTCTTTAACATATCTTCATGTAGTGGAGATGTAAAATCACCCTATTCCAGGAAATAATTATTGTTAATAATATTAATAAGATCTGTGTTTCTTTGTTTCTTTTGCTTTGATTTGAGATATGGAATTCTCCTACTGGAAGAGACTATATATACACATAGACTCATACATACGTGTGTATACATATATGCACATATATTCTTAGTTATATTTCCGGTATCTTGACACAATAGGCATTCTTTTGAAGAGAAGTTTGTTTTTTAAAATTAAGCAGAAGCAATGACATTTAGGACTGCCCTTATTCTGGCAATGTAAAAGCCCGATGAATGTCTTCTGCTTAATCCTTTTTAGTACATTGTCCTGAGTTATGATTTCTGGGCATTGCCATTACGATTTGAGACGTTCCCATCATCTAACTGAATTTCCCACAGTATCCAGTATTTGTTCTATATCATCGCTGCCAAGATGGTCATCCTGCCTGTGTTTGAACATGTCCAGTGACAGGTGTCTCCAAGAGAACTTGTGTCATCTTTAAATTCTATTAAAATTCATACTGGTATGAGCTGAAATTTGTCTGCCTATAATGTCATTTGGTGATCTGTGTTCTCTTTCTCTCTCAGTCTCTCTCTGGAGTCCTAGAGAAGAAGCTCAGTGAATCTTCTGTGTAATAAACACACCAACAGCTGAGGACATCTGTGAATCAGCCCCTCTTTAGACTAAATGCCTCCACTTGATCTATCATAAGCTGCCCTTCGATTCCCATACCCATCCTGGTGCCTTCCTTCTGATTACGATTCTGTTTCACAGTACACTGACTGCTCACCCCTCCCGGGCTCTTCTCTGGTACCCACTTACTTTTCTTGCGTTGTAGGTAAGACAGCTATTTGCCTCCATCTTGTCTATGCCAGTTATATTGGTCATTTTAATTATGTAACTCCATAAAATATTATATAAGCTGATGAAATATGAGTGAGAAAAGAAAATTATGTAAAAATTAAGTTGAATGTTTGGAGAAACTCTTTGCAGATGAGTCTCTTAAAATATTGCTGTTAAAATAAGTGAGAGCAAGAGAACTGTAAAAGGAAAAAAATGTAAAAATTGTAGAATGATTTGGACTGACTAAAAGATGTCTTTAGGTACATGCTCCAATAAAAAAAAAAAAGCAGCAGCTAGATATCTAAGATAATTCATTAAGAATGGGGTTTATTTAAACGAGAAAAATGAAAACTCTGGTCAGGGGACCCATATTTAAGAGGATGATATTGCTAATGTTGTTATAACCAATGAGAACACGCACCTTGCACGTGAGGATGGGAGTCCGCCACCAGCCACAGGCATGGCCATAGCTGTGTGCACTGGCTGCAGGTACGACCCACCCTCAAAAGAAAAGGTCTGACCCTACACCAAAAAATCTATGAAAGAATGAACATTCCTAGTGTAAGTTAAAGAGTTTAATGTACATTTGACATTTTTATGAATCACTCCTAAAGAGCTTCTACTACACAATGAGCCGGAGATGGTTTCTGAAAAACGGTTGTCTGAACACAAAGAGCATTTGCTTGACATCTGTGTATAGTGCCTGCAAATGCTTTATGCTATCGCTGTTCTCTTACTAAATACCATAGTCTATTAATATAGTCTAGGATTGCATAAGCATTCTGGAAAGCTCATGCACATTTGAAAAGCGTTCACCATATTGATGACTCACAACTTAAGTTTATTTCAGCTAAAACTTTTCCATACTTGCTAGCCATACATCCTTCATCTTCTGGTGGTGGTTCTTTCTGTATCCAAGTACCCGACTTCAAAACGAGCCCTTTTAACTTTCTTCCTTGTGGATTTGGCCCATCATTCTAACTTGCTGAGATCCTTTTGACTCCTGTCAGCCAACGCATCCCCCCCCCCCTCTTTCTGAGCCTCATGGCATCAGCTAATTGAATAAGTAAGACTTGCGTCTCATCTGCCCTTTTAAAATCCGACCTTGTCAGAAGGCTCCCTGGGCAGTCAAGCTGATTACTAGACACACTTCCTCCATTTCTTCCTCCCTGGAATAATTTGTGATTACAGTCACAACTCTGGCTGTCCCAAGATGCCAGGGCTGTCTTCCGGCACAGCCTCATACGTGGCGCTGTGCATGTCTCGAGCACGAGTGCGTGTAGTCTAAACACAAGGCATTTAATAAGCATGTTTAAAGCAGAGAGTTTAACTCTTTTTCTGGCATAGGATGACAAGGAGGGCCTATTTAGAAAAAAAGCAAAAAGAAAAACAAAAACAGCTGCTACCTTCCCCAGCTGTCATACACACAAACCACTTTGCGACAATCACCAAAGCCATGAACCTAAACGCGGGAGAAGAATGAGCATAGGCTAATTAAGATGTTTTAACAAGTATCTGAGCACGCGATTGAGCCAGCGCTATTTCTTGCACCATGATTTGAATATTGTAGAAGACTGTATTGATTGCTTAAATCTAAAAATAATTTCATTAATGGAGGCAGATGTAATGTGATTTAATATGCAAATTAATGCTGCACTCACTGAAAAATACTAAACCACCCCATTTAGCAATTTGACTGAAATTAACTTATAAAATTTGAGACAACTTTGTTTTCCTTCACAATCTTACTGAAAACTCTTGAAAGACAATAAACGTCTTTGAGTTCTGAATATTCTACACAGCAGTCTAGAAATAGGCCCAAACTAATGTGAGGTATCATGCTCATTACTCTTTGAATGTTGTTCTAAATTAAGGAGACAAGTTGTAGAAAAGTTAACTGCTGTGAACTGGAAAACCTCCAATTAAGTGGTTGGATTCCAACCTCTCCTTGACTCAAAGGCTGGAGGACATTTATCAAGGCGCAGGGAAATCAAGACTGAAAACAAGGGCTGGTTTAGAGAACAAAAACCCCTGATTCACTCTCTCCATGTTGACAAAATATTACTCTAGGCCCACAAACCTAGGCTGTGTCCACGCACCCACAAACCAATTTGAAACAAAAACAAGCGAGTATTTAAATTTAGACCAATTATGACAGCAAAAGCTGTGCTCTCTGGCATTCTACCAAACAAAAGCTGCGGAAACCAGCATTTCCAATATTCCCCTGGTCCCCATGTGTATTCTAGCAGCAGGGACTGGCAGTGGAGCTAATTGCAATCAAGGACGAAGCTATTTAGACCCCACAGACTGACTCTGGGAGCCACTGGGGGGAAGCTGGAATGTGCGCTGGCAGTTCCCACTGTGGGATATGGTGGGACAGAGGGCGCATCCCATCCATCCGCTCAGGCAAGAAGGGAAACTGTGGGGCCCCTCAGGAACTGGCAGGCTCAAACTGCATTTTCTCTTCCTCCTACAAGCAGCCTTTGCAGCTTCTCTTAAAAAAAAAAAAAAAGTTTTTAAATTGTGGTAAAATATAACATAAAATTCACCATTTTAATGATTTTTAAATGTATGTAATTTAGTTGTACTAGGTACATTGACTTTGTTGGGCAAGCAACCATCACCAGCATGTCCAAAACTTCTTCATCACGCCAAACAGAAATGCTATAATCATTAAGCAATTAATCTATTCATCCCAAGGCCCTGGTAACCTACTTTCTGGCTCAAAGAATTTGCCTCTTCTAGATATTTTTTATAAGTGGATGCATATAATATTTGTCCTTTTGGGCCTGTCTTATTTTACTTAGCATAACGCCTTCAAGATTCATTCATGTGGCAGCATATATCAGAACTTAATTCCTTTTTACGGCCGAAGAACATTCAATTGTTCCACGTATTGTTTATCCATTCATCTGTCGGTGGACACTTGGGTTATTTCCACCCTTGGTTACTGTGAATAAATTTTTCAATGAACATTGGTGTACAAGTATCTGTTTGAGTTCCTGTTCTCAATTCTTTTCAATTTTCTTATTTTTCAATATCTAGAAGTGGAATGCCGGGTCACATGGTAATTCTATGTTTAGCTGTCTGAGGAACTGCCAAACTGTTTTCCACAGCGAATGCACCATTTCACGTTCTCACTAGCAATGCACAAGAGTTCCAATATGCTACTGATCTTGAGACCCAAGCAGAGTGGTAGTTCACTCCCAGGTTACTCTGAAGTCACCTGGCATCCTTACTCCACCTCAGATTCTGTAAGATACATTTTACTATAAATTATTATAGTTTACCAGCCCCACACCTAGAGTTCTCCCCTGGAGGTCCCCTCACTGAGACCAGCTTTTTCTGGGTCTCAGGTCAATCACTGTCCCACTAATACAGCCTTCATTTCCTCACTCTCCATCTGAAGTGTCTAATCCACCTCAGACTCGAATGCATCTTGACCACCCAGGCTCAACACAGACCCAACCTGGCAGCGCCCCCCCCCCCCCCCCCTTTGCCTGATTTCTCTTGGGCCACTCAGCTCTTCTTGCTGATATGCTCCCTGCTCCTTAGTTCTATGCAGCTTGCTGCCTTCTTGCTAGAGCCAGCTTCTCACTTTCTAAAATGAAGTGAGATGCTCCTTTTGACTCTGCTATTGTACAATGCTGTCCTATGACTGGCATAACTCTATTTAAAAATCTTAGCCAGAGAAAGGAGGCTGACTAACAAGCACTATGATAGCAATTTCCTTTATGTTTTTTCTAGCATTTAGACTTTCCTTCCAGTCATCCATCTGCCTCCATCCTACTTGAGGCCATAGCTACCTCATGGCAACAGCTTCCAAACTTGCCCAAACTTGTCCCTTTGCCTCTAAACTGCACCTCAGGGGCACCTGGTGGCTCAGTCCTTAAGCGTCTGTCTTCAGCTCAGGTCATGATCCCAGCGTCCTGGGATCAAGCCCCGCGTTGGGCTCCCTGCTCTGCTGGGAACCTACTTCTCCCTCTCCAGCTCCCCCTGCTTGTGTTTCCTCTCTTGCTGTCTGTCTCTCTGTGTCAAATAAATAAATAAAATCTTTGCAAAAAAAAAAAATAATAACCTGCACCTCAGTCAGATACACATGACCCGAGCTCATGGAACCAGTCCGTGTGCGGGCATGTGCACTGGCAGAATGTCATTGCATGAGTTAAATCAGTTGAATCCATCTTGTCAACTGCAATCATAGCATATCTTCTACAGCACAAATTGTTTTCCTCAAACTCTTCAATTTTTCCTAAGTTCCTACTCGGTATGATTCAAACACTTGATTCTAGCTGTTCAGTCCTCCCACAGTGGCTCAACCCAGTTTTCCCCCACTAGCTCCCACCACGTCCTAGCAGCTCTGATCTGCACAGGTACGCATGTCCCTCTGCATCCGGCTCATGACTTGGCCTTTGGGATCCCGTTCACCAAAGCCCTTTGCTTAATGAACCTCTACAATTGTTCAAGGGTAGAGTTTCTGTGCTAATTCCAGTTCGAAGAGAAATGTATATCCTTTGCTGGTCTCATGTGGTTTGTGTAGCATTTGGTTTATGTTTTAGCTTGATTGAAAAGCATCCAGGGAGCTTGGGGTGTTACTATAAGAGGGCAGATGGCTGTCTGCCAAATGGTCTCAATCAGGAGATCTTGGGGTCTTCACCAATGTCAGGGTCTAATCCTTAGTACGGTAGGTGGGAAACCTGCCTTTGAACAGTGCATACTGGGAAGAATTGTTTCTTAGGAATGGACGCACATTACCTGAGCTCATGGAACTGGTGTGTGCGCTGCAGAATGCTATCACATTATAACCTACATGGATAGAAGCATGTATGTCACATGAGTAGGAAGATTATCACCCTGATGGATAGACTTAAACGAGAAGCCAATTTATAATCAGAATATTAAGTGAGTATAGGATCAAAACAAGGTGCTGGTTCATTGAAGGGATTCATTCTTCTGTCCCAGGGTCTGAACTGCTCATCTTCTTAGGCCAGTGAGCACTGGAGTGTGGAGTTCTCTCCTCTCTGGGCTGACTACCTTCTCTTGATTCAGTTTTACTCTCAACAGCCTGAATACAATTTACCACAATATTACCCCATCTGTCCTGCTCCCACCCTCCACCCTCCCTCCTTGAGATATTCAGGCACTGTGAGTCTAGTTTTGCTTTTCCCCAAATCTGCAGCAACATAACTATCTTTGGTTTATCCTCAAATCAAGCTCAACCTTGTGAATGTGGCTAAGTGTCTCTTCCTAGTTTCACTCTGAGAAAGCAAAGCTATGTCCCCTGTTCTTTATGTTCTTCGGTATCATTTTACTGTTCTGCTATGCATTGATTACTCTGTGCCACTGAGCAGAAAAATCCATTGCACTATAAGTACTTGAGTTCAGCCCTTATTTCCATGTGTAAATGGAAAACTCCTTGAAGACAGGTCAATGTCTAATGTAGCTGTCTACACCCTACATGGCTTACCACACAGCAGGTATCCAGCCAGTACTACTGAGTAAAGGAACTACCAGAGACCATCATAATAAACAACTTGGTGAAAATTCCCTCCAATTCTTCCTTCTCTCAGCTATGTCTACCATTACTAATTGTTTTGAGACAGTTTTAAATGTTGGTTGTTTACAAAAAAATGCTCTGAATGAAAAAAAAATTAAATAAATTATCCAATACTTCCAAGCCTTACATAGTTGACTGTGGAGAAGCAAATTGCTGCTAATTCCAAAAGGGTTTCCTGCTGGGAGAAAACTGGATTGGGAGGACACTCAGGATTTGCCCCCACCCTGCAAGGTGGCTCTTCCTTGGAGCTGCCACTGACCTTGCCTGCTGCTCTTCTCCTTCTTCTTCTTCTTCTTTTTTTTTTTTTTTTAAAGATTTTATTTATTTATTTGAGACAGAGAGAGAGAGAGAGAGAAAGCATGCACGCGAGCGGGGTGGGAGGTGCACAGGGAGAGGCATAAGCAGACTGTGTGCTGAGCCTGATGGTGGGTTGGATCCCGTGATCCTGAGATAAGGACCTGAGCTGAAATCAAGAGTCAGACACCCAACCCACTGAGCCACACAGGCGCCCCGACTACTGCCCTTCTTTCTGATTGGGGTTTCACCTGCCTCAATTCAAGAAGCAAGCCTCAGAAAGTCACAGGAGAGCATGCTGAATGTTCTTGGCTCTGTGGCTGGCCCAGTCTGAAGGGGAACCCTTATCCATTGAGAGTAACATTTTTTTTTTCCCCTCTGCCATCTTTAGAAGCCTCCAAATGAAGGGAGACAAAATAAAGATGGAGCCAACATTGGTCACAGCTTTGCTCCTGGTGCTGGGTTATCCGGCCTGCTCAGTGCTCAGCTCCTGATTTCAGTGTGGGAAACGGGATGAATAGGAAATGAGAACACGAGAAATAGAAAACCCTTTCTAGAGACTGGTTTAACTACACTTAAAGTCAACTATAGAAGCCTTTTTTTAAAACTTGGAAAATTAGTGCAAGCAAAATCTCCATTTGCCCAGGATCCCAAGAGAAATGGCGTCATGACGCGTGTTCTGTGGTGAGGCTGTGGGCCCGGACAACAGGACTGGGACAGGACGGCGGACACAGGGGATCCTTCCCAGCCTTCTGTTTCACACAGGCTCACAACGTACTCGCCAGGGGAATCCAATGTGTTTCTTATCAAAGCTTTCTGTTTTCAGTGTGAATTACCAAACAATCCTCCAGATACTGATTTTTATCTCCTCACAAGATAAATTTTAGTTCCTACTGGCACATTCCTAGTCAGTGCACCACTCTCAAATTATGTAAATCAAAGCAGAACAAAACAAAAAAGCTACAGTCAGTAGAACAAAACAGGCCAGAAAAATCAGTGAGAAGAGCATCTTTCTTTTTTGTTGTTGTTAAAAAAGTATAGGAGCTTAAATATATGTCCTAATATAATAGGTCACTCATTTGGACTATAATTATTGGTTATTTCTGGCCTCAAAATTCACACTAGAATAAATTAATTTTCTAACCCTGCTTCTCTCTCTTGCTGT
Organism: Ursus maritimus; assembly: GCF_017311325.1. NCBI lineage: Eukaryota > Metazoa > Chordata > Mammalia > Carnivora > Ursidae > Ursus > Ursus maritimus. The sequence continues at coordinate 87,740,268 of NW_024423343.1, read as the reverse complement.
GTGTGTATGTACGCGTGTAGTGGGATGGGGGCATACTAAATAAAAGAGCAAATAAAATCTTACCATGAGATCACTACTGGTAGGATAGTTTTGTATTATTGGTTCCCTATATTAAAAGATTCATTCATTCATTTTTTTTCATTCATTCATTCCACAAATAATAAATCTTAAGTGTCTGTCATGCACCCTACTCCATGATGAATCTCCTTTAGGTAAAATTCATATCCTGAATTTCTTTGAATTCCTAGAAATGGAGCAACCCTTCTCACATTAATATAAGACTTTCCTATTCCCCGCACCTTAGGAAGAAATTTCAAGTCTTTTTGAAGCTGATGTGCTAGGAGAATGCTGGACTCTTCTAAACGCAGAGGCAGGAAGCAGACTGTGTTCACCTCCTCACAAATTGGAAATGGCACACTTTGCTGTTAATGGCCTGATCAAAAATAAGAGGTGAGGTACTGAAGAACTACGTCCACCTCTGAGATAATGGTGTTAAGTCATTTGGGTTACTTTACTTCCACCATGGGCAAATTAGCACAAAGACAAAGGTCTAGCACTTGAAAGAAATTAGACCATGTATTAAAACAACCTGACTTCGTGCCATATATTATAACATCTAAAGTCATACACATATACAATATAGAGAGACATAAAGGTGGGTGCTAATACTTCTCTCTTTTCAAATTGTTGATGTCCATTAGCATAACCTCTATGGTTTTTTTAACCAGAGAAACACAGAAAATCAGAGGAAGCATTACATATGTGCCATAAAGTTACTTGCCAAGTTAGTTAAAAGACTTATTAGCACATTTTTGTCACACTTTTTAATGAAAATCCATAAAACACTGTGGCCAAATAAATTAATTTAGGAATTAATTAGAGATGTTAGAAAAGAAATGTTGGACTGATACAAAAGAGATCAGACAGAGAGCTATTTTCACTATATTAATATGATAACTGGCTGATTACAGTTTATCCTAATCACCAAGCACATTCTTCCTTGCTGTGCTCATTTACTTTTGATACAATCATGCGTGGCTCCCCCAGAACACTGCTGAAAATATTTTATAAAGATAACTGCTTCCAGCAATATGGTGGGCCGTAATTGTTGGGAGGAACCCTCCTGCTGTAGATAGATCCTAGCTGGCGCATGCTTCCTGGTGGTCACAAAACCCCAAACCACAAGCTGTTCAGGAGTGGGAGTAGCAGGGAGGGGCAGAGTTACCTTGAGGTCTTATGCCATAAATTAGATCTTGAGTCTTGGGCCAACACCATAGACAAGCTGAGCCTGAGAATCCTGCTTTGTTTTTTTTAATTTTTAAAAATTTTTTAAAAGATTTTATTTATTTATTTGACAGAGAGACAGACAGCGAGAGAGGGAACACAAGCAGGGGGAGTGGGAGAGGAAGAAGCAGGCTCCCAGCAGGGAGCCCGATGCGGGGCTCCATCCCAGGACCCTGGGATCATGCCCTGAGCCGAAGGCAGACACTTAACGACTGAGCTACCCAGGCGCCCTGAGAATTCTGCTTTGAACTCTGTCTTACTCTCAGAGGGACCAAATGGTCCCAGGTTGGTGTAGGTCCTTAGTTCACAGCAGAGGCAGATATAGGCACTGTCTTTGGGAAAGCATCCCCACAGGATCCCCACAGAGGAAGAATAAACAAAACCTTAAAATCAAAGAGCACCAAGCACAAGAAGGCAAGCTCCAGGAAGGAGAGTCAGAACAAATGACAAGGAACAGAGGTGACCCTCAAGGACTGCAGAGGTTGGAACTGTCAGATATAGAATGTAGAACAGTTATGTGTGAACAATTAAAAAAAAAAAAAAAAGCAAGCAAGAAAGAATTACCAGGAATGACCTGGTAGACTTGTAAAAGAATCAAACAGAAACTCTAGAAATGGCAAATATTTTTGGGAAGAACAAGGCAAGAGTGTCATTTGGATAGAGCTAAAGAGAGAAACAGAAAGAGACATTTGAAGACAATATCAGCATAGAAAGAAAAAAGATGAAAATATGAAAGAAAAGTTTAAAGATATGAAGTGAATGAAAAATTCTAGCATATGTCTTATTAGAATCTCAGAAGGGGAGAACAGAAAGAATGGAAGAGAAGACATATTTGAAGAGGTAATGAATGAGAATTTCCCAGACCAGATGAAAGACATATTTACAGGTAATAACTGAAAGGAAATGAGTAAAACGATTCCATGAGTAGACACATCATAGTGGAATTACCAAATCAATGACAAAGAGGTGAAATTTGAAGCAAAATCAAAGATGTTCTGTCAACTCTAGGTACAGTCATCCAAACATGCTGAAAAGACTATTTCAATGTAGGTCCACTATAGTCACTTTGTTTTTAACTAGAGTCTTTGTATTTTGATCATAATTGACTATAAATAGTAGGTCTCTTGGCACAAAAACACTTATCTATTAAGTAGATTTAGAATTTGATTTTTCACTCTAAACTCAATTACAAAAGAGCAGAGATTATTTTATACCAAACACATACAACTATTCCATTCAGTTGTTTAGAGCAGGGTTCCTCAATCCTGGATACAACTTAGAATTACTTAGGGAGCTTTTATGAGGTAAACAATACTGCACAAATCTTTGGTGCACAGTTGAATGAACTGTAACAAAGTGACACACGCCTGGTGCAGGCTGACTTACCAAATGCTTTCTGAGTGGGAGGGCAGAATCCACCTGTGACAGTGTTCAGGCATTCTGACCGGCAGGCTTCCCAGTAGGGCATGCTGGCTTGGAGCAGGCAGGAGGCTGGGAATCCCACAACAGTCAAGGAAGAAGGGTCTTAGTCTGATGGTTAGAGGGCTTTCCTGTTTTTACTGATGGGCACAACTGCTTCCTTTCTACTTCCCTTTGCTCTCTGAAGTAGACAGACATGGAGGGTTACCTAAATCTCCATTTCTGTTCTCTCTCAGGTCCAGTACATGTACTAAGACCCTTCCCAATCTCATTAGCCACTTGTTCATTAGAGAATAGGGCTTCAGTCTATGGCCAGACCATCCTGAACATACCTGATGGCATCTGATCTTGGAAGCTAAGCAGGGTTGAGTCTGGTTAGTACTTGGATGGGAGGATAGGTCTTCAATATTAAGGGCAAAACTTCCCATGCCAGCTCTGGAGTAGCCTCTATATATCGGGGTGAGGTAAGAGACAGCAAGGCAGCTGAATTGGCTGTTTTAAATTTAGTTCTTAACTTAAAAATCTTGTTTTCCCGATGATCTGCTCTTGCCTTTGTCCTAATTAACTTTGTACTTGGAATTTCCTCGGAAGCTATCTTAAGAAGAACGGCTTTCATCTCTCATGTTTCTGGCTATAGTTCTTCCTATCCCGCTTCCTCTCTCCAAAATTTCCTTAAACTTTCTGGTCCACTGTTAACTCCATTTTTATTTTGCTTCACTTTATCTTCCTATCATTGTTGCATTGTCTTCATATGCATATATCTGTTTTATTATTTCTGTGAAGCTATGGGGAATGGGAGGCAGGTATTTAGTCCTTTTCCAGGCACTGATTCATGGTATCTTGAATAGTCCCTGATGATCAATCAGTTCCACCAAATTACGTGACATAGCTCTAGTCCCTGATTGTAGAACACATGAGAGAAGTGTTACACAGTGTAAGAAATACTGGGCTGAATGTCACGAGGTGATGGCTCTGTTCCCCATACCAGCTTGAAGTTGCTATGTTTTTAGTCACCTCACCTATCTGGGGATATTGCCTCATGTTTGTTTAGAAAAAAAATTTTTTTTAAGATTTTTGTATTTATTTGAGATAGAGTGTGAGAGAGCACGTGCAGGGGAGAGGAGCAGAGAGAGAGGGGGAGAAAGAGTCTTAAGCAGACTCCTCAGTGAATTGGAGCCTGCTCTGGGGCTTAGTCTCACGACCCTGAGATCATGACCTAAGCTGAAATCAAGAGTCGGATGCTTAACTGCCTGAGCCACCCAGGCAGCCCTGTTTCCTCATGTTTAAGACTGATGGGTAATTTGTCAATACCTGTCAAAATTAAAAATACATTTTTTTAATGCAGATTCCGTCATTAGAGGATTTATTTTGCAGGTATCACTTCACATGTACAAAATGACAGTTAGATAAGATTATTCATTGCAGCATTAGAGGAAAAAATTCCTTGCTCTAATATTTGAAAGAACTCAAGTGCTTCAGATCGATAGGGAGATAATTAAATAACCATGGTACGTCCACACAATGGAATATCATGAAGTTCTAAAAAAGAAGGGATCTTTCCATACATTGATAAGGACAAATCTGCAGGACATATTATTAGATGAAGGAAGACAAAGTGAAGAAGCATGTACATAATCTTACACCTACTCTATTACCTGGAAGAGATACTCTTACATCTTTCCGCCAAATGAGAATTGCCTGAAGAACGTTTACAATACTGACGGCACCTCAAGTCAACCTATGATTCACAAATATGAGCAGACAGCCGAAGATCAGCAGAAGTGTGAGGAAACAAAATAGATCCAAAATGTCCCCCAAAATTCTAAATATTATCCTTAGAAAATTTAGGGAGGTTACTCTACCTATGAAACAAGAAAGAATTTTTGGAAATTAAAGTATGATGGCTGGAATTTAAAAATCAATGGACCACCGCATTCTAATGGAGTTAGAAACGATGCTATTAATTTGGAAACTCAAGCAAAAAAAATTTCAACAACCTAGAACAACAAACAAAAAAAGACACAAGAAATAAAAGAGAAAATTTAAAAATATGAGGAATGGGTCCAAGAGGCTCCATAGGTGACTAAAGGAAGTTCCGAGAGAAGATAGAAAAGAGAGGAGATAATGAAAGGAATAAAGACATAAAAATATTCCAGATGAAGCATAAGATCCCTCACACTGAAAGTCTCACAGAGGTAAGGTAGACAGAAAAGAAATCCATGCTTCAATACGTTCTGTTGAAATCTCTGGAAAGAAAATTTTAAAAATTTCCAGAGAGGAAGAAAAAAATGATGTCATTTATAAAATAAGGAGAATTAGATTAATAGTAGATTTTCTATTAGCCGCACTGGACTTGAAGGAACAAAGACTGTCCAAAACCTCATTGAGATAATGACTATGAATTTAGAATTCTATACCTAAACTATTATTTATGTAACATTCTCAGTCATACAAATTTCCACAGAGTTTATCACTCTCAAAAGCTTTCCAAAGGCATTTTTCAATAAGGCTCTCCAGCAGATCAAACAAAAGAGAAATAATGAAGAAAGACTATGCCATGAGCCACAAGGACAGCAGCTGACATGACTTAGAAGAAGAGAAAAAACTTAAAAGAAATTAAGAGAAACCACTAGACCTTCAGGTGTGGGGCATCATCATTTGAGTGGCTGGTGATTAGTGTTTTAACGTTATATTTCTTTCTCTCTAAATCCAACAGCATAATTTGTTCTGTAGTAAATATTGATAGGAACATGATCTCATTAATGTCTCTTAAACCTAGGTTAAAAGCTTTGCACTGACCGACAGACTAAACAAGGAATACAGAATCATGGTCTCAGAACAGCAGATGTAGGGAAGTGCAGGAGGTGGGAGACTAAGCAGAGAGTCACTGGATGGTATAGTTTCTGTATCAGGAAGGCAATAGTTACTCTCTAAAGTCAAAACAACAAACAAACAAAAACAAAAACAAAAAGCAAAGAAAGAGGAAAATGTCATTTAAGCTGCAATGGTAACCCCAGAACTGTAACACAGATCCATTTTGTGCTTATTCCTGGGGAAGAATGTTGGAAATAGAGCCATAGGGAACTCGACTTTTCATTTTTGTTCGTTTTGTATGATTTGACTTCTAACAATATATTAAAGAAATCCCTATCGATAAGGGACTACTTAAATAAATTGAAGTTAGAATCATATAAATGGAATACTGTGTGTAGCCTTTGGAAAGATTGAGATTTGTCAATATATATTTTTGCAGAAAGTCATCCACAATGATACATTTAATGTAAAAAATATAACATTTGCAAAATAATATCATGTCATCCCCATTAAGGTAAAAAAGAAAAGCCCCTCTGCAGGTGTATATGTAAATGCACACTGAAATATCAGGGAGGAGAAATTGTAAACTAGGATACTATAAAGAGGAAGGAGTCTTTCAGTATTTACTTTTATAATCTCAGAATTGTTTTAATGTTAGAAACGTGTAATATACAATATACAATATGCAAATACTACCTTTAAAATAAATTCTAATTCCTTTAAATTACAAAGGTAATATATGTTGTAACAAGTCAAAATGTAAATTTATAAATGTATAGTTCTATTCTTCCTGTCTTTGGTTAAAACTCTGCATTATTAAAATTCAAACTATTTTTTGATTTTGATGACCAAATAATGCCAATATTATTTATTAAATAAACTCTCTATTTCCCCTGGAATGGAAATGCTCTCATTATCATATAGTAACTTCCCACATTTACTTATACACGTTTCTCGATTTGATTCTATTCCACTGCTCTATTTGCTTTTCTTGTGTAAATAGCATTTTTTTTATTACATTAGCTTTAAAGTAAATTCCAATATCTGGTACTACCTGAACCACCTCATTATTCTCTCTCCCTCTTACATTCTTGAGAATTCTTGCATTTATTTTTCCATATGAACTTTCAAATCATCTAGTCCCGTACAAAAAAATAAATCTATTGAATTTTGGGAGGATCACATGAAACATACATTATCAGTTATAAAAAAATTTTAGAAAAAGCAGTATCTTTGAATCAACAGAGGTCATTTGGAAGGACAAAGCAAAGCAGGTCTGCTGTTGATTGTATGAACAGCACCAGCAGTACGTATTAGAGAACCCTATCTTCGTACATAAAACAAAATCCTCAGTATCAGAAAAAAGTATGCCTATAAACTTCCTTGGAGGCAGACCGGAGCAAGCATGAGTGTTTATGGATGGCTGTGTTCATAGACCTGTGGTCATCATAAACTGAATGAGCAAACTTCCGTGAAGTGTGAGCATTTGTTAGCTGTGAATGGGTGGTGAGGGACAAGGCCACACAGTCGAGATGAGGGCTGACTGCCCCAAAGCTGTTGGTGTTCACACGTAATTCCTAGTCATGCTCTTTTTCACAGATAATTAATCCTATTTATGCAACTGCAAAATTGATGACCCAGGTCACTGAGGCACTGTAGCTACAAGGAGAACGAGAAAGTTCTGCCAGGAAGGGGCCTGCCGTCTTAGCAGGAGAGGCGATCACAGGCGCAGCCGCATGGCACCCAGCGTGGTGGAAAGATGACATGCGCTGGGGTTGTGGCAAAAAGTGTGGCTCGGATCCCGGTTCTCCCATTGTTTAGTCACGGGGTCTTGGGCTCTCTGAGCTGCACTTCCTTTATTTGTAAAATACAGGCTAAACAAGCTTGGGAGCAGCGCTGTTGTGAGCATGAAACAATATATACATTTATGTATATGGACGAACACCGCCTGACATGTCGCGGGCTCTCAATAGACGCCAGCGTTAATGACAACAGACAGAAATCGGGCAGAGAAGGGAGTGTTTTCGAGTGTCTAGAGGAGAACAAAGTGTTTAAGTGTGACATTGAATGACGTATGCAAGGCCTTATAAATACTTTTGTGTTGTAAAATTAAAAGTTGCCAGAGGGGGCAAGCCTGGGCAGAGGGCTGTGAGGGACACGGGATTTCAGTTAGCAAGGGCCTCTTATGCTAGGGCGCTAGGTCAAGGAATCATGACTGTAGATTATAGCAGGCGTTTTTTTTCCTCTTTCAAAATGGAATAAAATAATAAGATTCATGTCTTATAAAGACCCTCCTGGCGACAGTACAGAGGATGTGTTGGAGGAATGTGGAGGTAGGGCTTTTCAGCACTATTGCAGGCAGAAGGATCATTGTATTTCGACAGAGGCATTTAGACCTGTTCTTTTTTTTTTTTTTTTAAGTTGCAATGGGAGAGCTATGATGTGTGCAGAAAAAAAGCTACTAAAAAAAGAGTATGCTGAGTAGCTAGAGAAGTGACACAAGCTCTGGGAACTAAGGAATCCTGTGTTGTGTTCGGTCTTGTTCTCTTACCCTTCTTTCCTCTCTTGCAAACCTAAGACCGACAAAGGCTTCAGCTTCCCCAGGCTGAGTAACCTTGTCAGCAAGTGGATAACGCTGGAAGTTTGCAGGATTTAGATGCAGCAGGTAGATACAAAAGTGTAGTGTGCTCGGAGCATACTGTCTTCATGGAATGTGCAGACCCACAGTAGTGATGGACGGAGCATGGCTGTTTTTGCTTCAAAGTCAGCGGCTTGCTGTCGCAGAGAGCGCACAGCCTGCAGAGACTGTCAGACCGGAGGCTGCGGGCTAGCTGCTCCCGTACACTATGGGTAAGTTCGAGTCTCTCAAACTTACTCTCATTTGTTGGTGTCTCTTTCATGGAATTTACATACTAGTGGACATGGATGGACACAATAAACAAATACATACCAAAGATGATGTGTGTAGTAAAGAGGAACAAAGCAGCACGAGGGACTAGAGAGTAACTGAGAACTGCTTTTTGTGTAAGGCGGTCAACAAAGGCCTCCTTTGATAAGGTCCCACCTGAGCACATGTTTGCAGGAAGCGAAGAACTGAGTGTTGAAGATATTTGGATAAAAGAGAATTCAGGGCCCAGAGAACAGCTCGTGCAAAGGCCCTGCTGTGGAAGCAAGCTGGTCAGGGGGCAGGAACCTTGAGGAGGTGAATATGATTGGAGTAGAAAGCCGTGGAGATGGGGGCAAGCAGGTGGGATGTGTGGGCTGCGTGTAGCTCAGCCGGTCAGGACGGAAAGGTCTCTGCCCAGCCTCCCTGAGTGGTCAGAGGCATGGGAAGCCGTCCTGAGTAAGCAGAGACATCACCGGACTTGCGAGAGCATCACAAGGCTGCCGTGCTGAGTACGGACTCCAGTGTCAGAAGGAGAGACCATTCCAACCATGAGGAGAACTGTGATGGGCCGAACAATGAAGATGAGACTAGGAGATGGAGGGGTGGTAGAGTGGTTATATTCTGGATTTTTTTAGAAGGCAGTCCTGCCAGGATTTGCCGACGGGTGGTCAAGGTGTGATCTTTTGCTCAAGAAATTTTGGCTGGTCTTATAAGAATAAAACAAAGTGAAAAAAAAATTCCTAAAATTTGATAGTTGCTCAAAAACTCAAGTTCACGTCCATCTTCCTTGGAAATTCTTTAGCCTTTCCAGCTGTTGGTATGCAGAAGAGTCAAGGGCCGCACAAGGGGAAGAGGGGGAGGAAGAAAGAACAGTATGAAACCCCCTATCGATTAGATCTGAGTTTCGATTTTTCACCAGAAGTTCCTCCTCATCAGTAGATGCCCAAATTAAAAATGACAAAGAGAAGGGAGAATAAAATAAAGGTGGGGCGGGGGTGGGTGGGGGGAGAGGGCCGTGAGGCACTTCTTTGCTTCTTCAGCTCCTACTTACTGCCTCCTGTGTCTTTGACTGCTTATTTTCTGGGTGAAGAAAAATGAAGAGGTTAAACACCACATTATTTAATATCTATCACTAGGGCGAGCAGAGACAAGAACTGCTCGAGACAAGATATTTTCTTTCTCAGAACAACACTGAGGAAATTCATTACAGGCTTTCACATTAAAGCACAGCCAAGCAAAGCAAACAAACAGTGTTTCTCAAGACTCAAAGCCTTAATCCAAGTAGCTTTAATGAAGCCTTGAAAAGCAACAATTGACAGTGGTAGTGGATTTTGTTCCAGAAGGAATCGATGAAAAAAAAAGAAACTCATTGAACATTACAAATACTGGAACACGGATGGAAAAGCCATGGTTAAGTACTTAGCAGATTACCTGGCATTCGAAAAGAAACCAAACCGTTTGGCTTAAACCTGTCCCTAAAATCTAGTTTTCAGTGATTAAACTGTAAGTCCTCTCCTCTCTAAGTGAGGTTTTCATGTTAAGCCAAGTGTTAGGGGCACAGCCTTGGTATTTCTTAGCATCCTAGCTTTCCTAGCTGTATCTCCTTAGAAAACCCCGACCCTGGCCCTTTCCTAAGGCATCTAAAAGGCTCCTAGGTTTTACATCCAAAAAGGAAACCTACATTTACTGGGCATCTGCCTCTGTCAGGTCCTTGGCATCGAGCTCGGCTCTCCCAGTGCCGCTCCAGGCTAACTTTCACTATCCCCGTTTTTCAAAGGGGGTACTTGAGACTCGCCCCAAGCCTCACAGCTGTTAGACCACGACGCTGTGCATGACAGAGCTGACACGGAGCCCAAAGCCTCTCCTCTCTGGCCTCACATGCCCTTCTCTACCCGTGGCTGGCATTTACGCTCCCCGAGCCCCTGGATGCTTTCACCATGACTCCTAAACCAACATTTCATGGTTTACTAATATTTTTATCAGGCACGACTTCAGGTAGGTAAGGCATTTTATCAACTTTAGGGGGCGCCGCATCACACTTAGCATGACTGTTTTCCCTCATGTCTTCAGCCTGCAGCCCGGGACGCGGCCGCAGCAAGTCACGCACGCACTCCCGTTGGACCTAACTTCACCGAACCCCTGCGGTCCGACGGGAGGAGTGTAGGTGCGTGCACTTATGGACTTTGGATACGGCTCTGCGGGCAGGGCTCCGCAGATCGCTGCTCGCTGTTGGATACCTGTCCCTTCCATCCTGATCGCTTTTCCCCCCAAACTATTTATTGTTATTTCTACCTTTAAGGGAAAGCATAACCTCCCCAGAGAAAGTGGGGGATACGCTGAATAGCTCGTAATATATGACTCCTTCACTACTAAAGGGATTTGGTGAAATGACAAAACTCCACTACTGATAATTGTTTGTGTGTATGTGTGTCTGTTTCTTGTCTAAATTAGTCTGTTAGTGGCTCAAGACGACGGATATTATAATTGATTAATTAAACAAACAGCAATGGAGAGCTTATTATGCAGCACGCATTATGCTACATGCTCTCTTCGGAACCAGGCACTCACAACACAATAGGATTACACGTAGCTGAAAATCAATCTGGGAATGGAAGAAGCTACGCCAAGGACAGACGTTGCGGTGCTTGCTGTCGCCACTACTGAGCCCTCCCTGCTGGTGTCCCACTTCGTGGAGGCTTCACTATTTTTTGTGCTAACAAGTGGGAGCAGGGAAAGATGAGCTAAGACAAAGTGTGGTTAAAATACAATTGGTATTTGCTTTGAAAATGTAGTCTGCAAGGTAAACATGGATTAGGTCTATTCCATAACAAAAGAGTTGAGAGGGCAGTTAATTACTGAATATTTTATCCTGCTGTTTTAAACCTCTGAGAGGTTTTTAAATGTGCAGGTATTTGAGGCAACTCACTACAAATATTTACTAAATGGCTGCTTTTTAAATTTTGCATCTGATGTTGTGTTAATGGACTCTGTCTCCCCAGAAAGGTAAGACTAACTCACGTATCCACCCATCCTCAGCACTCAAGATTTTACCATAGTTTACTAGTGTTCCAATCTGGGGGAGATAGGAGGACTATGCGAAGGACAGAGAAAGGAGATGAATCCAAAACCTATGATTTCTCATCTGAGGTCTGAGTCAGTAAACGTGTGTTGACCAGAGGCAAATAATTATTAATAGATGTTAAATTGTGACTCTTTGTTTTAAGTAAATTTCATGAAAGCAAGCTTTTTTACATAGATAGTTTTAATTCAAGATTGAGGCGAAAGGATATTCTAGGCTTATGTTATATAATATTTGGCATTGTAGATACACTGCTTTCTGTTCTTGAATTTATCCCACATTTGTTCCACCAAGCTATGTACATAGTTGTTCTTTGTATTTCAAAATAGTCTCTGACAATGAATTGTATTTTCCAGCTTCAGTGATCAGTGGCTTTCTCTGACAGTCTCTGTGCTTCTTTTTTCTTGCATTAAAAAACCCATTTACTGTGTGTAAAGAATTTTCAAGTGCACAGGTAAGAAGTATTACCATTGTTCCAGTATGCCTGCTTCTAGTATTTACTGCCAGTCACATTATCTACATTTATATTCTTTCATGCATGCATGAGTTTGTCTCATCTGTGCCACAATTTCCTGACTCCATCTCGATATTGTAACTATTTGCATATTGACTCTTTCTCTTCAGCACCATTCATAACACCTCCCAAGGTATGGCCAACTGAGAGTTTAATTAACATAATGTTGATATATTTCTCTCTAGATTATTAACCTAGATACAGAAATCGTGTTACTGAAATGGACTATTATTATTACTGCTATACCTTCCTTAGGATTTCCGGAGATTAAAAATATTCAGTCCATACTGAAGTAAGTTGCTTTTATTCCATCAACTGGAAAAAATAAAAAAGAAACACACACACACACACACACACACACACGCATCTTCAGCACAGAATGAAAGACCAAATTTATTGGTTGAGTGCATGAAACGTGTTTTCATGTTATTTGACCTAAATAAATTTCTGCTGATTGCATCGCTTCTAATTTTTGTGTCTCTGCCAAGGTTTCTGGAAGACAGAGACAGAGGTGACTATATGAGGCAGAGTGAGTGAACATGTAAAATGCAGCTCTACAGTCAGGCTGCCTGGGTTTTAAACCTGGCTCCCATATTTGCTGGGTACATGACCTTGGGTGAGTTTCTTAGCATCTCTGTATGGACTGTACTGTGTTCTTCAAAAAACTCATATGTGGAAGCCCTAACCCTCGATGTGACTATATTTGGAGGCAGGGTTTTCAAAGAGGCAATTAAGATTAAATGAGGTCATAAGAATGGAGCTCTACTGTGAGGGAACTGTTGTCCTTATAAGAGGAAGGGACGCCAGAGCTCTCTGCACACTCACCCTTTGAGGAAAGGCCACGTGAGGACAGAGAGAAGATGGCCATCTGCAAGGCCATCTGGAAGAGAGGTTTCACCAGAAACCAACCCTGCCTTGATCTAGGACTTCCAGCCTCCAGAACTGTGAGAAATTAATTTCTGTTGTTTAAACCACCCGGCCTGTGGTATTTTCTTATAGTGGCCTTAGCAGACTAACACAATCTCTAAAACAGAGTTTTTAATCCTCTGGATACAAAAATAGCACATACCTGATAAGAAGTATCTGGATGAAAAAGAAAGTCATTTCAATTACTTAGGATAGTACCTGACATATAGAAAGGTCTCAGTAAATATTAGCGATTATTATTTTTAATGAGCAAGTGCTTAATCTAGCAGAAGTCAAACAGAAGCCTTTTAACTGAAATACATTTTTCCTTAAGACAAATAATGCTTATAAACATAAAGGATAAATAAAAATTCCTGTCTGAAAATACTACTGTAACAACAATGTAGACACACTTATTCTCTCATAAAAAATGTTTGCCATTATCTAGACATCGAGCTGTATAGTGAACAAAGCCAAAATTATAGATTAAAATGGAAAAAATGGTAAAAAAAAATCCAGATGTGGCTTTATAAAACATTTTAATCACTTCTGTGTTCATTTTAAGTCCAAGTGTTGGGAATCACGTAGACACAAAGTTTTGCTAAAGGGTTTAAGCCATTTCTTCGTAGTTATTATTAAGGTATTTTATGACTCTCATTAGTTTTCTAGGGTTAAAAAGATCAGAACTTTACTTACATTTCCTTTTTATATTTCCTTTGATGCATACTGACCCAAATATTATACTAAATTACCTGCTTCCCAAAGAAAGCCACAGTCTGTGTCAGGGTCCATTCTTCTCCTGATGTTCAGGACTCTCCTTATGTTTTGCTAAATATTTCACTATAGACCAGGTGCTACCTGTTGTTCTTAAGAAGAAAACATGTTATTTCCTCTTTTAAAAAATGAGGTTGATATTGAATTCTGCTTAGAGTTCTATTTTTTCTAGATATACAGAGAGTTCTAATATATTCCGATTATTTTCCTGGACAAATTGGACTTAGTTGTTTCTTAAAAAAGTGGTATTCCTTCTTTTATAAAGTGAGACTGATATTTTTCAACAGGTCTAACCTTTTTTTTTTTTTAATTAAAAGCACAGTTTTTAGTACATACTTGCATACTTGGAGTCTACCTTCAACTGGGGATGAGGGCGGGCAGAGCGCCTGGAAGCTGGAGGCGACATTTGTCTTGGGTAGTTCCAGCTAAGTTGTTTCTACTTTCCTTATGTTAAAAGAGAGGAACATGAATAAAATCGGGGGGGGGGGCTTTTTCATTTCTGGATTATTGTTTCCGGGGAGATTTGTTAAATTCCATTTGAAGAAAGTTCAAAAGATGCTTTATGTATCCAAAATAGAGCCTTTGATTTGCATTCATCTTCCTACCCAATCTATTTCGTTTTTCCCATCCCAGAAAATAGCATCCTTAGTTTCTCAAGCCGGAAATCTGGTAAGTGGTCCTTTGTACTTTCAGTTCCCTGCAAAGTCACATTCAGTTCTTCATCAGCTCTTGCCAGTTTTACCTTCAAACCCTATTTTGTACCTACCTGTCCCTCTCTATCTTCACCACCAGTCCCTTCCTTCAAGCCAACAACTTTGTTCACCTGAACCCCTCAGTCCGCATAATAATCAGTCATTCTGCTTCCACTTTTCCACCCAGCTGCATTAGTGCTTTTTAAAAACATAAATCAAAGCATCATTCTCCGGATTAACCTTCTAAAATCCTGCTGCACTTAGAGCACAATCTGAATTCTTTCCCAGGACTAAAAAGTTCTCCAACAGTTGATCCCTGCCTGCCTCCTGGCATTTACTTCTTCCCACATGACGCCTTGCCCACCATGTCCAAGACACACTGGCCTTTAGGTCCTCCAACTGCCAAGTTCCTTCCAACACGCTGCAGTTTTAAAACACTGCCCCATGTCTTTCGACACTCCTGTCATGAAGAAGTGAGGTCCACATCTCCCTTGTTTGAATCTGGGTGGCTTTGTGACTGCTCTGACCAAGAGATGCTATGTGATGGATCAGTTTGCTAAGACAATGGTAACAAAGACCATAGACTGGGTGGCTTAACCAACAGAAATTTATTTCCCTGCCGTTCTGGAGGCAGGAAGTCTGAGATCAAGGTGCTGGCAGGGTTGGTTTCTTCTGAGGCCTCTCTCCTTGGCTTGTCGACAGACATCATCTCACTGTGTCCTCACATGGTTGTCCCTTGGTCTGTGTTGTCTGTGCCCTAATTTCCCCTCATAAGGACACCATTCATAGTGGAAGGGCCACTCACATGATCTCATTTTACCTTAATGACTTCTTGAAAAGCTTTATGTCCAAATATAGTTTCATCTGAGGTGCTGGAGCGCAGGATTCAATATATGAATTTGGAGGGCCACAAGTCAGCCCATAACACTTCTGAGGCCAGGTTATAGAAGGCTAGGCATCATCTGTTGTTTACTCTGAGCCCCTAAGCCACTATGTAAGAAATACGACTCCCCTGGGGCACCATATGTGGAAGTCCAAGCCACCGGACAGGCCACATGTAGATGCTTGGGGTCACGGCCCAGCTCCGCCTAGTCTTCAAGTTGTGCCAGTCCAAGAGCCAGACGTGGGAGCAAAGCCTAATAATTCTAGCTCATTTCAGTCCCAGCCATCCAAGTCACCCAGATATTTTAGTCATCTCCGAAGAGGCCCCATACTTTGTGGAGCAGGGACAAGCTATCCTGGCTGCAGCCTATCCAAACTCCTGACCCACAGGACCTATGAGCACAGTAAATCTTTATGCCACTAAATTTGGGGTGGTTTGTTACACAGCAACAGGTAACAGTAATACCATCTTGGGGCTTCACATACGTTCTCCTCTCTCCCTGGAATGCTCTTCCCTCTGCTCTTGGTTATCATCCTCTCTCTCCTTAAACATCACCTCCTTAGAGAGGTCTCTTCTTTTTTTTTTTTTTAAAGATTTTATTTATTCAACAGAGATAGAGACAGCCAGCGAGAGAGGGAACACAAGCAGGGGAGTGGGAGAGGAAGAAGCAGGCTCATAGCGGAGGAGCCTGATGTGGGGCTCGATCCCATAACGCTGGGATCACGCCCTGAGCTGAAGGCAGACGCTTAACCGCTGTGCCACCCAGGCGCCCCCTAGAGAGGTCTCTTCTGATGGCCAGTGTAAAGTGTGTCCCCCCCGCCTTCATTTGTCTTAGAGTTCCTTATTCTTCCCCTTCAGAGCATCCATAGACACTTAAGTGGCATATAATCACTTATTTCTATCATTCAGTTTCTGCCTTCTCCATACTACTTGCTTTTTAAGAACAGGAACAGGAACCACTTTCCATTTGTTTGCCTAGATCAGATATGCTATACGTGCTCATAATCAGAGGCCGTGCAATACTTGCTGAATAGATAAATGACTATCGGGTCAGCATTACTCTGTTCTTGTTGGAAAAAATCACTGAAACCAAACTGATGGGATTTAGGAAGAGGCCTGGTTAAATTTAAGCAGTGCGCTTTGACTGAGTACCTGTTCTTGCTGGCTCTAATCTAGGAGCTGACAATGGAACGACGACCAAGGAAACCCAAATGCCAAATAAATCCACCAGTGGACAGCACTGTGGCAACTCACAAATAGTCTGCTCTTTGGCACAGTCTCCCCAGGGCTTTGGCAACTTCACGTGGGCGTCAAAGTGATGAAAGTCGTGGCTCAAAATGCCCATGACAGTCTGCCCTGGGTGGGTGAGGCTGTTTCCAAGTTCTTCCATAAATACTATACTGAGCCTTTAGAAGTCTGTGCCCACTAAAGATGAACGATTTAAGCAAATCTGTAGGTAGATCGGTTAGAAATCACAGAGGTCAGGGGCGCCTGGGTGGCTCAGTCGTTAAGCGACTGCCTTCGGCTCAGGGCGTGATCCCGGCGTTCTGGGATCGAGCCCCACATCAGGCTCCTCTGCTGGGAGCCTGCTTCTTCCTCTCCCACTCCCCCTGCTTGTGTTCCCTCTCTCGCTGGCTGTCTCTATCTCTGTCAAATGAATAAATAAAATCTTTAAAAAAAAAAAAAAAAAAAAGAAATCACAGAGGTCAATCCAAGGAGAGGGCTGGCGTCTTGGGGCCCAAGGTCAGCATTCTGACCTACAGTGAGCAGCACCATTAAAACCATCACAAGGAGGAGGCAGTAGCTTGGCCTTGACAAGCCCGGCTTCAAGATTCCCAAAACTCACTTCTTTTTGTAATAGTACCTCTTTGTTGTTTTTGCCCAAAAGGTTTGCAGTTGTTTCTAGCTCTGCTTCTCAGTTCCCATGATATATATATTGCCTCAACCTATGATCTGTGTACGCACCCCTGCCAAACTCTGAAACGATGCTGCGTAGGCTGTTGTGAGTAGGCAGGTGTGGATGGATATGTGGATAAAGAGGAAACAGAAATAAGAAAAATGTGACTAATGTGGCAAAGAAGGTTAAGGAACTAGCTGATTGTTCTCAGACATCTTGGTTTACATCCAAAGTATGTCAAATTAGGAATAAATCATGGACTACGTTGCTTTCCAAGTCTGCTGATCTTGTACGAGCTGTGTCAGAAGGGGAGCTCTGTGATTAGGGATACAGTCATCCCAGGCAATCAAAAATGTTTTTAGAATCCTGTAGAGAAATTTGGCCCACGCGAAGTCCTAGAGAAGAGGAGGGGGTTGGGAAGCTCCTTAGGTGACCTGTCATGGACATGGCCCTGGAGGCGAGACGGATGTGTAATTGGACTTTTTAAAAGGCACCTGCATGGTTAGGTAAGGAGAAAAAGTTGAAAAACTAACGCTGTTAAACTGTCAAGGCGGGAGCTCCTTTCAGGAGAAGGTCTCGTCTAAAGTTCTGTCAATGTCAGACCTGAGGATGTGGACGTCTTTCTAATGAGGGGAGACCCTCAGGTATGCTGACCCAGCCTTTTGAGTCCTGCACCTCAAAGCTTCACTAGGCGGGCTCTGCCCTTCTCCTGCTTTGTCACGTTGGCTGTATGAGCCTGTGCTGTGATCTCTTTGACCTAGCTTTCTGAGCCGAAGGTCTTCTCAGTGTTCCTTCTGCTGGTATTCTGGTTTTGGTTTATGCCCTTAATCTTTTATTTGAAGTCCTAATAACCAGCTCTTCATAATTCTGAATAATATGGCTCTTCCCAGTTCCATTTCTTATTCTTCTTATGCCACTTGTAGAGGTTTGCTCACTGTCATTGATTATATATATCATGGCATATTTGACATAAAGCCTCCAGATTAAATGGAAAAAACCTGAGGCAAATCACAAATATTTGCTATGTGTCAAATAGACTTTCAAGCAATTGACTACATTTCCTCCTTTTCAAAATGCAGTTTCTGTGCTCTTATATCGTCTCTCGTCCTGTTTAATGTGCACAAATCCTTCAAATACCTTACAGGATTTGTTTCTTCCCTTTCCTTTCCTTCCTTCCTTCCTTCCTTCCTTCCTTCCTTCCTTCCTTCCTTCCTTCCTTCCTTCCTTCCTTCCTTCCTTCCTTCTTTCTTTTTAAGAACTTGAGAAAAGTGAATTTATTGAAGTAAGTTGTGTTGTGTGTTCTAAAAATTCTTCCTAATTCCCTGTATCAACATGGCCTATAATGAAATTATTTGAAGGAGAAATTCCCTTAAAGATGATTTTTCTATTGACTGAAAAATTCCTATGAGATTTTTTTTTACTATGAGTGGTCCAGTGATAAGTGTATTTAAAGAAATCAAGATAAACAGAAGGCCATTTTGTTAACTGGGGATAGCTTAGAAAGAAAGAATGGAAAGTTACAAAGATTTAGAGAGAATATTTGACTTAAAACAGGAGTTGAAAAAATATCTAGATATTTTATTTCTGTATAAATCAAGAGGGAAACCTCTTATTAAATCTGCAAGTGACTCCAAGCTGGGAGAGATTATTAATCCATCAGCTCACAGAACCAAGAATCAGAAAGATCTTGAAAGGCAAAAAAGAAAGAATATGAAATTAATGGAAAGAAATGTGAAGTTTTTGCACTTAAACCTGAAAAAAATTTCTATGGAAATTGTTATTTCATGAGAAAAAAATTTCTGTATGGCTAGTTGTCTTCTAGCTACACTTAAGCAAGAAGGGGATATAACATCTCAGAAAACTCTCCCAACTTTGGGCTGCGTTATAGAAGCAGATTTTACAGGACGATCGAAGGAAGTTATTACACCCATGGACCTCAGATCACATCTTGATATTCATACTTGGTTCTAAAAGGGGCATTAAGTAATGAGCTGTCTCTGGAAGATGAGTGACCAGGATCTGGAAGTTTCCAGAACATAAAATCAGGGGTAGTGGAAGGATTTGCAGTTATACATCAGGAAGCAAGAAGATTTCAAAGACAATCAGAATGTTGTTTGTAAATTTAGATGAAATGTCAAATAAAAGGAGACAGTTTGGGTAGTTGTAAAGGGTAGTTCTAGAAGAATGCATGGAAGTTACTGAGAAGCAGAACTCAGCTTGGGGATATTAAATTTAATAAAAGCTTAACTACCTATTATGTTTTGAGCATCAGGAATACAGAGATCAGTAGGGCTCAATCTCTGTTCTCAACTTTGTATTTTAGGAGGGGAGTAAAGTTCTGAGCATCCCATTTCAATGTGTGTGAGGTTGTTTTCTCCCCACCAGTAAGCAATGCTCCAGCACCAGCTGGGGGTCTTACAATTTAATTCAAATCTGACACTATTTTGGAATTACGTAAAACTTCTGGGCATGGGAGACTCCATTTTGAGAAAAGCTCCATTTTCCTTTCTAAAACAAAGGGCTAATGAACTCTTTGGGAACTGCACAAAAAGACCTTTGGACTGGGCCAGAAGCAGCAAATATTCTACAAGCAATTGTTTATAAGGTCAACAGGACAATGGGCATCCTGATCAGAAGACTGTGGGTTGTGCGCTTTTTAAAGACATAATGGCTGCACTAATTAAGGTGCACCAGGACTAGTTTCAACTGTTAACACCAACAGAGTAGTTGATCAATGTGTAACCAAAAGCAGCTCGCCTGTTAGGACCAATTGAGAATTTTTTTCCTCTCTTATCTAAGTCATGAATTGCTCCCCTTCCTTTTTTCTCATAAAAACCCCTGCTTTCACCCTGTAGGCAGGACACTTCTTTGGTTACTGCTGGAATATGTGCTCCTGAATCACAATTCTGAGACCCCAGATAAATGCCTTTGTTCTTTTTCCGTTTTGCTTCCTTTATAGGTTGACACTACCTATCTAGAGATAGCATCGCACCACACAGGTTATGGGGTCAGTCCCACGAGACTGCCCCCCTCCCCAATTTGGGATGCCAGTTGCAAGTCCAGGTCACCACCTGTGCTTCTGACCTACCACCTATAGGTTGAAGGTTCAATGACCTTTTTCAGGTTTGATTAATTTGCTAGAGCGGCTCACATAACTCAGAGAAACATTTTACTTACTAGATCACTGGTTTATTATAAAAGAATGTCACTCAGGATGGCCAGAATGAAGAGATACATAGGGCAAGGTATGGTGAAGAGGTGCAGAGATTCCTCTTGGAGAGGGCCACTCTCCTCAAATCTCCATGTGTTCACCCAACCTGGAAGCTCTCTGAATCCCTTCCTTTTGGGTTTTTATGGAGGCTTCCTTACATAGGCATGATTCATTAAATCACTGGCCATTGGTGATTGATTCAACCTCTAGTTCCTCCCTACTCCCTAGAGGTCAGGGGCGTGGGACTGAAGTTTCCAATCCTCTAATCACAGGGTTGACTCCCCTGGCAACTAGCCCCGATCCTTAGATGCTACACAAAAGTCACCTCATTACCATAAACCCAGTTGTGGTGCAAAGGGGCTTGTTATGAACAACAAGACACCCATTACACCTGTATGGTTCTGAAATGACTTTAGGAACTGAAGACAAGAGATCAAACATTATAACAAAAGATGCTCCCATTTGCTCTTATTGTTCAGGAAATTCCAAGGGTTTGGTGTACCGTGAGTCAAGAACCAAAACAGACCAAATATGTATGAGAAACATATTTTGGTTAGCTGAATGACCAAATATATACTCCTTATAACTCACAATATCACAGAGAGGCAATGAGATAAAGTAACTATTCAATGTGATTGGTGGCCAAGAGGAAGAAATGCCCAAGCTAAGGAAAGCTTTATGAACACAGTTGTGTTTGAGCTAAACCTTAGAAAGTGAATATGTGCTTGTAGAAGAATGGAATATGGAATAGAGGGAGTGAACACCAGTTAGAAAGGTGACAGTAAAAAGCTAGAGGGAGATGCCAGGAGTGGTGGGAGATTTGGACAGGGCAGAATGAACAGGACCTAGTGTTGGTGGGGATGGGTAAGGGAGTTGAAGGAGAAATGCACCCATAATGATTCTATGGATTTGTATTTGGATGCTTGGATGGCTGATGATACCATTAATGAAGAGAGGCAATACGGTGAGCAAAGGATGTTCAGGGACAAGAAGAGAAAATAGGGAATTCAATGAGCTTGTGGTAGCTCAGAGGCATCTTGATAAAAATATAGAATCAAGAGATGGAAATCAGAAAAATGGTCAAGGTCAGAGGTATAAATCTAGGAGCCCTCAGTTTTTAAGTGGTACTTAGTCTTGATAGTGGGTGGTATTATCTGGGGTGTGGTAGAGAAGATTTTAGGGGAAAAAGCCAAGAATAAAATCTTGAGAAAGTCAGTTGTTTGAGGTCAGGTGGGAAAGGATTTCGTGGCAAGCAAGAAGCTGAGCTTAAATATAAATATGGTATTCTTCTGGAAAAAAATCCATGATATTGCATGTCTGAACTTGGAGATGTCAGTTTTTATTGATCTAAAAGGTCATAAATCTCCTAGGTACTATACATACAAAAAAAGCTGATGTTGAGACTGATTTTTGCAGGAGGTTTTAGAGTTAGGATCCCGTTATGGTATCCTTGTTTCTTACTTTCCCATGTCACCATTCCCCACACCTTTTACTACATATTTCAGAGCCAATCTGTCTCTGGAATGTCTTGGCCTTCCGGGGCCAAGTCAAGAGCAATGTGTTGGAATTAGTCAGAACTGGATGCCCTCTCCAGACCATGAAATTGCTGGTATCCTAATCAGTATCTGTAAAATACACAACATACAACTTTCAGGCAAATAATTAGGACAGTGCTTCTTGAATCATTATGTAGTGTGTTATCCTTTGAAAGACACTGCCAGTCTAATCTGTGGTTAATAATCCAGTGACCCACACAAAGGAGTTGTTCTACTGTCTGCTTAAACTGAACATCTTCATTCTCACATGTAGCAGAAAGAAAGCACTTTGGATTAGGTTTTGGATTCCAAACCCACTTTATCACTTTCTAAAACTTATTTTCTTTATCTGGAAAATGGTAACGATATGGGGCTTATGGGCTTGTTCTTGTAATTAAATAAAAACGATGAAGAAAAAAAGCCTGGAATAGTGCATGACGATTAATGGACTCACCCCCAAATGGTAATCACTATTTCTAATTTTATTTTGGAAAACATATTTTCATCTTCGCTCATTGTGTGCGAAAATCTTTATCTCATCTTTAGCGATATACCTATTACCTCACACTACAAGGGATAAAAGACTGTAAAGAAAAAAAACCACTGTGGTTATTCAAAGGATTTTCATGGCACTGATAAATGGGTCTTTTATCCAATATAGATTTCCTCGATCACTTCAATGCTCATTATAGAAGCACCTCTGTTCTATTCTCTGTTTTACAGTTTTGTTCCTACAACAAAAGAAATCAAAGCACCCAAGTTCAATGCGATGCAGTGCAACCACAATCTAACTTCTCTGAAACAAAGATGCAGAACCGAGGGGACTGCCTGAATTTGCTCCCTTTGCTCTGCCCGGTTAGTGCTGCTTGTGGGAAATATGTTATCACACATGCCACATGCGCTGTAACATCAAAGGGGCAGAAGCAGATGAACTGGGGATTTTGTCTCTCATCAGCTTCTTTGGGCATGGACACACCTATAACACCATCCTCAGCGACCTTATCTGCCTGCAACCCACAGACTCACTACACAATACAATGGGAGCCAGCAAACCTTCAAAGACACATAGGCTTCAAAAATGAACAAACTCTCAGGAAACAGGGTCTAATTTTTTAAGAAGAAAAACTTCTTAAAACAACAGGTTGAAGTTCACACTGGATACAGGATGGTGAATAGGTTAGCAATGACTGCTTCCATGGGCAATGTGTTATTGCCCCAGGAGCAGACACTACAAAGCACTGTATAGGCATAGCTCATTTTATTGCACTGCAGTTTATTGCATTTTGCAGATAAGCTTTTTTTTTACACACTGAAGCTTTGTGGCAACCCTGCATCAACCAAGTCTATCGTCACCATTTTTCCAACAGCATTTGCTCATGTCGTGTCTCCGTGTCACATTTTGATAATTCTCACACTATTTCAAGCTTCTTCATTATTACTGTATTTGCTATGGTGATCTGTGATCAGTGATCTTGGATGTTACCGTAGTAATTGTTTTGGGGCACCGTCAATCATGCCCACATGACAGCACACTTCATCTATAAATATTATACGTGTTCTGACTGTTTCACCAACCAGCCATTCCCCTTTCTCTCTCCTCCCTTTTGGGCCTCCCTATTCCCTGAGACACCACAATATTGAAATTAGACCAGTCAATACCGTACTATGGCCTCTAAGTGTCCAAGTGAAAGGAAGAGTCACATGCCTCTTGCTTTTAATCAAAAGCTAGAAATGATTAAGCTCAGTGAGGAAGACGTGTTGAAAGCCGAGACGGGCTGAAAGCGAGGTGTCCGGTGCCAAACAGTCAGCCAAGTTGCAAATGCAAAAGAGAAGTTCTTGAAGGAAACGAAAAGGGCTTCTCCAGTGAACACATGAATGATAAGAAAGGGAAAGAGCCTTATTGCTGAAATGGAGGTTTCCTTGGTTTGGATAGAATATCAAACCAACCACAATATTCCCTTAACCAAAGCCTAATCCAGGGCAAGGTCCTAGCTCTCCTCATTTCTACAAAGGCTGAGAGAGGTAGGGAAGCTGAGGAAGAAAAGTCTGAAGCTAGCGGGGTTTGGTCATTGAGTTTAAGGAAAGAAGCCATTTCCATAATATAAAAACAGAAGGTGAAGTATGAAGTGCTGAGGCAGAAGCTGCAACACATTATCCAGAAGGCCCCGCTGAGACAATGAACGAAGGTGTTACATCAACAACCGATTTTCAATTTAGTCAAAGCAGCCTTCTACGGGAAGATGCCATCTCAGACTTTCATAGCTAGAGAGGAGAAGTCAATGCCTGGCTTGAAAGCTTCCGAGGACAGGCTGGCTCTCTTGTTAGGGACGAATGCAGCTGCTGACTTGAAGTTGAAGCCAATGTTTATTTACCATTCTGAAAATCCTAAGGCCCTTATGAATTATGCCAAATCTACTCAGCCTGTGCTCTATGAATGGAGCAACAAGCCTGGACGACAGCACGTTTGTTTATAGCATGGTTTCCTGAATATGTAAGCCCACTGTTGAGACACCTACTGCTCAGAAAAGATTCCTTTCAAAATATTACTGCTCGGTGACAATACACCTGGTCACCCAAGAGCTCTGATGGAGATGGACAATGAGATCAAGGTTGTTTTCATGCCTGCTAACACGACATCCTTTCTACAGTCTATTGATCGGGGAGTAGTTTTGACTTTCAAGTCTTATTATTAAAAAAATATATATTTGCAAAGCTATGCCCGCCGTAAATAATGATTCCTCAGATGGATCTGGGCAAAGTCAGTTGAAAACCTTCTGAAAAGGATTCACCCTCCCAGATGCTATTAAGAACATTCAGGATGTATGGGAAGAGGTCAAAACACTAGCATCCACTGGGTTTGGAAGAAGTTGGTTCTAACCGTCCTGGATGACTTTGAGGGGTTCAAGACTTCAGCGGAAGAAGTGACTGCAGATGGGGAGGAAACAGCAAGAGAACTAAAATTAGAAGTAGAGCCTGAGGATGTGACTGAATGGCTGTGATCTCATGATAAAACTTTCACGAATGAAGGGTTGCTTCTCTTGGATGTGCAAAGAAAGTGGTTTCTTGAGATGGAATCTATTCCTGGTAAAGATGCTGTGAAGATTGTTGAAATGACAACAAAGGATTTAGAATATTACATAAACTTAGTTGATAAAGCAGTGCCAGGGTTGGAGAGGACTGATTCCAATTTTAAAAGAAGTTCTATTGTGGGTAAAATGCTATCAAACAGTGTCACATGCTACAGAGAAATTGTTTATGAAAGGAAGAGTCAATCAACGTGGCAAATTTCTCTGTTGTTTTATTTTAAGAAACTGCCACAACCATCCCAACCTTCAGCAACCACCTCCCTGATCAGTGAGTAGCCATCAACAATCTTGCTGAAAGTTCAGATGATGGTTAGCATTTTTTTTTAACCAACAAAGTATTGCTTAGTTAAGGTATATACATTTTTTTAGACATAATGCCATTGCACACTCAACAGACCACAGTATACTGTAAACATAACTTTTTCTCCCCCAGATTTTAGTTTTAAGTCATCTCTACACCCAGCATGGGGCTCGAACTCACCACCCCGAGATCAAGAGTTGCACACTCCCCTGACTGAGCCAGTCAGGCACCCCTAAACATAACTTTTATAGGCACTGGAAAACTAAAAAAAATAATTTGACTCGCTTTAAGATGATACCTGCTTTACTGCAGTGGTCTGGAACCGAACCTGCAGGATCTCTGAGCTATGTCTGTATCAGTGATAAAAACAAAATAACAACAATAATAAGCATAACCACAACCACAATCATAATAATGTGCTTTCCTTTACGTAACAAGTAATCATCGAATGCCATCTCAGTTTCCAGATTTGATTGCCATACTAGGAGGCACGGGGGAGAGAAGGAGGGCCACGGCCCCTGTGTAAATAAAAGTAATAGACACGAGCAAACATTCACAATATTTGCCCCCCAAATTTTACACACATGCATTCAGAAGAGGGAGAAATACGCATTGACCCCGCTGATCAGAAAAGGCTTCCTATGGTAAACAGCAGTGCGATGTGGTGAGGAGCTACTGTGGAAATAGAGTATGGAATGAGCTAAGGTATGCAGGGCACAAGAGAGGAGGAAGGGAGTGGCTGAGGGAGGAAAGGGCAAGAAGTTGCAAGTGTCTGTCACCTGAAGTGGGGTCACGTTAGGCAAGGCCAGAGGAATATGGTGAGAGCAGGTTACAAAGGGACATGAACACTAGGTTGAAGAACTGTGATTTTTTTCCTCTGCAGTTTAGCTGATGAAAAGCCATCTGCTCTCAAGTAGGGAAATGACATATGATCAAAGATGCAGTGTAAGATTAACCTAGCAGTAGTGAATCTGCCTCAGGAATGAGGCAGGAACTGCACATATGCATAAAGAAACAAAAAGATATACAATATATTATATATCGGCACTGTACGGAATAGATTAGAATGTGAAAGGGGAAAAATACACAAGCAGGGAGAACAGACAGGAAGCAGGGGAGAAGATGTAGTTCTTGACCCTAGAATTATTTGGATATGTACACTTTGAGTTGCTTTTGTAACACCTGTGGCAATTTTTCCCTAATCCATCCATATCTGCTCCCTAAAGTCCTCTTTTGCCGAATGGTACAAATGTGCACGCTGGTGTTGTCAGTCCACAGAAAAGAACCATGCACACTGGCTCATCCTGGGCTCGTTTGTGCTCAGTTCTTCACCGTAGGGCCCTGACGGCACGAAAGGCCTGACCAGCTGGAGAGCATGACTGCAATCTGCAGTAGAAAAAGGAGGGACGAGTCAGGAGTAGATTTTAGTAACTGGGTCCTGGTTAACTTCGGAAGAGAGGGTCCTTGAACTGCAGATGTCTTTGAGAAAATCTGTCTGTTGGAAAAAAACGAGTTAAGAGCTTGAGGTAATGTATTATTTTTCAACTTTCTGGCTACAGCTACTCCGCTACTCTATTTTTTCCCCCTATTTTCTCTATTAATCAACATGCCACATAGGTATCCGATTGTTCTTGAACTTTGCTTGTTCGCCTGCACACCTTTTCAGAAGATTATCAAAGTGTGATGAGGGGTTCTAGTCATCCTGAAATGAATCAGCTAATTAAATTAATTTTATCTCGGGTATATTGCTGGAGTCCAATTAAGTTACTAAGCCAATCACATCAGAATAAATCAACCATACTGTTACATAATTCTTTTTAATAAACAGAGTTATAATTATATGAAGGCAATTCTGAGGATACCATATGCTACAAAGCAGGGAACCTAATTTATTTCCTTGATTCAGAGAGACAAACTCACTCATGTGTAATGACTTTTATCATCCAAAATTTTAATTCTTATTGCATTATAAAGTTTGGAGTCCTTTGCTTGCTTTATAGATCACAGTAACACTGAGTTCACAGTGGGGCTCGCGGGGAGCCTTTGCTACCAAGGGAGGCTTTGCTACAGATCTGAAACGGAGAGCAGGAAGCCATGTTGCAAATTCGCTAAGGCGGTGTCGGAAGCAAGTACTGGTTCCTCCTGTACTTCTCAACAGCCAGTGTAAGGAGAGACGCGAGTGGGGGTTGGGTGGGGAAAAACACATCTTGAAATAGATCCTCAGAGAGAAGAGCCATGTTGGGACAATCCCCTTGCTTCCCACTTCTCCCTCCACATTTTCCTGGCAAGTCATAGGCGTCGTATCAACTCCTGGTGAAAATGACTTCTTTTAAAATATAACAAAACAGAAATCCACTTCACAGATCTGAGAACGGGAACGAAAACACCTTTGTTTGACAACTTGGCCTGATTCTCCGCGAATGCTGTTGACGGTTCGGCTTTGTTGTGGATGGGAATGAGTGAAGCTTGCAAGGGGAATCGGTCCATGGTAGCATCATGTTCAGAGACAGCTACCGTCTCCAGCCAAGATGGTGTTGGCAGAGCTGAGGACGCCATTGGCCCAAGGGATGGATGGCCTGCCCAGCCGTGCACACACTCATTTGTGCAGCTACTCAGACAGGGATGAGTGCTGGGGAGCTCAGAAATAATGAAGAAATGTTAGGTCAGGGTCCCTGAGAGTTACCTTTGCTTACCTTCTCTTTGAAGTGATTTTTGAGAATGTTAGAAAACTAGGAAATCATCCCCCACTTTTTTGGTTCATATTTCTTATTATTGAAGTTCTCAAAATTATATGATCCAAATCCCAGTTATTTCTGGAAGAGATAAATGAATAACCTAATTTCTCAATTGGGGATGATACCTCTTGTCATTTAATTTCCTTACGTGCAGAAGTTGTACCACTTGTAAATTACTTGGAGTCCTGAAATGAAATAACCTAGACACAAATATCCTAATTGCACAAGAAAAAATCTAGGTTAAAGCAACAAAAGTAGCAAAAATTGATGTGAAAGCAAGGTATTTAGTGTATTATATACTTTCTGTAGTGGTTACATCTAATTCCATCTTGGATTGCTACTAGAAATGTTTGGATATCAACGACATTTATTTCTGTTTCCTTCCAGCCCTTATATAATTACCTAGATGCAGAACAGAGAGAAGTAGAGGATCCCCAAAGCAAAGAAAGCCCTGTATTGCCCTCAATTTGAGCATTAATGGGTAGAATGTTACCATGGTAAAATGCACTATTGCTAATTCATGGTTACACGTTCCACAGAAGCTAGCATATTGCTCTCTATTTATGAGCCTGAAAAGTCAATCCCATGCCATCATAAGCCCATAATTCCAGCCAACTGTCAGCATTCCAAATGAAAGAGAGCAACACAAAATTTGGCTCGAATTGAACCAGTTCATTACTAAGGTATTAATCCCAGGAATAATGAGTCTTGGGCTCAGAATTCAGATTGTTTTATTTATCCTTCACAACTTCAGAGCTGGGTGTCTCACAGCCTCACAGATGTGAGATCTCTGAGCTAACACTTGAATCTATCTCCAGGTGCTCTTCTGGAATGAGGGGCTGGAGCCCTGAAGGAGGTGTGGGTTTTTTTCTGGAACCTACATAGGTTAAAATACTGAGGAATCCTCAGATAAAGTGAGTGCTCTCGAATAGAGCATAGTGAAAAAAAAAAACAGCAGTTGCTTTTGATAATGAAGAGATGAATTTGGATCTTATGGGAAAGTATCAGTGCATTTTTGAAAGGAATTTTCTTACTAATATTTTTGCTGAATATTCATGTCAAAAAAACTCTGGTATGGTATTGTAGTAACAGTGTACAGTGACAGATGGTAGCCACACTTGTGGTGAGCTGTGCATAGCATAACCTATAGAGTTGTCACATCACTATGCTGTATCCCTGAAACTAATGTAACATTGTGTGTCACCTATGTTTCAGTTTAAAAAAAAGAAAACCCTCTGGCATTATTAGAAAGTCATATAAAATGAGATTAAAGGTTTCTTCCCAAGAGTCCCAAAACATTGTAACTGTCCGCTGACAACAGTGGATGCCACGATGTATGAATGTGACAGGAGTGTGTGTAAGACACTAGCAGGACACACCAATGAGCAATGCAAATCCCTCACTTGGCTGAAACTGTGTTCACTCCCAGCAAGCAGGCGCCATCCGCCCCCCACCTTTGCTGGGCCCAGAGGAAGTCAGCTTTATTTCATAAACTCAAAGAAAAAGAAATAGTGACTTAATTTAAATCTCGACTCAAGTTTTGCAGTGTTGACAAAGTGTTTTTGAAGTTCAGGTTCCAAAGGTATCCAGGAGGCATATAGACGACCTGGAACAGAACTGTCTACATCACAATAGAGACTAGAGATATGGTAGTGTTTAAGAGTAACAAATATTGCTTGACCTTGGATATGGCAAACACAAACAGCAACAATATTTTTATCATGCCTTTTCACTTCTAAATCAATGTGTATTGGTATAATCCATGAGATCATTTCTTATTTGCAAGACTATTTCTTCTGGTAAATATTGGTAATTCACATTTCATAGAGCTGGCCAAAAAAAGCATTCTCAAATATATTTCAAGAGGGTTACTGTAGCATCAAAGTAGTTCTTTCAATTGCTTCTGCCTAAGCCGTGCGCCTGCACCCAATGCAGGGAGAAATAGATTTACATATGCCATGAGGTATCTCTTTGAGGTCACGGTTATCTGGACAAGATCCACTTTTAGTTGAAAAAGACAAACTCATGTCCATCACCTGGTGAATGGATAAACAAATTGTGGCATCTCCAGATAATGGGATACTATTCAGTCATACAGAGGGATGAAGCACTGATAGCTGCTACAACATGGATGAACTTTGAAAGCATTATGTAAGGGAAAAAGGCCAGTCATAAATGACCAGATCTTATGTGATTCCATTTGTATGAAATGTCCAGAATAGCCACTCCATAAAGAAGTAACTTGAGTTGTCTAGGGCTGGAGGGAGTGGGAGATAGAGAGTGACTGCTAATGGGTATAGGATATCCTTTGGGGGTAATGAAAATGTTCTAAAATTAAATAGTGATGGTTGCACAACTCTGTGAATATACTAAAAATCACTGTACTGTACATTTTTAAAAGGGTGAATTTTATGGTCTGTGAATTACATTTTAATGAAACTGTATAAAAATGACTAAAGCTAGGGGCGCCTGGGTGGCTCGGTTGTTTGGGCATCCAACTCTTGATTTTGGCTCAGATCATGATCTCAGGGTCGTGGGACTGAGCCCTGTGTCATCAACTCCGCGCTCAGTGGGGGTTCTGCTGGAGATTCTCTCTCTCTCTGCTGCTGCCCCTCACCCCACTTGCTCTCTCCGAATAAATAAATAAATAAATAAATAAAATCTTTGTAAAATGAAGCTATCCTGTTATTTTATTTTTTAAAACCATATCTTTAAATATCTTACTCTCTTTATGATCATTACTAGTAGAAGAATGGCTTGGCCATAAAAAAAACCAAAACTATATGTTTTCAGTAGGCATAATGTTATGGATTAGCTGTGACTATCAGAATATACTGTGTAAAGAATTTTGTCTCCATATATAAAATAGATGACAGCATTTCCCCCCTAATTAGTACAGACAAATAATCTGTGAATTGATGACTGGCTTAAGAATGGATGTCTTTTCTGTCCAAAGAAAAGAAAGTGAAAAACCGAAAAGGACAAAAGAAAGGCTCTTTCAGAGGGAAGGATAGTAATTCATTGTTATCTTTGGCACTGGTCCTACTATTTCATGCTAATCTTTAGAGTCCTGTATAAACAGGTTGTTCGATCGGTGTCCACCACCACCTCTTAGAACGAGCGTTGCTTTGATTAGCTCAATGTTTTGGCATTGGGTAGGTGTCCATCTGATCCTCCCTGCAGCTACTGATGCCCTCAATCTGCTACTCTCTGCCGTCACCTTCCCTAGGTCTCCCTCCTTCTGGTGTCCAGACCTCCTTCCTCTTCGTAAGCCTCCCTTCCTGTATGGACCACCTCGAACCTGCTTCCCGGTTACTCTTTCCTGGGGATAAGTCTGGTCCTTTTGGTCTGGCTTATTCCACCATGTAAAGGGAATAGTTCTTCCTGGCTCTAGCCCCAGTGTGTGAGGACCGACCAGCCAGGCTCATTCTTCCCAGGTTGGGTGGGGATCTCTGAGTGCAGACTGCTGGCTGCTTCCAGAGACTTCATCCCATCTTCATGTCCATACACAGTGAACAATGAAGTGTTCACCTGTTCCTCAAGAGTCCAGGACTCTCAGCCATGCAACCTTTAGGGTGTAAATGCGGACATGTGCATCCAACTGTCACTCTCCCATGGGTGGTTGGCAAAGCTACAGAAACAGCTGCACCTGCTACGATGCCTCTCTTTTCTCCAGTTTTAACTTGCTATCTTCCTCTATCCTGACTTAGACTTGATTTTGCCTCCACGACCCTAGCTCTTATTCCTCTCACCCCCAGGCCCTCCTTGCTCCTCTCATTGTTTCTAGGTGATATTAACAGCCTCCCTCTGACATGATATATTTGAGGTTAGGTGATTGGGTTTGGAATCAGATGCCATGGAGTCCTTTTGGTCTTGACATTGACCAAGGCAAGTGACTTCATGGAATCATTCATCCCACGTTGCAGGGATGCTGCTAGGTGCCTGCTACCGTGCTACGTGCTAGTGACACTGTCATGTGTCAGGAAGGACATGGAAGGACAAACAATTAGTTTGTTTAACCTCACCAGCCTGTTTCCTCGTCTTTGACACAGGAACAAAACAGTTATATCAATGTCAGAGGACTACCGAGAGGACTGCCAGAAAGGTCTTACTTAGCTTAGTGTTTCAGAGTGAGCTCGCATTAAAAGCTAGCTCAGTGTCATCATTTACACCCTTACAGGTCTACATGGCACGAGTATCCTGTTGCCCAGTGGGGGCACTCCCAGGGCTGCCTGCCCATCAAGAGCCAATCGCTGGACGAGAATGACAGAACAAACAATAAAAAGGTGTGCAAACGTTATGGTGTCAACTAAAAAGATGTATTACTAAAATGGATAGAGATGAGCTGGAAATGGAAAATGCCTGCATTTGAGATGCGTGCTCACATGCTTGTGCACACACGACAGTGTACTGCAGAAAACGTATTAGGAGAGGAAGAAGAAATTACCAAATCTAAATAGTGGACATGAAACTTCTACTTACTAACTATTGGATTTGCTTTTAGAAATCAAAGATGGCATGTCACTGCAACCCTAAGAATAAGGGGAGTCAATATACAAAACAGAGCACTTGGAGAAAGGCAGTTTTTTTAGAGAAGAAAAGTATGCATTGTGGTCAGCAAGCTTAAGGGCTCCTCTGTGATTATGCAATAAAATGGAATAAAAGAAATGTAGTTTTGCATTCTTGCTTCTACTACTTCTCTTACTAAAAGGCTGAAATGGAGGATTTGTTCATTTAGTCCTGAATTTTCAGATTTTGATTTAGTAAAGTTATTAATGATAATACTTTATATGTTCCTTTATTTTTATCAAATTACTTTCATATCCTTTGTCTTATGTTATCAATATGCTTTTGTATTTTCTACTGATGGATCCTGAGCATATATTCAAAGAATAAGCTCTTTATTAAGAAAACAGAAAATCTAAAACAAATCCAATAATTAGATGTTTCCCTGTACCTTACCTTTCATCTGCCTCTTTATCCCAAGCTGAATTCTTAATTTAAAAAGTAAAATAGCAAAAAACATTCAAAGTTTTGAGGACAGTTGCTTGAACTACAGCGGGAAAAAATGATAATTTTAAGTCACAAATAGTTAAGAGTACAGTTTATAATGTCAGGATGCGATAATAAATTTTACTGACATGAAATATTTCTCTTATGAAAACACCACATTTAAGTTTTGTTCCTCATAAGGCTGAATTTAAACAAGCAAACACTCCTCTACCAACTTAACTTAAGACCGGTGCAAGCGCTTCCTGGTATCTTAAATCAAACCAATAGCAGGGACTGTGTCGCTTCTATAAAGGGCTTGTTTGGTTTTTCATTTCAAAAGATGCTTACAGGTCAGGTTGAAGCCAGAAACCTAGGGGATAGGTGTCCATTCCCTTTGCATCTCAGGGAAGATGGGGAAATGGTAGGCATTTCAGTTCAAACATTTTTTCCTTTTGGTCTTAAACAGAAAACACACAATGATACACACACAATGGGGTGATGTGAGGCTCCTACAGGATGAAAATAATAATGCAATCTTTTGTTGCATCCAAAATGCAGGTCTTATTTTATTCTTCTCTATGGTGATGACTGAAATGTTTCTTTTTATAGTTCACCATTTACTATGTTCAAAAGAAACATTTTGTGAATGTGAAAGTCATCCATGTATTCTGCTTTTAGTATCATCCACGGAATAAAAATTTTAAAAGCCCCAAACTTGGAATGTATGCAAATGATTTAATTCTAAACATTAATATACAGTCCAAATTCAGCCAGTGACATAAGCAAATGAAGAATTAAATAATTAGATTTGGGCACTGAAGAAGCTCATGAAATCAGAAAAAAAATCTATTTGGAATATATTCTAGATATCACCAACATCCTGGATCTGGCCCAGGAAGCAGAGCTATAACTGGGTAGCAGCAGAGTGAAGCCTCATCCATCTGTCCGTTCATTCATTCACCAAACATTTCCTGAGGACTGCTACAAGGACAGGAACTAGGCCTAGGTACTGGGGCCACAGAGGTGAATGAGAACCAGTCTTTACCCAGGAAGGCCTTCCAGACAAGTGAATGAGTAGATATTGTCCCCAAAATCTACTGGGCAAGACTATGACTCCAAAAATGGAATCAAAAGGAAAAAGAGAAGTAGGCATAGCCCCAGTAACTTCAAGACAACCAAAATTAAAAATCTAAATATTACAAGCCATCGTAAAATCAAGAGCATCGAGGCCCTCATTCCAAGTTACAAATAACAGCTGTGGTTTCTATGGCCAGAGGCTATTCTGTGGCTCCTCACATGGTAGATACATACAGGACAGATCTTCTGGCTGAAGGACCCGGCAAGCCCGACTGAATGAGCACATTCTGTGGCCAAATGCACCCCCTGAACGTGATCGTACATTTTTTACGTTATTTAAAAAGCATACGGAAGAAACTAACCAAGAGTCAGTTGACTGTACTAAGTTAAACAAAGAATTTATTTTATTCAGTATTTTCTAACAAATGCTTTGTTACTTTAAAGTATAAAATAAACCCCCATGGGAGGTACTCAGCTTAACACTTAGAACTGTAATAAGTTTGGGAATATATTTACTTGGCAAATGGTGTGTGACACAACCTTCAAGTAATGACATAAAGCTCTTTAGTTCCCGGAAATATGCTTCAAAATCCATGGTCCTAAGCTTCTTGCCAGATAAGGCAAGAAGACCTTGTTAAATACTTCTTTCTGCTGACACCTAAACCCCTCTATTGGCCACTCGCAGATTATTTTCCTTATTTTACCCTTTAGTTCAGAGATAATTCCCTGAACATATATTAAAAGTATAATTATAATGACCATGCATTTTGGTGTTTACAAAGGTAGGCCAATCAATTTACTAGATTCTTTCAATATTATTCCTAGTTTTAAAAAATTTTATTTTTAATGAGCAGCAAATTTACATGTCTTTATCCTGTATATGTGTATATATATATGTGTGTGTGTGTGTGTGTGTGTATATATATATATATATATATGTATGTATATATATATTTTTTTTAGAAGAAGCAAGGCTGTTCCCATTATAATCTTCCTCAACTTATGGGAAAATATTCCAAGAAAAATGTAGTCTATTTACATCTTTCAAGGACACAGTCTCCTGTTTTAACATGAAACTTCTCTTTCAAAAGCTGCATTGTGGTAACACCAGCATCATGGGAGGAAAAAAGGCTTCCGCTGAACCAGATAATGTGAAAAGGTGCAGTGCCAGAATGAGCCTAAGCATCCTTCGTTTAACGTTTATATTTTACTATTTCAACGTTGTTGTTAAGCAAACTATTAATGCCTAAAATGAGCCAAATGGGCATCATTCCATCTTCTGTTCCCTCTTTCTGGGAACAGCTTCTCTTTCCTCAGGTACTCCCAAGTCTGGCTTCTTTATTTCTCTCTGGCCTCAGCTCTAATGTTAAGTCAGAGAGGTCTTGACTTACTATAAAACTTCGCCACCTGCTCAACCCTATATGTGTCCCCACTGCCCACCCCCCATCCCACCTCTGTCTCATTACCCTGGGATTTTCTTGCATAGTACCTTTCACTGTCTGACCATCTCCTGATGGCTTATTTACTTGCTCTCGTCTGTCTCTCTCACCAGAGCACATGCTCACAAGAGCAGGTGTCTGTTGTCAAATGAACCAGGATGTCTTGGGACACAGAAGCTACTCGGAAAGAAATATTTGTGCAAGAAATCAATGAGCAGTGCAGATCACACAGTAGAGAATATACCATGCTCTCTCTGAGACCCAGCTACTCACAGAAACCTAGATGAGGAAGATAGTATTTAGAGAAGATAATTTTAGGAACAAGCTATGTATATACACTCTTACTTGTCTAACGTATTCTCAAAGTGAATTAGAATTTGGAATCTCCTACAATATACATGGACTACATTACAATATCATCTCAAATAACTATGTGCATTGAAATGCCTTTCGTTTTTATGACTTCAATCTTTAAGTCAGTTTTTAAGAGAAACAACTATATAAATTTTATTTTCATAATGGCTGTGAAACTATTGCGAACAATTTTTTTATTTTACCCCCTTGAAATACCTTAAATAATAAACTCTTTCAGAATCTGAAATAAGGAAAAGTTTTGCCTAAGAATCTGGTACGTTCCCTCTTCAAAGGAGATATATAACTTAATAACATTTCCTTGTTTTTCTTGGCTACCAGATAAAACAGTGGCAGCTTTCATGATGAATTTTAACAACTCTATTAACTTGTATGGTTAAAGTATTTGTTTATCCCCTCATAACTCTGTTTAGATTTTTCTTAAATTAATTTTACT
This sequence comes from Ursus maritimus, assembly GCF_017311325.1. Lineage (NCBI taxonomy): Eukaryota > Metazoa > Chordata > Mammalia > Carnivora > Ursidae > Ursus > Ursus maritimus. The sequence continues at coordinate 87,703,935 of NW_024423343.1, read as the reverse complement.
GTATTCTTCTTTCTAGGGTAACTTCAATTCTTATTTGAAAGGTTGTGAGGAATACTGAATTTAAATTGTAATGTTAAATATTAAATTTAATACTCAACACTAAATACTCCTTACTAAATTGAGTAACAGACATCAGTGAGATTATGGGGGGATAACTTTAGGAATATTTGAGATGCCTAAATTACTTTGTGTTTGGTCTCAAAGATACATTAATGAAATGGAGGCCTGAAGGGATTAAAAAATAAATTTTGAGAATAGAGCAATAAAGTATAATTTAATTCTAGCTAACGACATGGCTTTAAAAGCTTCCTGTATCTCACAGTGTGAAAAGGAAATGTAAAGCGAAAAAGCCCACATGTGATTTCCTTTCCACCCAAATCTTATTTGTTAGAAATAGAATTCTGACAAGCCCCCCATTTTCTCTCAGCATCAGACTCCTTACTCACAGATCTGAAGAAAAACACTATCCCCACCGGTGTTGTGCTAGGGACTGAATAAAATTACAAAAGACACGCATCTAGAGGAATTCCTGGTCCTGAATTAATGGCAGAGCTTTCCGGAGAATGCCTCTGATCTGATGAGATTAGGCTCTAGACCCTCAGCCAGTTTAAAAGACACGTGTACATTACACATTGCACACACCTTAAACATTTTTAAAGAAACTTTTTATTTTATAAATTTTTAATTTACAGAATATTGTGAAGATAGCACAGTGCTCCCATTTACCCTGTACCTGATTTCCCCTATTACCAACATCTTCCATCATAACCGTTGTATTAAGAAACGAATACTGGTACATTATTATTAACTAAAGCCCATACTTCGTTCAGATTTCCTGGGTTTTCCCTTAATGTCCTTTGCTTATTCCAGGACTCCATCCAGGATACATGGTATTTTTAGTTCATCATGTCTTAGGCTCCTCTTGACTGTGAGTTCTCAGACTTCCTTTGTTTTTGATAACCTTAGTTTTGAGGAGTACTGAGTAGCTATTTTGTGGCACGTCCCTCCATTCAGATTTGTCGGATGTTTTTCTGGAGATTAGACTGTTTTTAGGAGGAAGACTACACAGCTGGAGTGCCATATGCGTCCCATTGTATCAAGGAAATATACTCTCAACATGACGTCCATGTTGATTTTAACCTCATCTGGCTGAGGTGGTGCTTGTCAGCTTTCTCCACAAATTAGTTTTTCCCCTTTCCACACAGTACTACTTAGAAGGAAGAGACTATGCACAGACGAAGCATAAGGAGCGGAGCTATGCTTCACCCCTTCTTGAAGGTGGAGTATCTATATAAATCATTTGGAATCCTTCTGCATGGGAGATTTGTTTATTCTGTAATTTGTATCAATAAAAACTCATTTATTTTAAGCCTTGGGTTACAATTCAATATTAACCTACCTTGCTGCTCACATTACCCAGCTTTGACCACTGGAAGATCTTTCAGTTGGCTCTTGTGTCCTTTTGACATATGTCGTCATGGAGGATTTCTTTTTTTCCTCTTTTTGAGCACTTTCTAAATTCTCCGGCGTTATAAGATGCTCCAGACATGAACTGTATATCTCCTGCCTTAGTTCTCGAATTGATTGTTTTTCTAAGGAGTGTTGGTTCTTTTTACTGAAAAAATGGTTATTAGAAACTAAGATGTGGTTGACGCGTGTGCTCATTGCTACTGGGGTGTTGTTGCTGCAAGGTCCTCTCAGCTGGCAGAGCAAGGAAATACGTGTGTGTGTACTAACTTGTGTATATATATACACACATCCATAAATATTTCTAAGCGCAGCCATCTATAGTTATACTAAACATGAGCTCATACTGATGACTCCAATTCGAATCCATTACCACGTGGATCATTCTAGCCTCCTCCCCTTCCTTATCTGTAGATTCCAGCTTCGAAGTAAGACATCTAGCTCCCACACGCACCACATATTTACTAATTGATTGATTCCAGTGTACATGTATAGTGATGTAAGGACTATTGACTTGGACCTCCGGGGGAAACAATTTTATAGACTAGAGCAGAGTGCTTATGTACAGTTTCTTGCCTTAGTTTTGCAAGCCCCACTCATTTGTAATTACTTAGGTCAGCTCCCCCTGACCTATGTCCTCTTCAGTGAGGTCACTTAATACATTTGAAATGAAGTTAAATTGTTTTATCATATTCTGCATTCCATCCCAGAATCCCTTGACCACCTAAACTTTTTTTTTTTTTTTACATGCATGAAGATTCACTCTTTGTGCTGCAAAATTGTATGCACTGTAACAAATGTCTGGTGTCATATTCCACCATTATGGTATCATACAGAATAGCCTCGCTGCTTGAAAATGTCTCTTATGCTTTGCCATTTGTATCCTCCCCTGTCCCCTGACCCCTTACCAATCACTAATCTGTTTATAGTCTCTGTCATGCAACCATAAAGTGTCTGGCCATTTAGCCTGGCTTCTTTCACTTAGCAATATGCAGTTCAGATTCAACCATATATTGACCACTCATTTTTATTTATTACTAAATAATATTCTATTATATATATGTACCATTATCTGTTTATCTGCTCACCTATTGAAGGACATCTTGTGTGCTTCCAGTTTCTGGTGATTATGAATAAAGATGTCACAAACATTTGCATGCAGGGGTTTGTGTATAAATATGCTTTTAATTCTATTGGGTAAATATGTAGAAGCTCAGTTGCTGAATCCTATGATACAACTATGTTTAGTTTTGTAAGAAACTGCCAAGCTGTTTTCCAAAGTGTCTGTACCATTTTGCATTCTCATCAGCAATGAATGAGAGTTCCTGTTGCTCCACATTCTTGTCAGCAATTGGTATTGGAATTTATTTGGAATTTAGGTATTTTAGCAGGTGCGTAGTGGTATCTCCTAATTGTTTTAATGTGCAATTTCCTATGACAAGTGATACTGAGCATCTTTCCATTTGCTTATTTGCCATTTTTAAGTCTTCTATGATGGGATTCAGATCTTTTGCCCATTTCTAAATTGTTTTAAGAATTCCTTGTATATTCTGGATATAATTCCCTTATCAGATATGCACTCAGCAAACATTTTCTTTCAGTCTGTGGCTTTTCTTTTCATCCTTATATTAGTGTTGTCACCAAGAAATTTTTAATGTTAGTAAAGACCAAATTATTAACTTTTTCTTTCCTGGATTGTGCTTTTGGTTTTCTATTTAAAAATTCATCAACAGACCCAAGGTCACCCAGATTTTCTCCTGTGTTTTCTTCCAGAAGTTTTATAGTTTTGAAAAGACTGTCCTTTCTCTGTTGAATTGCCTTTGCTCCTTTGTTAAAGATCAGCTGACTATATTTGTACAGGTCTATTTCCAGGCCCTCTATTCCGTTCTATTGATCTATGTGTCTATCCTTTTACCAATTCCACACTGTCTTGATTACTATGGCTATAACAGTAAGTCCTAAAATTAGGGTAATATGAGTCTTCCAACTTTGTTCTTCTTTTTCAGTGCTTTGTTGGTTTTCTGGGTCTTTGTCTTTACATATAAACTTTAGGACCAGTTTGTCAATATCTACGAAATGGCTTGCTGGGTTTTTTTCAATGGTATTGCATTAATCTGAGATCAAGTTAGTAAGAAATGACATCTTAACAATATTGAGACTTCCAAACCATGAACACAGCATATATCTCCATTTATTTAGCTCTTCTTTGTTTTCTTTCATCAGTGTTTTGTAGTTTTTCGCAGATAGATACCAACATGTTTGATTTTTTACATAAATTCTTCATTAATTTTGGGGCTGTTCTAATGACATTATTTTTTAAATTTCAAAGGCCAATTGTTCTTTGCTGGTATATAAGACAGAAATTGACTTTTGTGTATTAACCTTGTATCTCGAGACTTTGCTAAACTCACTTATTACTTCCAGGATTTTTTGCTGCTGTTGATTTTTTGGGGTTTTCTAGTTATAAAATAATATCACCTGTTTTATTCATCCTTTTCTAATATGAACACTACTTATTTTCCTTGTGTTAATGCACTAGCAAGGACTTCTAATATAAACATTTTAAAAATTTTGATCAATATGTAAATATGTCAATCTTTCATCGTAAGATCAAGAGCTTTTCTCTGAGAATGGGCCCATGATCGCAGTTACATGTCATATTTCTTATAAAAACCACACTTTCTCTAAGATTTACAGTATCAATTCCTTTAAGTACCTCCAAAATGAACATACCTGCAAAGTAATCTGGATGCAGAATCTGCCCAGACTTTCAGAAAAGTGTTTGCCTCTTTTCCAGTTCCCTTGCCCATGCCTAATTTTCCAGCAATTAGAAAAATTAGCCTTTATTTACTCTTTCAAAGACACCTAACTAAAGTCTTATAAATGAAATTATTTTTCTCTTCAGAAATAATTTTTATCAATTCACAATAATAATTAAGTTACAGAATCACAATAACAGTTGAAGGTGGCATGAATAAGCTGGGTGCAAAAGAAAACTGACTCGACCACAGAAACTCCGTTGTATTAAGAAAGTGCTCAGAAAGGTATCTAATGGATTCAAACTCTCACTGTTCCATAGGGTCTGTCAGTATGACAGAGAGAGTTAAAGCCACTAGTTTGGCTGGCAAACCAATTAAGTGGGTTAAAAAGTAATTTATTAAATTATAGCCTTAATTTTGGATCAATGAATAGTGAACAATGTGTGTTTACACACATATATGGCTGGATGAATATATATGTATGTATGCAGGTCCATCCATCCATCCATCCATCCATCCATCCATCTACCTATCTAATCTCCCATTGGTTCTGCTTGCCTAGTTGAACACTGACTCATGCACACACCAATGAACTTCCCAGAGTCATATTTCTGAGTGACAAGAGGAATACCACCGTTACAATGTAGTTTTCAACAAGCTGTGTGATGAGAGAAGGGAGAGGCACAGGATGAATCAGGGTTGATTCTCAGACTCAAGTTTTTAAGGAAATTTCTATCTCCTATATTCCACAGACTAGATCTCAAAAAAGAGGCCAAAACACTTTTAAGACAGAGAACTCCACAAAAATGAAAAATCATAGTTGAATGAGGCTGCACTTCTTTTGAAAAAAACTGGCCAGTGATTTTGAATATTATCACCTGGGTATTATGGCCAAGGATCTATTCAGGCACCTACGAGGTCTGCGCTTAAAATCTGCTCTAACCCGAAAGACCTGATCCCTATGTCCTTTCGAAATTACTATAGAATCATAGAATTTTAGGTCTGAGCATAACTTTAAAGTTCATATAATATTTTCAGGGAAAAACACCAAGGTTCAGTGATATGACTCGCTTAGAGTCACACAGCTGGTCAACAAGAGGAATTTAATTTTCAAGTTCAAATTCCTGCCCCCAATCCAGAGTTCCTTACACAATACTATTTCTGTGCTTGACTCATGTCTCTACTTGATTGAGCCCTGTGAACTCCTACATGAGCCTTCTGGCTGAAACATGCCCTGCCTCACTCTGAAACATCCCAAGTTTGTAAGTCACATGCTTGCCTTTCCAAGTTCCAGTTCTCAAAATTGAAAGGCTCATAATTAGAGATGCAGCCTTGTAGATCTTTTCCTCTGACTGGTTTACCAAGTCTGGGGAATTCTTAAGTAATCAGATTTTGTTTACACCAATGTATACCTCACCAAGAACCCCGGCAAAAAGTTCACTGAAAAGTTGTTCTGAAACATTCCATTCTCAGTCCCCGATTCTGAGGGGATGAGAGCTGGTCCAGTTCTCACATCAAAATACATTATGTCACGGAAATGTCTCCTCTGGCTACTTTATCAGCGGCAGAACTCACCATCTCAGATCCTGAGACATTTTGTGGCCACTACCTCAAGTTACAAAGCAATTTGCCACCACATATGCTGTTAAGAGGAACAGATAGTCATTCAAAACTCCTTGTAATTCCTTCTGAATCCCATCAGGCTCTGGTGCATGGTCTGTAAGAACATTTTTCTTTCTTCCTTTCTTTATAACTAGGGTGTCCTGTTAATAACGGTTCATAGCTATCTTTGATAATGAGTATTTTTATTTTTTAATTTTTTTAAAGATTTTATTTATGTAAGAGAGAGAGAGAGAGCCCATGAGTGAGGGGAGGGGCAGAGGGGGAGGGAAAGGCAGACTCCCCGCTGAGCATAGACAAGGAGCCCAAAGTGGGGCTCTATGCCAGGATCCCGAGATCATGACCTGAGCTGAAGTAAGATACTTAACCAATTGAGCCACCTTGGCATCCTGATAATGGGTATTTTTATTAAGGTGGAACATTTCACAAAATGTTTGTGTCCTGTATCAATTAGGACAATAAGTGGCTTAAATAGGCAGGTACTCAAGAAAAAAGAAGTCCTAAGACAGGCAGACAATGGCTGACACAGATGCTCCACAAAGCCGTAAGAGACCCAAGCTTTGTCATCACTCCTCTCTGTTGTCCTCAAGATGTAGCTGTCTGTCCATGCTTGCTGCCTCATGTTCACAGAATGGCTGCTCCACCCCCTTCCTACAATTCTATAATCTAAATGGAAAGGGGATAAAGTGCTAAAGGGCAAAAGGCATTCCAACCAAATTTATCCTTCTTTTAATCAAAAAAGCAAAGGATTTCCTGGAAGTAGTACCCAGCAAATTTTTACTTGTATGCCATTGGCCATAGTAACATCTTCTAAGAATTGTAAGAATTTTACAATTCTACTTGTGCCAGAATTTTACAAAGAACAAAGACGTTGTAAATGGTGATTATGACAGCCAGGCAATAGTGTCTGCCACAGACTCATGCCACTATTCTTCTATAAAGTGTTTAAATTAACAATCATTCCAAAAAAGCCTTCAAAATCATAATCCATTCTGAACTTTTTTTTTTTCCAAATCAAAAGCTAAAACTCACCTGCAATTTGTTCATTCTCAAAGACAAGTGAGAAAATCAACAAACCCAGCCCTATGTTGGATAAATACCATATGTCTAAGAGACGCAAGAGTAAAATAAATGGGCCACCAGCTCCCCAAATACTGGTGAATGATCAACCCATCTGCAAGCCACTCTCCTTTTTGCTCTGTTGCATATTCCGAGTCCATCCACACACCCAGTATCTGCTTAAGTTTTAAGATGACTCAGCCTGACCCTTCAAAACAGAAAGGACTATGTGTTAGAAACATGTTTAGCACTGTGAGATCCTGGGAAGTTATAGTGAGTATGGGGAACTACACCTCATCCATTGCAGAGGGTCCCGGCTTTGGATGACAAATTCTGTCAGGATCCTTAGGTAATGCTCGGTCATTAATGGCCCTAGAGCAATATTTTCTAAAACGAAGTGGAACCAGCTGCCTTTAGGCTAGTGTTTCTCCAATTATGTCTAAAACCTGCATTAGGAACCCTTTAGATGCTGCTTAAAATTCAGGCTCCTGAGCCTCAGCTTACACACCTGGTATCTATCTCCTTGAGCAGTAGCTCAGAACCTGCAGTTTCAGCCACCTTCCCAGGTGGTCACAAATTCAAAGTTGAGGACCACGCTCTTAGATTAATATGCCAGACTCAGGGACTGAGTGGACAGGATGGCAGAGTTCTCAGTCGGACCAGACATGGACCTTCTTTCTGAAGCCAAACACTGAAAGAGCAATGATTTCACTTTTTCGCAGGAAACAGGCTGAGCATAAAGTCCTGAGCTCCCTTTGCTAAGCAAATATCCAGGGCAAGAGCAGCCACCAGACTCAAGCAGGCTGCGGCACATACAGACCTCCGCCCGACTAACACTGCCGCCAAGTAAACGCCTGTCCTACGGAGATTTTCAGGGTGCTGGAGCTTGCTCTACCTGAAGCTCAGAGACCCACGATGGTCCAAAGCGTTTGTCTTCGTGCCTGACCCATTGCTGCTCTCTGCCCCAACCCTCCGCTCCGTTTGAACCTCTCCAGATCGTTCCAGCCTTCCTTGCCTATGCTCTGCCTAACCTCAGTCATTTCGCCAGTCTCTACAACATTCCCTGGCCACCCGTGGCTAACCCCCATGCCACACGTGTTTTCTGACCTGTAGTACCCGATCTCACCACTCACCTATGGCTGTCCATTGTCCTAGCAACGGGACAACCTTAACACCCCGTTTCTTGCTCAGGTCCCCAACAGTCAGGGCCCACAGCACACTCCCAGTCACATTTATGCATCGGAGCTTTTCAATGTCATGTGGCTGTATTTCTTCATAGTTTCGTAATTTCTGTGATTTACTAATACATCTGCTGTGCCTCCTGTTGGCTCTCAGCGAGAAGCCGAAGCGTGTGCTGTGGCACAGAAATGAGTGCTATTCTGAGAGAGCATGCTGGAAATCTGAAGGGAGTTTTCCTGTGCCATTTGAAGCTGAGAAAGGAGGATCCTGGCTTGGGCTTTAGTACCCAAGTACATCTTCCTCCACCCCCAAAGTTCACTAAAATAAAGTTGGGAAAGTGGTTTTTGGGCCGCTTGCAGATACAAGAACACTGAACTTTCAAAGATTCTGATTGAAGTACCTATCTAAAGCAAACTACGTTTCGTCGTGTGCATTCAAATGTATGGATTATCTGAAGATAAAAAAGAAGGTTGGCAGCTTCGGCTAAAGAGAAACCTAGCAGCTCTGAGATTTAGAAAATTAAAAGCCAGGTATCTGAAGCTAACCATTTAAGGTGCTTGTAGGTGTTCAAGAGCGTGCCTTGGGAGTAGTGCTAACCACACAAAACGTCACCCCGCTTCAGAGTATAGGGTTACAAAGGTTGAAATCCTAGATTAGGCTTGTTAAAATCCAGAGTAGCGTACGGGTTAGGCACAATTGATATTTAGAGAGCTTTTTTCCTGACTTAGAGAATTAGAGTACATATAGAATTGGGAAATAGCCAGGACCACATGGGTCCCCAGAGAAAGAGCTTAGCAGAAGTTTCTGTTAGAAAGCATATTAAGTAGATTCACAGCTGAGTGTATGTGAGATGAGAGAAGGCAACAGATGTAAAGAGAAAAAGCAGGACTTTTGCTTCTTTTACAGTACACCCTCTCTCTGCCATATCTGGAGACGAGAGCCTTGAACTACACCGTGTTATGTCATCAACAAGGTCAACCCGAGATAATGGGAGTCCACAAGCTATGACATGTATTACATCACTAAAAGAACCAGATTTCACACCAATACTGGCACATCTCTCCCCATGATTCTCACTTTACCCAGAAGCCTCTAGCACCCCAGAATTCCTAACAAAAACTTTAAATCTCTCATTAATAACATTCAAAGATGACAGCTTCTGCTCGCTGTAGGCACTCGTAAAATACTGTTCTTCTGCTGCAGGCGTCATTTAAGAACCACTTGGATACATTTGATTTGGTTCCACATCTCCCCAATATAAACCCAAAGACAAACAAATCAAATATTTTAAAAGGAATTGGCTTAATGATTTGGTCACGTGCTTTCACTGTGTCCATTTTGATGTGCTAACTTAAATATTGTACAACATATAAAAAGGGCTGCTTTTTTTTAAAAAGATTTTATTTATTCGACAGGATAGAGATAGCGAGAGAGGGAACACAAGCAGGGGGAGCGGGAGAGGAAGAAGCAGGCTCATAGCGGAGGAGCCTGATGTGGGGCTCGATCCCGTAATGCTGGGATCACGCCCTGAGCCGAAGGCAGACGCTTAACCGCTGTGCCACCCAGGCGCCCCTAAAAAGGGCTTCTTATACCATAATATTTTTGTTGTTCAGAACCCAGAAGAAAAGCTATTTCTGAATGAAACTGCAAGAACCTTCCCTGACAACCTATATGGCGGTGCTGTGGATAAACAGAGGAGCCTTTATCACACGGAGCTGGTGAGCTGTGTCCTGCTTAAACCACACCTGTCTACAAATAATACTCTTCAACTGGAAATAGATCTGCTCCCTTATCTGCTGGAAATATGCTTGTTCGGTATAACGAGAAGAGGCACCATTCCCTACAGAGCCATGCTTGGCTCCTCAGGCTGGGCCGTGTCTACTTCCATGCACCATTAGGTTACATTACATCTACTTATATATAAGGTGGGAGAATTGGGGCATATCTCATCGTTACAAGAAGGTTACGGCGCTTACTGATAAGTAAAGTGATTATTAAAACCATATGCGGTCTTTCAAATTTTTAAAAATCTCAATCATGAAATAATCACCTTAATCAACACTAAATAAAAATCTGATACATGGTGATTACAATTTGAAAAGAGGGTAAATTAAGCTATACTAAGAAAGTGGCCTTAGTATATAAATATCAGCAAATTAAACCTATTATCTCACAAAATAATAAATAAAGGAAATAAGGAGATTCATGTAGAAAAGCACTAAAATATCAGAATTAAAAGCCAGATCAGAAAACTTGATCATAAATTTAAAATTGTTGGATTCTAAATCCTTATTTCATGATATTTTTTCTATCAATTGACTCTAATCTTTAGAAATAAAATTTTTCCTCTATTATCTGTTTCTCTAATTATTTAGATATTAATGTATTAAAAAGAGCAATAGCAAAGCATATTTTACTAAAAACATGAGTCAATGATAATGATCGGAAAAGATTATAAAGTATTATAAAATGTATACTTGTGAACGAACATCATATTTTAATTGTACCTATCTGTATTTACTTCTAAAAGAGTAAACAATGGAATCAATCAGTTCCTTGGCCATTGAGAATATCCTTTCTCTGTTCTAATAGAAGATAACAGACACAGCAAATAAATCTATTTTTGTATGGTGCTGTAACCTACCTGTAAAAGTTTTGTCCCAAAGGATCCTTACGATAATACAATTAAGAAAAGTTAAGGGCCTTTTCCTGTATCAACCCAGAGCTCCAAAACAAAGGGGGTTCAGGTACACTTTGAAGGAGGTCAGTGATGCTGACATCTAAGGGCTTGGATTTAATCTGTCACTCAGATTTCTTCCTTGTAATCTGTCACAGGTGGTTTTCCAATAGCTTTGAAGCATAGCTTATCAGGGGGATTACTGAGTGATTTCTCTCAATAGTTCATTCATGCAGTCACCTGAGCATTTATTGGAGCCTACCGGGTGATTGGCTGTGGCGTTAGAGATTGACATCTACGTTCTCTGTGTTGGCAGACTGCACTTAAGTGGAATATACAGAGGTGTGAGTCCGTATGTGATGGAATGATATGTACCGTCACATAAACGCTCCAATGGAGGCATGCCCCGTGGGCAGGAGCCCAGAGAGAAGCACTTCACATGACTTTGGAGGATAGGTCTGCAAAAGCTGGGAAAACCCCGGTGTGTGGCCTGAGGCAGTCTCTTTCCTGCGACAGTGGTGGCAGTGTAATCAGGAGAGCGGCAGCTCCCTCCCTCGGGGCTGGCTTAGAGTGCACCCGTGGGGCCAGGGCTCCGGACAGCATTGTAAATTCATAAAGCCAAAGAACATCTAGGAGACTGTCTGGTCTGGGGGTTCCTAAATCTGGCCGGGCCCCAGCAACACCTGGTGCCTTGGCCCCAACCCAGAGCCCGAAGGCTCTGAGCACGCTGTCTCACGGTGGCTGCCGCAACGGCATACATGGACAGCCCTGGGGAATCACTGCATCCAACCACCTCAGTTTTCAGAAGGAACATTTTCAAGAAAACTCATACCTACAGAAGTGAAAAGACTCCATCAAATTTCAGGAATATTAGAACAGCAAAGGAGAAACATCTGGCAAAGAAACTTTTAGCACAAATACTTTCAAAAAGTATTTTCAAGGCACATGACATAAGCTACATGTAATAGGACCATGCGCCAAAGAACACAATGTCAAGAACTATATAGTGAGAGAGAAAAACTTCAAGAAAATTGGGTTTAGTAAAGGTACTTGCTGCAATGAGCTGTAAATTAGCTCTGTTCTTCCTGGTAGAAAAAGTTAATAAGAAACACTGAATTGAAAACTCTCATTCTTTAAGTAAGGAGCCTTGATTTACCAGGAAAAATACTTTTGTCCCTAGGAATACATTCTAAGGAAAAGCTTGGCATAGTAGTACGCCTACAGGAGACCGTTAAGCTAGCAAACAAAGCAATGCATGAAAATATGAATATATGTGTTACAAAAAAATGTTTTTCTATGGCTATTTCCTACATTAATCTTTGATGGAAGCTAAGAGTGTATCAGTAAATAATGGCTTGTTTGGGCATTTGTAGAGAGTGACATTAGCACAACATAAGCAGGTCCAAGGCAGAGACTAAACATCCTCTTGCCAATGAAAAGATACCACTTTTGATGTGGTGGGAAGAGTTCAGCAGGAGAGTGCTATCTGTGTGCGTGTATGTGTGTGTGTGTGTGTGTGTGTGTGTGTAAGGACAGGAGCAAGAACGTCCTGGCCTGCCCAGGGTGTCTGCAACACACTCACTCCAGAGGCTATGGGAACCTACGCAGAGGTCATCCACCATAGATAGAAACGCGTAGCACATAATCCACTGTGGTTCTCAGACTTTATCCCAATAAGTGAAGCATTATTTACACAGAGCTATAATTTCATGAAAATATGCTACATTTCAAATTTTAACACCAGCAGGGATTCCGTTTACTTTTTTATTACCATGTTTATCTCTGGGGGAGAAGACACAACTCTTACAGTACACCTTCAAAGGTACATTTTTAAAATGAGAATTGCCTTAAAGAAGAAATTTAATTAAAAATGCATTCCAGTGTAGAAGAAAGCGATTCATACCATTTATAAAAATAGAGTAACTCAGAGTTTACATTTCAGCAAACTTGAAAATCCCTGATTTTCCAATAAAAAGGAAATGCATTCTAGCTCCTAAGAGCTGAATTTAAGAGTTTGAAGCTACTTTTAAAATCTCAAAAACACTAGATCAAATTTTCCATTCAAAAGTGCTACTCTCCAGTTTTCATATGCATAATATAATCTGGGTCTGTGATAAACTCTTTGAAGACTGTAATCCTACTATATTTTAATTGTAACAAATACATACACCGTGTGATTTAGTTCACATTTTTATTAGCCAAATATTATTGATGATCATCATTTTCAATTTTATTTGCTGTCTTTTAACTTCTACAAAGTATTTTTTTCTTATTACTTCATTTTAAAATATGGAAATTCCAAGGCTTTACTAAAATTCTCTAAGCCAGCCCTTACAACTGGTAAGAGCTGTACCTGAGGCAGAATGAAATGTGTGAATGTCTGCTAAAGAGGGAAATCTTATCTGGGAGAGCAATATCAGGGGGATCACTTATCCATTCTCTTAAAAAGGAAAATTTGTTAAATAGAGATGCGTACCCTGGGCAGAGTGCCTGACAGAGCTCCAGTCAAGAATATTGTTTGAATTGAAGTGAACTGAAGGAAATTGAACTGAATGAAACTGAGGGGGGGGGGGGAGAAAAGTGTTAAAAAACAAGGTCTATGCAAAATGCTGACCCCTTCCCAACAAGGCAAAGACAAAAGCATTTAATTGGAAGAGGCTAAAGAGGTCACTTGGTTCAGCTTCTCACAACCAGGAATCTCCTACAGCGGTGGGCCTCACTCAGTCTGGGTGTGTTTGCTCCCCAGAACACATTTGTCAAGGTCTGGAGACATTTTTGGTCGTCACAATTGGGAGTGTGTGCTACTGGCATCTAGTGGGTAGAGGCCAGGGACGCTGCTGAACATCGTACAGCGCACAGGATGGCCCCCTTCCCCCCATCCCAACCCCTCACTCAAGTAATTACTTGGCCCAAAATGTCAATAGTGCTGAGGTTGGGAAACTCTGCCCTACAGCATGACCCAAGAGATTGCCTCTGCTTACCCCTTTTTTCAAATCACTTTATTGAGGCATGACTGACATACAAAAAGCTTATCATGTATACACTTGGAGCTAAGTATACATTCATGAAACCATCACCGCAATCTATGCCGTTAACATACGCATCACATCCCAGCAAAGGCACACGCGTGACCTCACAAGCATGTCTTTACAAATGCTGGGCAGCTCCCTCCACTAACACAACCTCCCTTATTTTGAAATTCATAGAGTGATAATATTTGTCGAAAACGCTACACAAAAAGAAGTGCACGTATACAAAATCACATTTGAAGGTCAAAATGCCATCTCCAGATGTTACTATTAAATTTATCATTCTACTCTGTTTATATGACAGAAAAAATAAAAGTGCGCTGCAAATAAATTTACGTTCTGAATTTTTGTTGGTTGTATTATTTTTAATTCTTCTATTGTTTGGTAGCTTTTAAGACTTTAAGTCTATTTCTTAATTTTTTAACGTTAGCTTCTCTTAACTTCTTCCTATGAAAGATAAGGAAACGGGCATGCTTGCCTATCTTTACCTGTGTATTCCTTTTACCTCCAAATTTTTATTATATTCTATTACTTTAGTTCATTAATATTTATTAGGGTTACATTGCTTTCTTAGACTATATTCAAATCATTCATGCTTTGTGTGTAAATCCGTTCTAAACACAGGAAACTAATAAATAGCATTTATAAAACTGAAAGGGTTGAAATGGAATTCCCTGCAGAGCCACAATGTGACCAAACTAGAGAAGGAAACGGAACCCCACACCTTTCCAAGGTCAGAGAATAACGGATCCTTTTCTATCTTCCTTTACTTCTGAGTCATACACAGACACCACTATACCCCACATCATCCCCCTGTTCTATATTTCTTCTTGCTTGGCTGAGGTATGTCTTCGAAGATTGTTCCATATGGAGTGAGTGGTAACGCCCCTGAAATCCTTGCATGCCCCAAATGTCATTTTTTGTTTTCTCTGGTTTTCTCTGCTGCTTCCTCCTCCTTTTTCCTTGGCTGTTGGTTCAATACCCCTTTCCCCTCAGAACTATGAAAGCATTATTCCATTGCTTCTAACATCCAGTATGGTTAATGAGATGTGTGTGTGTTTGTCAGTAATCTCTTGCTTCTCTGAAAACTCAGGAATTTCTATTTTTTCCCTCGAGTACAGAAATTTCACCAGAATTTTTTTTTTAAATCAGCCACTTCAACACTGTTTTTTTTTTTTTTTTTTTTTTTGACTAGATTCCCTCCCCTCATAGTCTGTTTCTGGAGCTTCTCACTGGATTTTCTGAATTTGTCCTCTGTGTCTCTTCACTGTTCGCTGCTATTTCCTATTTTGGTCTTTTGGTTCTGTCGTGGCCAACTTCCTCTTAAAAGTTCACCAGCATGAACCTTAGCCCTGTTCTTTTCAATCTTCTCCCCAACTTTTAAATTTTGTCAGTTATATATTTCATTTCCAGGAATTCTTTCTCATTACCCAGTTCATCTTTCTTCATAGCAGCCTGTTCTTATTTTCAGAATGCAATATCCCCTTGAGTTTCTGAGAATACTAATTCGGAATCCTTAAAGCTGAAATCTATCCCCTATATTATTTGTTTCCTCCAGGGTAGCTCCTCTTCTTCCTCCTTCTCTTCTTTTTTGCCAATGATTTCTCTCAAATGTCTGGTGATCTTTGGTTGTCTAAGTCTATGAGTGAAAAAACACGCTAATTATGATGAAGAGCTGGAGGTGTTTGGGTCTCTTTCTCTAACAGAGTTCGTCCTTTAGTGGGAGCTCTGATCACAAGCTCTCTAGTGGGAACATAGACTATTGATTCCCTAGGATGTGTAGAACTGCTGATCAAAGTATCCTATCTTTTTCAAGCCAACCAGATGCTCTCAACCTGAACATGACATCTTAAATGAAACAAAACAAGGACTGGAGAAAAAGAAAAGTTGGTATTTATTCATCCTCTTGCCTAATTGATACTTTCCTGATACCCAGACCCTTGATTCTGCTCCAGATGTGGCCTGGTTCTCCAACCTTTCCTGTGAGTCGCCCTGTTCTCATGAATTTCTTCTCTGCTTAAATTTGTCAGAGTCAGCCTCTGTTGCTTGCATACCAAGAAGCTAAGATGCTGGGAAAGGAACACGGATCTTTGGTAAGCTAATGTTAGGTACTAGCATTTTACATTTTTGTATATAATCATCACAACCCTATGAAAGAGCTATAATTGACATTATTTTATGAAGAAACTGAAATTGAGTAGATTTATTGGCTTGTCCAAGATGCCAAAGAAAGCACTGAATCCAAGTCATTCTGACATCAAAACCTATGCTTTCCCTCTCCTCTGAAGTATTCATGGAGTATTAAGGATACAGACCTGCTGCAGTTTACAGTATGTGATGAATATTGGACAAGAGATTTAAGGCTGGAAAACCAGGCAAGAATTTTAGATGCCATGTGTTAAGAAAAAGGGAATCACAATCTCATTCTTAAAAGCTGAGTGACATAGGAAATCAAAAGAGGATTTAAGAAAGATGATTTTATGGCATGTGGAGTGAATTTAGAAGGCTTGTTTTGGAATAAAGTAGACCAGCTAGGAGGCTGCTGTAGTGATGAAATGGCAGCAGGTGGAGAGGAAGAGACAGTTTACAGAAGGATTTGGAAGGAAATTTCATAGGATTTTGTGACTGAATGGATATTGTAGGGGATGAAGAAAAATGAGCCAAAAATGACTAAAAGATTTCCAGTTGCAATGGGGAAAGCTGAGTGAATGTATTTACCTTGCCTCCCTCCCAAATTTCCAATGACATGAACTAGGAATGCAAAAACAAGAATGAATGCATCATGGTGCTAGAAAGAGGAAAGGATGCCAAGAGTCCACAAGATTTGAGAACCTCTACAGGAAGGAAAGAAGAGTGAATCAGAACGAGGCCAAAACCAGATGTGCTGAGCAGCCTGTAACCAAACAAAGGCAAAGGAGAACAGCCCCTGAGCAGAAGCTAGGGTTTACCCCCCAACCCCACCTGCACCCCCGCACAATGAGTACCCTCCGCCAAGCTCAGCCCAGGAGGGATTAGGAGCACACACAGGCAGCAGGGCAGCTCCCAGGAGGCTGCAATGTCCTCCAGAGAGCAGAAAGAGGGCTGAGGCCCTGGATGCTCACCCCTTGATGTGAGGCTTCACTCACCTCGGACAGCTTACGGAATCAACTATGGAATCCGCCACAGAAAGCTTCTAGTTACAGCCTTACATCTAGAGAGAACATGAAAGCAGTCCCCCAGCTACTACTGTTCCAAAACATACAAACTTGGGGGGGAAACAGAGTGTAAATGTACAGGTGTGAAATACATTTTAAAAAATTAAAGTAATAGCATGTACAAATAAATTTGAAGATGCGCAAAAATGCATACTTTTCTCTTAAAATTAAAAAAAGGGATTCGATAAAGTTTGAGAAAAAAATCTGAGGGGATAAGTAGCCATAATAACAATGAAATGTTTATAAAAGATCTCTCCTAAAACAAAAAGGCTCAAATGGGTTAAAATGACTCCCAACAAACTTCCAAGGAAGAAGCAATTCTCAACTATCTTAATTTCTCCCAGAATTGAGGAAAAAAATAGAAGTCTTTCTAATTATGATCCTAGAAAAATCCTGATGCAAAACTATTCCACTTTTACTATATTTTACTTATGAATAGTCAATGTTCCTAAATAAAATACTAACCATATAAAAACACATGTATCAGTGTATTAAAATACAGATCATTTGACGTGGTTTAAACAGCTTAATATTAGGAAAATTACATTTCATAAATAAGAAATATAAAGAGGTTAGCATTTTAAAAATATATGATCATTTTGAAGGATGCTAAAAACATCTGAAATCGACCTCTGTGATCAACAAATTTATTTTAATGTGGAATATAAAGGCATATTCTTAACTTGATGGATTATCAGAAGCTAAAGATAAACATCATATTTAGCGAAGGTTCCATTAAAGTTGGAAATATGAAAACGCTATTTTTCCCAGTGTTAGTCAACAAATATCAAGGTTTTACTCAGTACACTAGGAGAATAGATTTTAATTCAAGAGGCAACAATGTTTAATAGAAAGAGCCAAATATAATATTATTTATAGATAATATAATTATCTATATATAAAATCCAGAAGAATCAAATTAAAAATTATTAAAAATAATCTAGTTCAGAAACAGAACTCATTCAAACATAAATACACTAAAATAAATATCTTTCCTTGTATGCCAGCAAAAAATTATTTTAAAATGTCAGGCATAGAAACAGTATCCACAACAACCCCATAATGTATAAAATATCTAGGAATATTAAAATAAACAACAATTGTGCAAAAAAAATATAGAAGTTTAAAGCTATAGAAAAAAAGAATGGAAAAATTAAGAAAATTTATAAGAATAAGAAATACAAATGGTTAAATATGAAAACACACTTCACCTTCTTAATAAACAATGAGGTATTTTCCTCTAATAAATTGGCAAAGTTAAAAAAAAGGTAAAACACTATCCAGATAGGGATGTAGATATGCAAATACACTGTGCCTGGTTCTGTATTTTGGTATAGTCAATTAGGGGACAATTTATATTTATCAAAAATCATATTGTACATTCCCGGCATTGAACCAGTATTTTCAATTCTAGAAATTTATTTTATATATTCACGAATATATTCAAACATTTCAAAACAGTCAAAATATTAATAAGGGCTTGATCAAATACATTATGGTATGCCAATGCTATGAAATACTCTGACTCCTCAAAAATATCAGTTGTTCTATATTGCATAAAGAGGGCCACAATATATTATTGCATTAAAAATGTTATAGAACATTATGTTGTTGATATAATTATGATAAAAGCATACATACCCGTAAGTTCTGGAAAAATACACATTAAATTATTCATAGTGATTATCTCTTACTGTGAGATGGCAGAAAGCAGACAGGGGTGAGAATGGCTATTTTAAACATTTCTGAATATTAAAAAAAAAAACATTTAAACAGAACTCTTAGGTTTGGCTTCCCCAGAAGCAGACCCTGAGACAAGTGTTTGAATGCAAGTGATTTCTAATGAAGCGGTTCCAGGGAAAGAATGTGGGGCCGCAGGTCAGAGAGTGGAAGGAAGGAAGCCATGGACGCGTGTGATCTCAAGCAAAATTGACTTGAGGTAGATCCAACCTGCTGCCTCATAGGGAACTCTGGAATATTCCGCCAAGTCTCAGAGCATGACCACCCTGGCACCTGTGAGTCACGTGTTAAGAGCCGCCTGAAGGCGGAGGGACAGGAACGGAAGGACACTGACTCAGAGAGCTTTCTGGCAAGGTGCCTCCAACACCCTCACATGCTGGTACTTCTCTGAAGGAGATTTGCAGTTGCCCAGTGTTAGGACAGAAACCAAAAAGTGGAGGGAAGGGGTTGTCCATAGAAATGTTGAAAAGAGACCCAAAGAGATCTGGGTGGAGAGCCAACAAAATCCACTCTGATATACTATCTTTACAAATCTAAGAAAGGGAAGAGAGAACAAGAGGAAGTTTGCTACTGCTAAAGCACGATTATATATGTATGCTCGTCCAGTCGCAAGTTCTGCACACGCGTAAGCGCCTACTAGGTAGCCCCGCCACACACCCCAGGCTCCTCCTCGTATTCCAACCTGCCCCTTACAAAACTGGGAGTAAGCGCTCCTTAATAGAAATTAAGACTTTCCGCTCTCTTCCTGTTCATCTCTTCAATCTCAAGTGGCGCAGGTTGAAATCTTGAGAAATTAGAGGAACTCTCAGGTCCCCTGTTGATCCCAACTGAAACTACATTTACTGGGCCAACGACAAGCCTAAAACTGTATAAAAGCCAAAGAACTTGGCAAGCTAAACCCTGGGAGGCTAAACTCCAAATGTCCCTGATGAAGGGACATGATCCAAGAATCTGTTTGTTGTGTTTACCTTCTTTGACTTTATGACAAACTTGTTTAAAACTTTCCGAAAATGAATAAGTTGAGGTTTCTACCTCAGCATGGGCACTTAACAGGAGACATTCCCTAGAAATGTCCCTCGAGCCTATCGTTCTGGAGGTCGAAGACAGATCTCCCCACCTTCTGCTATAAATGGATTTTGCCCTGACCTGAGAGCTGGACTAGGCAGACCATTCAAGTTGTATCTTTTTCTGGTCTACAGCCGGTCTCTGAAACCTTCAAAGCTTTTGTTTCTGCATCTATAAAGTGGATGCAGTAACTACTGTTCGGCTTACCTTTCAGAGCTGATGTGAAGATAAAATAGGAGATCACATATGTGAAAGAATCTAGCAAACCACATAGCGCTTTATACCAAGTCACTTGTCTGAACACAAGATACCAGACATTAAAAAGAGGGAGGTGGTGACTTCAAGATCTGAGCCCATGAATATTAGAAAGCACTGGTTCAGGAAAGACGAGTGTGACTTGAACATGATGAGTGAGTGTGAATTGGTAGTAAAACATCTAAGTCAAAATGAACAGTAAACTATGGAGATATGGTCTTGGAGCCTGAAGAGCACGGTAGAGAGTGAGGTACAAATTTGGGAGTCATCGACATGAGATTAACAGGTGAATTCACGATTGTGGAAAGCACACTTTTGAAAACATCGCCTCCCTTTTTATCTCTGTAACAATATTCCTTATACTGATCCCAATTGTCTTCTGTTTGGATTATCAAAATGTAAAACTTTCTTAATAAAAATTATTGTTATCATTACTACAAAATGCTAAATAGTTCTTTAGAGTCCCTATTCTCTTATTGTATACACTATCCATTCAAAATGTCGTGCACATTGTCATACTCAGTGAACCACTTTAACTGGTTAAGTGTGCACACACAAATGAGGGATAGAATTCTGGAATGGAAGTCATATGGACTTCATATAACCATATAAATTAAACATGTGGTCTCTTCCTGCAAATAATCTAGACTATTTCTTAAGTTACTGTTTTGAATGAATAAATACACATGCTATGTAACTTAAAATAAAACTGATAAGATTTTTAAATTGTCAGTATTATTACAATGCTTGAAAGTCACAATCTTGCGTATTCTTGCATGAAGAGAATTAAACAAGTGTTTTTAAGACTCTAGAATTACTTTACTTGTCCTCGAACAGCAATATCACAAAGTCAGGGTTCATTTTTAAAGACATTTGCATTGTTTAAAGTGTAACTGGAGTGAACCCCAGGACTAGTCGGTCTGTTTCAGGTGACTTGTTTCCTTACGTTAAGACCACTGACATTTTCTCCATCTTTGATAGGGTCTCACATGCTAGCTCTTTGTTGGTTTTCTTTTAAAAATTCCACACCATTTACATCTGAACTCCTGAAACCTTCATAGTTAGTTAAAAGTATTTCTGATTTAAATAGGCTAGATTCTACTGAGGCGTACAAAAGTCACATGACCATTTTCCGGTTGAAGTACAGTATTACACCATTATGTTGTTTATCTTAATAATTAGAATTTAACTGAGAGTCAATTTACTTTTTATTTAAATTAAAGTAATGACTAGATGTTAGTGGTTTACAATTTAAAAATAGTATAGAGGGGAAAAAGCCTGAATACACCATTTTTAATTTAAATTTTATTGATTTTGTTGATTATATGGGTTAAGTAAATGCTCAACAATTCCTTTTGCCTACTTTCACTAATTTTTTCTTCCCATAAGCAAGGATAACATTAATCAATCTTGCAGTGTTTTAAATCTACTTCTAAATATACATATCATTTGTGATGTTGTTACACAGCATAAATTCCATGTAAAATTTGTATTTAAAACAACTATGTTTGTATGCAAGACTTTTTTTTAATTGTACAGTAATTAAAGATGTAATTCATAGAAAGAAAAAATCCGGGAACACTGTTACCATATAACAAAAAAGGAAAGTGACGCTAGAAAGCACTTTTCGTCCACTTTATCATTAATGACTTCATTTATAGATGAGGGGTTGAGGTTGTAAAGTGACTTGCCGAAGACACACGCACACGCATGTGTGAACACACACTCACACTCTCAGACCAGTCCCATTCCATTTACTGCTATGTCCTCAACGTCTGCTATCGTCTTGGTGCGTAGTCTGGGTCAAAAGAGACAGTCAATATTTGTTGAATGTGCAATTTATTTAGACATGGAACACCAAATGCCTTGTTTAGTCCATTATACATATGGAAATATTTAAAATCTCCTTCTCGATCTTACTGTTTTATAAGGAGAATAGAACGTGGTAAACTGTATGGAAGCAACGTGAAAATAGTAAGTGTATGCAACTCTAAGACAGCATTATTATTGTAGTTAAAGTATACGAAACTTCCCTTGTCCCTTACCATCTGTCCATAAATCTAGGAAAAACAAAATTTACAAGAATGGCAAGTTTAAAGACAGTATTTTAACTTCTTGAACGATCTGGCTAGGGAAAAAGGAAAATATGTTCTATAGCTTTTGGGTTTAAATAATGACATTTTAATTTTTAATGGTCATTCTACAAAGAAACAGAATTCTTTATTATATATTGATCTTACAGCATAATGAACCAAACAGTTGTTTGCAGGTTTTTACCTAGATTTTCATGAATTAAAAATAACATAAAATGGAAGTTTTCAATCAATCATATCTTAGAATTCCTTCTATAATATGAACATCTATGCTGTAAATTGCTTTAAATTCTTTTTTTACTAAACAGGGTTTTGAAATAAAGAATGGAGTTGTATTTACACCATTGGTCATTTCAAAAGTAGTAAAAAAAATTCAAGTAGGTTGTTAGCAAATAAAAACTCATAAAAATAAATCATTAGGGCATCTGAATTTGGCACAACTAAAAACACTTATGATGAAATAGTGCTTCAAAGTCTTACAACGGTGCAATAAATAGGTTAATTGGGAAAGGATTATTTAAAATAATTTAAACATTATAACCTCTGTGCCAGACTAATACAGAAGTTAGTTTGTCAAATCATCGTCTTGCATACTATACGAATACTGAGAGAGTAACCTCACACGGATGAGTGCTCGAAATCATTTGGACCAATTTTTTAAGGCAGCTTTAAAATAATTGACTCCCAAATCAAGATATTAAATGCCAACTTCTTACTGGCAATAATGCTTATGGCTAAGATAGAAATGAGATTCTTTGCGGAAACGCTGACACAGCCCTAACCGTAGGCACTTGAGCGTGCAGCTATAATTCTTTTTTCAAATCTTACCCAGCAATGCTTCAGGTAAAGGAGTCCGCAGAATGTGTAAACAGTAAGAGACAGTCTTAGAGCTTTTACAAAATCACAAACCTGTGACACATTTATATTCACCTTTGATTGCTACTACTAAACGTCTAAATCATTCAAAGTGTATTGATTAGCTCTTTAATAGGTAAAAGGTGGGCAGCGTATTATACAATCAACATTTCTTAATTCATTCGATTTGCAAGAGCTACACATTTTAAGCTGACAATGTAAAACCTCTAAAAGGTTTTTCAAAAAGCCTTCTGCCTTATTTAGCATTTTGATCATTAATCAAAAACAATAAAAAAAGAATATTAAAAAAAACAACAAAGATTAAGAAAGCTTTTCTCTTCCATTTGGAAATCTATTAAGCTATTAAATAAGTTCCCAAGAGGAGTCAGTTTCCTATATGGAAGGCATTTAAAACTGAACCAGATAACATAAATCTCAGAATAGGCCAAGGGAACACAACTTAACACTGAGAGGTGAGTGAGTGGCTGGAATAGAGGAGTTAGCTGTCTAATCCTAATTCTCCTTTTTAAGAATGCCTAAGATAATGGTGCTTTTAATGAGGAATTAATTTTAATGCCCCATCAACTCTAAGCCATAACCATGATATGGCGGTACTTTTACCCCTGTGCATTGCCATCTAGCCAAGAGACTATTGATCCTACACTAGAAAATACTGTTTTGATGTTTATTGATCAGAACTGTATGAGGGAAATTATGATTATTGAATGGAAGACAGTCATGATGTTACCACTTTTTTGTAAATACGGAGCTGAGAATAAATATATGTTATGAATATCATACTAAACAAATGCTAAAATTATTAATTTGTTAAAAAATAAACAAAATACCCTTAGTAAGTTCATGTGAGATGATACTGTACAATGAGGATGAACTTAAAATTGTAATATCTTGCATCACAGGTGTTCTGATTTTATAGAATTCTAAAAATTCGCTAACTTACATCACTTCCAATTTATATTTTACTTCATAAAATCATTATATCACAGAAAAACAAGTTGAAATGTATAACAAACTTACTTTTAAAATCATCACTGAATTTTATTTTAAACTCAAGCTAATAATCCATTTAAATTCAAATTTAATCTTTTTACAATCTGCATTTTTACTTAAAGGCAAAAATCACACTTATTATGAGTTCCAAATTATCATGTAAATCTGTAAGAAGTTGTCATCTGGAGAAGTCTTTACTTTGTATCATGTCAGGAAATAACACTCATTATACTATAGTATTAATTTCAAATGCTAATTCTCTCATCATTAGATGGCAGAAAAGAAATAATGTGCTGTTAATACTATAATAAAAAATGTGTTGCTGAGTAAGGATTTCGGAGAAAATAATACATTCAGGATTGATACTTAAATTTTGCAACTGCCTAGTAATCCTATTAATTAGGTAACACAAGCTATCTGTTAAAACACTGGACACAGGAAGGAGAACTGGACAAGGGCAGGTAACAGACAACACACACGTACTTCATAGGCTACCTGCAATATTTATCAATTCAGCTGACTGCTTTCTTACAAATTTTAAGTATTACAAAAACAAGTAAAAACATTCTAGTTATTGTACCAGTTAACCAGTTTGGTTAGTGACTTATTTGGACCCAACTCCTTGTGACTCTTTTCGATGAAACAGACAATTTTCTTAAAATTAAATTTCAAAATCCCCAAATGAATCCACTACTCGTTTAAAATATTTAGCATTTTTTAAAAAGTACATTCTTCAGGTTGCCAGGGTGGATGGAAAAAATAAAATCCAGTTCCAACAATAACCCAACCTTGTCTCCGCCCCTGCCTCCCCAATGGCAGATCTACTAAATACATATGTTTCTAGTTCCTAGAAAATTAAAAGACTAGTTTTCAAATCTAGAGGATATTTTATTCACTTGCAGTTGGGACTTCACAAATAAGTTCAATATCAGCTTGAAAAAGGGTAGCATAAAACCGTGAGCCATCCAAAGGGCCAAATTGTGACCTGCCCTCCTTCATACCTGCCTTGGTGGGGTACATGGTGGGATTGGGGAATGTTTTCATTTAGGTCTACCCTCCTCAGCCACTCTGTTTTCCTTTCACATCCTAACCCCCTTGTGTTATATGGCTGGAAACAGCTCTAAGAATGTGGAGAATGTAAACAGCCTTTTATTGTCCCGAAGGATGACAGCGTAAGGAATGTGAGCTTATCACACCGCTGCAGCTCCCACCTCACTTACCATGATAAAGTGCTCCAGGAAAAAACATTACAACCCCAGCACAATCCAAAATCGGATTAGAATTCGACATAAGCTTCCTTAAAAATGAATCAATCAATCCATGCTGTAATATTAGAATCTAGCTCTCAAGGAGGGTATATAATCTCTTCAAGATGTATTTATTATTTCCTTTTGACTATGCTGGTGTGAGAAAAAAAAATGTAACATTTCCAGTACGGTGGCTGATAGGAGAACTTTCTCCCATCATATGCCCAAATATATTTCCTCATCTTTAAGAGTCTAACACAGTGGAACAGATACACAGTTCATGATCACTGAATGCAAAATTAAATTAACAAAGAGATTCTTGAAGATACCCTGAAGATCTTAAGTACCTTATTTCTCCAGGCTTTTGGAGTTTTACTTACACATATCATACAAACCCTGCTGGTTAGACCATCTTTTATCGGAATCCACCTTAAACATTTTAAAAAGCAAGTGATACACGTGTGGCATATACGTTGCATGCGCAATGCCTTAGATGTAAAATTTATTTTCACATGCAAGATTGTATATAGGCAGTATATGATGGCTCAGTGAAGCACATTTGGGAACATCGCTGGATTTTCCTCTTCATGCCACTGAAGAATTTCTTACCTAAAACTGTGCAAGTGAAGCTAATCTCTGTTGTAACCAGAATGGACAGGCCTTTCCTTAGCCTCTCCTCTTCACTAAGACCTTCTAGAACCCCTTCCATCCTCAGAATTTGCAAAGTACCTCTGCAAATACAATATCATACATCTCACAGAGAAACTTTCATAAGTTACTTGGTCTTTTCCTCTAAAAGGAAATAAGAGAGACAGAGAGAGAGAAAAGAGGGGAGAGGAGAGGAGAGGAGAGGAGAGGAGAGAAGAGAAGAGAAGAGAAGAGAAGAGAAGAGAAGAGAAGAGAAGAGAAGAAAAAGGAACCGGAGAGATCATCATTCTCTAAGTGCCCGGTTACCTTAACCTTGTTTTAACAGACCAGAGCTAACTGAGCAAAGAAACAGCGGAATCTGGAGGAAACCCTCTTAACAGCACCGTATCAAGGTAAGTGCCTGGAAAGCAGGAGAAATCCATCACACAGACGAAAGGAGTCCCTTTCTCTAATTTTACTTTAAAAGTTGTCTTCTGGAAGGTTTTACTTGGGATCTCCCTTAAGTTAACTAACAATACATGGAGTATGGAGGTATATTTCGGAAGGAGGAGAGCGCGGCCCCACGCGGGAAAAGCGGGGAGAGAAGATAGTTACAGTGCGAACAGTCGCCCAATGCCTCGCTGGCGAACCCTGAACCACCTTCTAATACCCTTCATATTCCTCAGAGTCCCCTCAGCCAGACGAGGCGGGAGAGGTCTTTGGTAGCATATAGCCTAAGGATTTCGCGAGAGGGGGCTCCAGCCTGGAGTTGGGCGTGAAAGTTACATCCTGCATATTCACCGGCACAAAACCCCATCCCAGTACCCAGCGTCAGACGCAAAACGAAGAGAAATCCATTCTGCAATCAGTCTTTTGCTTGTTTTCCCCTAGGAAGGAGGTCCTAACTGACCCCGAGAACAAGGATGCACGATGCCAGGATTTGAGAGAAGTGTCTGCAGGTATCCGGGGGAAAAAACAAAAAAACAGAAAAACAAAAAAACCAACCCATGTGAAACATAAAAACCACCAAGCCCCTCAAACTCTGGGCTGGAGGCAAATCTTTCAGACCATCCTCCTCGTATCCTTCTACCCTCATTCCCTCTCGCACCTTCTTCCCGGCCACTTTCTGCCTACTTTACCCCAACCCTCAAGTCCCAATCCTTGCTAAGCCCTTCATCCGCCTCAAGGTCCCTTTATTAAATTCCGCGATTCTTCTCCTCCAAACCCTAAAGCAAGCCCAAACTCCTTCCACTCCGCGCGCTCCGAGCCCCGAGGTCCCATGCAACCCCAGTCTCCGCTTCCCAGTCGGCCACCGATGCGTTTTTCCCGCCGAAACGCGTTCCCAGCGCGCGACGCGCGGCGGGCCGGACACTCACCAGCTGCAGCAAGCCGGGGACCACGACGAGGGGCAGCGGCCGCAGGCGCATGGTGCCGGCTGGCGCGGCGTCTCACGAGCTGCGCGCCCTCGCCTGCCTCTCGCGCATCTCCACTTCGAGGGGCAGGGCTGAGGACGCCAGGGACACCGCGCGGCGCTTTCCTCCCGGAATCCGAGCGCAGCGCCGCGCCGCGCGGGCCGGGTGGGCGGGCGGGGAAGGGGAAGGGGAAGGGGGAGGGCGGGCTGGCGGGAGGTGCTTCTGGGGCCCCCCGCGCGCCCCTCCTTGGAGGGGGCCTGAAAAAGACCTTGCGGGGCCGCTCGAGACCCGCACGCTGCGCGGGGCTCCAGGGGCGCCCGGGGCTCCGGCGTTCCGGGGTCGGGGTGAGCGCGGGGGGCGCCCGCGGGGTGGAGGCGGTGGCTCGGGCGCTTTGGTACCCGGTTCCCGCGCGAGGCTGCTCTAGTGATTCGGTCCCGCCGTGCGGTTGCCCGGCAGAGCTGAGCGCGCTCCGGAGCCCGGGGAGGCCCGGAGCCTTCACTGCCCCCGTCCCCGCCCAGCAGAGAGCCGGTCCGGTGGCTCGGCTGGGCCAGCCGCCCTGCCCACTGACCCGCTCCCGTTTTACTGGGGAGGT
The DNA here is from genome assembly GCF_017311325.1 of Ursus maritimus. Classification (NCBI taxonomy): domain Eukaryota; kingdom Metazoa; phylum Chordata; class Mammalia; order Carnivora; family Ursidae; genus Ursus; species Ursus maritimus. The sequence continues at coordinate 87,676,054 of NW_024423343.1, read as the reverse complement.
AGGAGCCCGGGGGTGGGGGTGGGGGAGTCTCCCTACACGGATGCAAGAAAGGGCTCCGGGAGAACACCCAAGGAGTTTGGAGGGAAGGCAACAGCAGGGGTCTGGGCGGGGCGAGGGGGGCAGCGAAAAAGAAAGGCTGATGTAGGGAGGTGGGGCTGGAACCCGGGACGCCCCGGGAAAGCGCCCCACTCCGCCTCAGCGCCTAGCTCCAGAGCCCTAAGCGAGGGGAGCAAAGTGGCGAGGCTGGAAGGGTTTCTGGAAGTGGGAAATAGTGGGAACCGAGAGGCATCCGGAGGCGGGGTGGCGGCAGAGCCTCGAGAAACCGAGCTAGGTGTGCGGTCCGGGCTTGATCAGGTTTAAAGATGGTATAGACAGCTGGGTGGCCCGGAGATCGACAGAACTGTGCCAAGCAAACCTTCTGCCAGCACGCGGGAAAGAATGGAGGAGACCCCGTGGCACCTTCCCACTCGGGCAATCTTGGAGAGGGGTATCTTTGAGCACAGGCGAGCCTGCAAACCTGCAGCCAGTGAGTCTCACGCCCATGTTAACAACTCGCCATTGGAAACATCCTTAACCTTCAACCACCTCTGTGCTGGACATTGGAGGAGAAAAGTCAAAGGGCAGTGGGCCTCGGACTCTTGCACTGTTTATGGTAGATGAGAATTTAACCATCGCTCATCAGTCCTTTCATTGAGCAGGTGGGAAATTTAAGGTCCAGAAAGGTAAAGTCACTTTTCCAGGGATGAGTCTCTAGGCAGCTGCTTCAAAAAGAATGAGCAAAACAAGGTTATTTCCTACTTCCAGAAACACAGAGCTCCTACTTAACGGTAGAAAAACATGTTGAGGCAAGGGAGAAGAATTGCGATCGATTTCCAGTCTTCAAAAAATAAAACAACAAAAAGTGAAGTTTGGGCTGAAATTTTAGGGGAAATTCCTAGGGGGATTTAAGGAAAACCTTTCTCCTTGTATAACCCACCTCCCACCGTAAAATAGAAATGAAGGGGGAGTCTGTAAGTCTTCGAATGGTCCAGGACCACGGGCAGCCTCAGAGGTAGGTCCCAAGGATGGTAAAATTGACTTGGGTAGAGCAAGGTTCCACCTTTTCACTGGGTATGCTAAGATTGTAAAGATGAATAGAGTTTATTCCGAAGTATTCTGGGATCCTAGGGTGACTTTAAAAGCATGTTGTCCCTGAGGCTGCAGGTGGGGTATGTCTCTAATACAAATACATTCTGTGTATGGAGGGAGGAAGGTAAGTGAGGGCCATGCATTCTTCCTAACCGCTTGCCAAGCCTGACTGGGAGTTCCAGAACCTTATAGTAAAGGATGCACTAGCTCTGCCCCACTTCTGCTTGTCATCAGACTCTTAACTATTCCTTGCAACAGACTCTTAGACACAATCACTATTTGCAATCTAAATCTACAACTCACTTCCTATAGCTACCCCTCAGGTCCATAAAAATCCTCTCTTTACCAAGGCTTAGAGGCCACTTCTAGGAAGTTATTCTATCCTAGAAGCATAAATAAGATCATTTCAAAAATTGGAAGACATCTCTACGGGGTGATCTCCTTGTCCAACTTGAGGTCCCTGGATAAGGCTGCGTGTTATTTGCAGACAGTCTTTGGGAAACAAGAAGGACTAAATGGGGAGTGGTTTGTAGAGGAACCCCTTTGTAGAGTGGTGCTGCTACAAGAGAAAGGGGAGGGCAAAGGAATTTGCAAGATTTAGACTCATTTAGACTTGGTGTCTGAGCCTCAGCTGACTCATCTATAAAACCAGAAGGTGGACTCCCTTTCTGACTTAGTAGTTTCTAATTCTGTTATCCCTAACTCTCTAAATGATGAGTGGATGACTTAACACATGATTGAAATAAATAATTAAGTGATTTCATTACTGGAATACTTAACTCTTTAAAGTGGTTCATATTTCCTAGACCATTTCTGTAATTTTGGGACACAGACATAAAATTTTAAAGGGACCTAAACTTGGACATGTGTCCAAATAGTACAAAGTATTCTCACAAAGGAACATTCTGAAAGGTGTCAAATTCCAAGCTAAAAGCTAAGGAACACGAGAAAACTTTTGTGTTCCATTGATAAGGCTGTGTAAGATTGATTAAGACCTCATTGATTAAAGTCTGGTATTACTGTGTTTTTTTAATAAGATGACTACTCATAATTTACTGTATTCCCCAAATTTTGCTGTACATAGTATGAGAAAGTAGGAGAAAGGAAGGAAGGGAGGAAAGAAGAAAGGAAAAGAAGAAAGGAAGGAGGAGAGACAGGGAGAAAGTAGCATTTAATATGTTGCTTTGTCCTTCAGAATATACAATCCAATCAAGAAAATGCGATAACAAAACACAGTAGACATCACAGGAAAGTATAAGCTTAAGTGTTGCCTAGGACAATTCGAGGGAGAAAGATCATTCTCAGCCAATACAAAGGCTTTAAGACAGAGATGAAATGGGAGCTGGCTCAGTTTCCAAGAATGGCAAGAGGAGTCTATGTGGGAAAAAATGGGGAAGAGCCATTCCATGTGGGAGGAAGAGCATGAGCAAAGACAAAGTGGAGAGACTTCATATGACATCATTGAAGGATGGACAATAAGTGGAGTGGACTGCCTGGAGGAAATGTGTTGAGAAAAAGTGAGAGGAAAGTTAGGTTATGGGCTAGACAGTTAGAGATCTGAGAATGCCAAGCGAAACAGTTTAGCTTGATCTGCAGGAAATAAGGAGTCTTACAGCTTTTTGGAGGAGGAAAGTCACACATCACGTGGCATAGATGTACATGCAGGGTGGTCTTGAGGAGGATGTCGCATGATGAGATGGTCGTGGTCATTGGAAAGACAAGAATGGAGAGATATGGGTGCATGAGGTGCCATAAAGGAACAGTGAACTGAAGTTGGGGTTGGAATATTTTTAAACTTTCCTGGCATATTGGAGGAATTTTTTTTCTTGACTTTAAACATCACCACTTTCTCTCTTATAGGCAATTTAACAGCTAGAGAATCAGATCATTGCCTTTTCATTTTGCAAGGGTGGTTTTCACAGTGTGAGGGGAGTGAAAATAGTCTTTTCATATAGACAAGTGGCAGAAAGTGGAACCTAACAAATTTTACTGCCATATGACTCCATTGTAGTCTTTCAAAAAGGCAACTTACAGGGATGCCAATGCTTTGAGAGGAAACTTGGCCACTTGTTGCTCATCTGGACCATGAGTTTCTTCATATGCTTCTCTGTACTTACTTCCTCGCTCTACCGTTCATTAGCATCACCACCAGCACGTGGAGAAGAACATTCTACGCAGTGTAGCATTTCAGAGTCGCAGTAGGCGGCAGACATTAACCAACTTTCTCACTTTATGTTTAAGGAAGCCGAAGCTCAAAGTGTTCTGTGGCTTGCTGCAGGTCCTCTGGAGACGTGTGGGCAAATCTGAAACTTGATTCAAGGCCTTCAGCCTCCTATGCGGTGCTCTTTCCAATTCATCACTCTGCCTCAGGTAGTTTTCAACTGGCCGGCAGTTATAAAAGTTTTGATGTAGTGAATGAATGAACCTTTAGCTAATAAGAGTTGTGGGAATGATCTATGGATGCTAAAAGCCCCCGAGTCTATCTTATTATTAGGAAAAGATGTTTGACTGGACTGAGCCTGAAGCATTGATCTGGTATTCATTTTAGAAGAGTGAGACATGAGGAAAATTACATGGCATGGGGCTACTCTACAGCCCTCAGGGAAGTGGGATTCAGGACTCAGGAATATGGCAGTACTTACCCCAAGGAAAGAGGGAATTCTCGGAGGCTTTGGAACTCTTAGACCTATGCAATACAATAACCTGGTGGGCTTTTAGTACCAATTCTTAACAACTTAAAATCCTTTTTAGTTGTCACTTTTGTTGAGTAATTGAATATTATTGAGTCACTATTTAATAAAATATGATGCCATATTACATTGACTTTAAACCTTCACTGCACATGGCATCACTAGGGAATTTAACATCTCTAAAAGTGGGCTTGAGCACTGATATTTTTCACCCAGGAGTTTTCATTATACAGTCACAGTTGAGAACTGCTGCTCTACCAGAAACTTATTTTTTTTCCTTCTTTCTTTCTCCCCTTTCTCCTTTCCCTCTAGCCCTTCCTTCCTTCCTTCCTTCCTTCCTTCCTTCCTTCCTTCCTTCCTTCCTTCCTTCTTTCCCCTACAGAATTGTAACACCCCCCCCCTTGGAATGCACTGAGATTTTAATGGAATATCATTTGAACCTATTTACATTCTTAGTTATGTAGGACTTGTCAGGAGAGAGCTAGACATTTTCTTTGTAGATATTTGGGCCATGACTGGAAAATTTATAAAAGTTTTTATCACGTAAAAGTATCAGTGGCTCCTGGCTCAGACACAAATCAAAGGATTCCTTTGTAGTGAAATGGTTTTTTCTCCACGGTTGGTGGCCACAACAGTATGCCTTCACCATCTCATCCTTGGATGTTAGAAGGTGTCACCAGGAGTGAGCTGCTGGTTGATGCCACTGTCAGCAACCAGGAGAGGTAGAGGGGAGAGAGGTGGCCTGTGCTTCCCAGGGGTCCTGTGATGGGAGGGCTACTGGATAAAGAGAACATCACTCAAGACTGACAAAGCGGAAGAGAGCTTCTCCCTGAGTGCTAACACTACATCTCTACAAATCGGACTGATGTTTTTAATATAAAACTTTCATTATTTTTCCATGTATGTTTCCATGCATCATCCATATATGTGTGATTATTTGACTGAATCATCACCTTTTCTACTTATACATCAAATATGATGGGTATCACAACTAGGAAAACATTTGAACTGCTTTGGATATTGCTTCCTAGATGGTATGAGGGCAGAAGAACAGAGCATAGCAGGTTAGAATTATAATCTTGCTTAACCCCTCAGTTTATAGATGAAGAAACTGAGGCTCAGAGAGGAAAAGTGATATTCCCAAGGTCCCACAATAATGGCTCCCATGAATAGGAAGTTCAAAGACTGAAGGTGGTTTCAGGCAATTTGAGGCTAGATTTAGAATTTTTTTTTTTAAAGATTTTATTTATTTATTTGACAGAGAGAGAGAGAGACATCCAGCGAGAGAGGGACCATGAGCAAAGGGAGCGGGAGAGGAAGAAGCAGGCTCCCAGCAGAGGAGCCCGATGCGGGGCTCGATCCCAGAACGCCAGGATCACTCCTTGAGCCAAAGGCAGACGCTTAACGACTGAGCCACCCAGGTGCCCCCTAGATTTAGAAATTTTTGAGCAGAATACTGGTTTGGCCATCTTGAGTGTGTAAATGCATTAAAGTGGGCTGGGGGCAGCAGTTGCAGAAAGCTTGAGGTTGGACCCCTGGAGTGCACAGAACAAAACCAGGTCCTCCCAGGAGCTGACTTTTCTAATAGCCTGACACCTCCAACCACCTGCAGTTTTCTGCAGAAGGAAACTAAAGTTGTTTCTTTAGTTTTCTCACTGATTCTTTTTCAGATGTCTTTTTTTCTTACTATGATCTTTTCTCGCTCAAGTATGCCTCCAGTTTTCTTTGATAGATATCTGAACGACTCTCATCTCCTGACGGTTCACACTCCGGGTTTCTGTATCTGCCTGGACAGCACCTCGGTACCCATCACCTTGTTTATGGGCACAGACCCACACTTGCTGTATCAGATGAACCCAGGGTGCAACGTGTGGAAGATGGTGCAAAATCACAGGAGCGGCTGGCTTTCCCACCTCGTACCTCTAAAGAGCAAGAGTTCCTCCTGATGCCCCATGGAAGCTGTCCCTTACCAAGACATGGCAGCAGCCACACATACTGGTAGGTTTAACCAGGCTAAGGCACTGTGCCCTGGCCCAGCAACTATGACTCAGTGTTTTGTTTACAGCCAGGTTCTTATCGATTCAGACACTGCGTTTGGAAATACATGTAGCTTTTGAATTGTGCTCTTTAGCAGCGTGGAGGTCCACTACATTTTCAGTCCTTTCGTGAAATGCAACTGCCCTGCTCCACTTTGCGGTCCCTCTGGACCTCAGCATTCCTATTCAAGTGCTGCTTTCCTGTTTTATTTCAAGCTGTGCCGAATGGATGGTAGTTTCCTTGCCTTCAAACAAATTGTCTTAGGAAACAAGTGGGCTAATTTTCCTACAGATTTCATTAAAAGGCTACTGGGATTTGGTACAAAAATCCCAATTTCTCAGTATTTGGAGGCATGTGTTTTGCCCCTCCGCTAATCTAAAATGAACTTGTCTCATGTTTCCCTGGCAGTGTAATAATCACACCAAGAGCCCTTCTCTTCATTTATTGAAATATCTTGAGTGCTATCTACTGGCCAAATGTGGCATTGCCTCATAAAGCATGAGCAGCTGGCAAACTGTCAAGACTCTTTAAAGTGTAACTGTTTAGGGACTGAATACTTACCATACGCTTTAGCACATCCTGACACATACTGCGGGCCTGCATTCTTGAATGATGTCACTGCTAGGGACCACTCATTGTCTTCTCCATCAGGGGATCCCTCAACCAGGAGTCATACAGTTGTAATATAAATGAAATGTAACTGGTGGGACTGGCCTGCTTGTCCCCCCTTTAAATGAATGACTATCAATAGCTTAAATCTGATACTCACTTTGCTGAATAATGTGAATGGATAAAAGTAAGCCATTAATTTAAAATGAGGTATATGAAATCAGTCAATATTCCCATGTCTTCATGTGCATAAAAAGGAAGAACAGCAAAGTTAAAAAAAATCCTTTCCAGTTAATTTGCACTATTACTAGGTAAAAAGCACATGCCAATACTAATAGTATTGATCAGAACACTTGAAAACTAAGAGATAGCCATTATTTTTGTATGAGTTAAAACTCTGATTTATGCTAACCAAACCATGTTTTCCGTCCAGGGTCTTTCCTTTTTAAGAATCTTACAAATTATCCGAAGGAGTACGTTATGCTTTAATTAGGATTGCAAAAAAGAGCATATCTTGAAGGAGTGAAAAACCGTGAACAAGTGAGAGTCAATGCCAAGTGATGTGGGAGACACAACAAAGAGCCAGGGGATCTTACTTATTATAGCAAAATGAATGATTGTCCCATTTAGGACAGATGGCTACAAAGGAGGAACCCAGGACAGGAGATCGCTATTGATTATCAAGAAATAATGAAGAGAAAGCCCTAATGGGTTGACATTAACTTAGGCAAAGATCCAGATTATGAAGCTGTAGTTAGCAGCAAGTCCATGCAGATGTATAGATTTAACAATATACAGGGCAGTAGAATGTCCTATCTTAATTTTTTAATTTATTAAAATACAACTTGTGCTGCCTTTAACTCAACTACTTTCAAATGTTTGTTCAGTAATTTGGAGCTGTTCATGTCAGTTCATACCTATGTATTCTACTTCAAATTATAAGTTAGAAATTGAATATTCTGGATTTGGGGCCTGTATGATATATGTAACATATTCAGTTATCTGTATGTTATTAAATAATACATATCAGCATTTTGACTGAGAGCAAAAAAGAGAACATACGTTAAAAATATATAACTATAATTTAAAACCATTCTGTTTCAGCAATTGAATATTTAAAAAAATTATATTTATAGGCACAAGCAGGAATCTCACTAGTACTTATTTTTAATCATTCCTAAATTGGACTTTCTATTTTTTTTAACCCCAGGTGCTGTACATATATTATCACATATTATTACAGCAACCCTGTAAGGCAGGTATTATCTGAAATTTGAAATGAGAAAGCTGAGGAATAGAGAGAGGAATTAAGTATTTTGGCCAAGATCACTTAACTCTTATATGACAGGACCCAGGATTTAGACCCAGACGCTCTGGAACGTTCTCTCCCAACCATCACACAACATTATCTCCTACTGTTGTTTACGTCTCGTCAGTGAAGTTCCAGATCCGCCCAAACTCTTCATTTTTCTCATTTTAACCAACAGAAATGGGGAAGGTAACATGTAGTGTGATAACACTGAAGAAGTTATGTGTACATGTGTGCACGTGTGTGTGTCAATATCTACCACAGTGTCTGACATTGAGTGGGAATCCCCTCAAAACTTGTTAAATCTGAATCATGTAAATGCTGTTTTTAACCAGAAAGGAGATGTTTTACTTTTTTCATTTCACTAATAACCCCAGTGATAGTTTGCTCTATGTGATTCCATCAAGCTAGGAACCACATTTCCCAGTGTCCTTTCGCCTGTATAGTTGTGTTAGAGCTGGCCAAAGAAATCTGTGTCTGCATGAGATCTGGAAGCCCACAGCCATCCCTCACTCAAGATCTTCAGTTTTTAACAGAGGGACACAGATTGGACCCAAGAGTTCTAACCTGCCCTCTCTCTCCTCCATCATATCCAACTCTTCCCAAGGGCTGTGCCTGCTGGCCAGTCACCGCCTCAGGCCCCTCTCTAAGATGTTTGGTGTGAATGCACAGAGTGATGGTCACACGCCATCTTCCCTTAGGTCACCTTATGGATTTCCCTTCCTGACCCTGCTTGGCTTCTCAGAATATCCTCATATCCTGACTGAACCTTTTTTTTTTTTTTTTAAGATTTTATTTTTAAGTAATCTCTACACCCAACATAGGGCTCAAACTTACAACCCTGAGATAAGAGTTGCATGCTCTACAGACTGAGAAAGCCAGGCAACCCATCCTGACTGAACCTTGATTGACAGCATCTCTCAGTTTTTTCCTCCTTTTTAAATTTACCCAGCTGAAAGTTGGCCACAATGGTCACAATTGGTCAATAAGCACCGAGGTGCTCATTTCCCCTACTGTTGATCGCTTGATTATTTACTGCAAAAAAGTCTTTCTCAGAGAGTACCATGCTCCTCTTTTAGTATTTAATGAATAAATACTGCTACTGAGTATTTCCTGGCTTTTCCTTCCTCCGCCTACTAGAGAGGGTTCTACTTGGGCCTACTGATTGTTTCCCCCTCCTTCCTCCCTGAAGAAAGTCCTACCTTGCCAGCTCTTTGGACCTCAGTGGCGATTCAAGAGTGAATGGTGAGAGAAGAACCAAAGGAGACATGAGGTAGTGAGGTTGGAGGAGTTTTCCAGAAGTGGTTAAGAGGTGAGAACTGGAAATGGTTTTAGTATGCAGTGGAAAGGGGAAAAGGGGGATCCTAAAAAATATTACATGGACTGGACAACTTTTTCATGGTATTCAAAATATTAAGTAAATATTAAGTAAATAGGTTATTAAGTAAAATAATTATTACGTAAATAACTTGACTTATTTTGAAATTAGTTTCAGTCCCGTGGATTGGGTTCTTTAAACTATGACCCCTCTGTGGGACTGGACGGAGGTGCTGTGGCTTTGTTTATATGCATTACATAGGCTTCATAAATACCACGTGGTCTCGAAATTGGCAGTTAAAACAATTCCCCCAAATCTTTCAAATTTCTCGAGAACTCAATACTTTTTCTGAATACAAAATTAATCTTTTATGTATTATCCAAAGTGCAAAAATGTATTTTCAACCTATATAAGTGTTTCTCAAAGTATATTTCACTGAAAGACCTCCAAGGAAAGTTAATAGATATGAAGAAAAAACTCTGAGTTCAACCAAGCTTAGGAAAGACTAGATGAAGTAAAGTTAAATTGATTTATTCAAGGACTATTTAAAGCCCTTAATTTTTTTTTTCTTGGAAGTTTTTGAATGCCTCTTTTGTGACTACTATAATCACAAACATATTTTGAGAGACACAAAGAGAACCACATAATAGCCGTGTCTTCCTGCACACAAGAGAGATTTAGTGGGTCATGTACAAAGCCAAATGTGTCTGGATTTTTGTCTGCATTGATCCTGGGGAAGGAAAAAGTGAGAGCAAATGTTGTGAGTTAGACTTATGTATTTGACCTAGTAAGACACCAGCTTTTGTAATATTCAATTTTATCCCTTAATGATACTTGGCATATTTTTGCTCTTAGAAAGTTAAAATCAGTGTGGAATAGAAGTGGATGTTTTTTGTTTTGCATACAGTAAAACTCTTTGTTGTGTATGGTTTTATGGACTTTGGCAAATGCATAGTTTCAATTTCCTCACAAGTTTCTTAGCTATCCGTTTGTACTTAACCCACAATCCCAAACCTGGCTGCCACTGATTTATTTTCCATCTCAATGGCTTTCTCTTTTTCTGGGCATAAAAAATATGTAGCCTTTAGGGTCTGGCTTCTTTCACTTAGCAAAATGCCCCCATGTTTCATCCGTGTTGTTTCTCGAATAAATAGATAATTTCTGTGTTTTGTTGGACAGGTGTTTTGGAGTTTGTTTCTCCTATAGAAGGATATCAAGGTTTTTTCTTGTTTTGGGCAATTATGAATAAAACTGTGAAATTTTGTTTTTCAATTTAGCTCGGTATAAATACCTAGTAGTGGGATTACTGGGTCATGTGTTATGTGTATGTTTAAGTTTAAAAAGGGACCAGCAAACTGTTTTCCAGTGTCTGTACCATTTTGAATTCCCACAAGCAGTGTATGACAGTTACAGTTGCTTTACATCACCGTCTACATTTGACATAGTCAGATTTTAAAATTTTTAACAATTTTAATAGGTATGTAGTAAATTCTCATTGTGTTCTTAATTTGCATTTCCCTAAAAACTAATGATGATGAGCGTGAGTTCATACGTTTATTTACTATCCATATATCTTCTTGGATAAAGTGTCTGTTCAAATGTTTTGCCCATTTTCTATCTGGTGTTTTTGGTTTTGTTTTTATTTTTATATTATTGAGTTTGGGGAGTGTTTATATATCCTCAATACAAGACTTTTACCAGATATATGATTTACAAATATTTTTTCCTATTCTGTGGATCGTCTTTCATCTTGTTAACAGTGTCTTTCACAGAGCAAAAGTTCAAAATTTTGAGAGTCCAAGTAATCAGTATTTTCTTTTATGTGTTGTGCTTTTGGAGTTGTATCTAAAAACTCTTTGATATACCCGATGTAATGCAGATTTCTCCTAGAAGAATTTTTTAATTTTACATGTTACCTTTAGGTCTATGGTATTTTAAGTTTTTTGTTAGTTTGTTTTAAATATAGCAGAGGATATGAGTCAAAGTTGTTTGTTTGTTTTTTGCACGGATGTCCAATTATTCTACCACCATTTGTTGAAAGCCTTTCTCCATTGACTTGCTTTCGAACATTTGTTAAGAATCAGCTTTACTTGGGGCACCTGGGTGGCTCAGTCAGTTAAGTATGGGCCTTTGGCTCAGGTCATGATCCCAGGATCCTGGGATTGAGCCCCACATCAGGCTCCCTGCTCAGTGGGGAGTCTGCTTCTCCCTCTCTCTCTGTCCCCCAGCTTGTGCTCTCTCTCTCACTCTCTCTATCTCAAATAAATAAAGCCTTTTTAAAAAAAGAATCAGTTTAACTATATTTTGTGCCATGTATTTCTGGCTCTCTGTTCTGTTTGATTGATCTAGGTGTCTATCCTTTTGACAATACATTGACTTGATGACTATAACTTTAGAGTAAATCTTGTAATCCAGTAATGTGAAGCCTCTGATTTTGTTCTATTCTTTTTCAGAATTTCAGAATTGACTATTCTAGTTCCTTTGCCTTTCCATATAAATTTTAGAACGAGCATGTTAGTATCTGTAAAAAAACTTTCTAAGATTTATTTTGGGACTGCAATTTGAATCTAAAGATCAAAGTGGGGAGAAGAAATGAAGAATGGAGTTTTGATCTTTTGGGGGGGTTTTATTAAGATCTAATTGATACACAGCACTGTTAAGGTGTACAGCATAATGATTTGACTTACATATGTCGTGAAATGATTACCACAATCAGTTTAATTAACATCCATCATCTCATATAGATAAAAAAGAAAAGAAAAAGGAAACAAATAGTCTCTGTAACACAAACTCTTAGGATTTACTCTCTTAACCACTTTCTTATTACCATACAGCAGGAGTGTACTCATCGTGCTCTACATTACATCTCTAGTCCTGATCTATCTTATAGCTGGAAGTTTGTCACTTTTGACCATCTTCATCCAGTTCTCCCTCACCCCACCTCTGGTAATCACAAATCTGATCTCTTTTTCTATGAGTTTGGTTTTGTTGTTGTTGTTTATTAGATTCCACATATAAGTGAGATCATAGAGTGTGTCCTTCTCGGACTTATTTCACGTAGCGTAGTGTCTTCAAGATCCACCCTTGTTGTTACAAATGGCAGTATTTCCACCTTCCGTATGGATGAATAATATTCCAGTGTGTGTGTGTGTGTGTGTGTGTGTGTGTGTACATGTATACATATACCACAGCTTCTTTATCCATTCATCCAACCATGGACACTTAGGCTGTTTCCCTGTCGCGGCTATTGTAAATAATGCTGCTACAAACACGAGGATGCAGATATTGCTTCAACATAATGTTTTCATTTCCATCGTATATATTCCCAGAAGTGAAATTGCTAGATCTTATGGTGGTTCTATTTGTAATTTTTTGAGGAACCTACTTACTGTTTCCCAGAGGGGCTGTATGTTTGGTTTTCTTTATGACTACTGAACAAAGTCCCCCATCTCTGAGCCTCTGTTTGCTTGTCTATAAAGTGGCAGAGTAGGGAAGATGATGACTCAAGGGAAGTGTGGGTTATGTCGTCAGCAAATTCTCCCTGATCTGATATTCAATGGCCTCACAATATCTTTACAATGTTTTGCATTTGTTTACTGCTTAGCTGTCAACAAAGCATATCTGTCTTTAAATTTGCATATTAATTACCTCCTAGATCTCTGTAAACCCCATGAGGTAGTCTGGGCAGGAAAGAAACTGAGGCTCACATATCAAGTAATTTTCCTACATCTTCAAGAACAGGATTTTTTCCAAACCTGTAGATTGTAGACTGGTGGTTAGCAATCCGATGTCTCCTTTTGGTTGTTGTGTGAGCTGGACAATCCTTTCTTCTTTGTGTTTACCTACTGAACGGCTATAGCTCCTCCCTTTGAGGGGAGATGAAAATCATGAATGTCCTTAAATCACTGTTAGGCACCGGAGGAAAGCTTGGTACAAGATAAGGAACATTTTCGTTAGTAGAGAGTATCTTTAAACCCATCAATCATCATTTCTTGACTAAGACAACAAACAAACAAAACCCAAACTTTAAAGTCTCCTTCTTATTAGAAAGTGAAACTCAAACACCATAGCCTGAGACTGAAAGTCGTCCTTCCTTCAGAAGCAAGTTATTTTTCGCAGCCTCATATTTTATAACTTTTCAACCTAGATTCTTATCTCCAGTCAATGCAAATCACCACAGCTCTGAGTGCTCTGACGCTATCCCCATGCCCATTAATTTATTCCCTTGCCTCTTCCAAAATTCTACCTCCCCCTTTATTTCAAATCCATTTTCAAGGTTTAACTTCAGTGAAACTTTCTCTGGTTTATGCAACTGGTAGTCATATCTTGGTGTCTGAGTTCCTTCCATAGATATTTGTGAGTACCACTCATTAGACCTTTCTCAAATGTTATGGTGTCTGTCAGTGTCATTTTTATCTGAGAAGGTCTAATCAGAAGCACCACCTGGCAAACTCCCTGAAGGGAGAGACTATTTGTGTTCTTTCCTATCTCTACAGAATGTGAGCGTATGCAGTGTACATGACTGATATCTCTAAGTATTAACTAATTAGAACGAACTAATTTTCAGTGTTTGATACACTATAATAAAATGTTAAGGCTCCTAATATGACTCCAAATTTAAGTATTTGGCCTGGGAAGTGTTTGGGTTTGGATAGGGCTGCTTATGCAGTTCACCTCCCTGGTTCTATATTGTCGCTTTCATTTTCTTCTCCTTCCTCTTCATCTCCCGCACTCCCTTGGCATCTGGGTGAGTTCACATGGTACTGGGGGGTCCCCTGTGTTAGATGCTGTATGGAGGGGCCAAATTTTCTGAGACTACTTATTTCATTCTTCTGATCAAACACTTCTTCTCAGCTGTACCATGTCCACAAAGGTATCTTCTTTTCTAAGTGATGTGTGGAGATCAGAAAGAGAAGGGATTTTGATCTGATGGTATACTAACAGAATTCGGGTTAGGAATTTTAGTGAGAATGGCATGGTTTTTGAAGTCGGATAGTTCTGTATTCAAATACAGCCTCTGCTAGTTACATCTTTGTGACCTTGGGTGAATTGTGAAGTTTAACTAAAAGGATATATAGCATTTCTAGAACCTGAGAAGCACACTCCACATTAGTTTCCTTGTCCCTGTTTTTCTGTAATCCTTCCTTGAGAATATAGTAATGGCTATTATTTATTTAGCATTTTCTGTATGTCAGAAACAGTGCTAAGTGATTTATGCACATTTTCACATAATCCTTAAAACAATCTAACTTTCTGGTATTACTACACCGTTTTTCATAAGAACAAGCAAAGACTTCTTTAAAGAACATTTTGTAAGGTCATAAGATAGGGAAGTAGTCAACTTGGCATTTGAACTTCAATCTGATTACTTCTAAGACCTGGGCTTTTAGTTATTATACCACATCTCACAGGTTATAAGCACTGTGTCTCTTTAGAAATGTCATGTATGGAGTCAAGAATGGGGAACATTCAACATCGAGCAAGTTGTGGGAGACATATTTTAAGTTGCATGGATTTCTCATCTGTTCTTCAGACCATACCACAAAAAGCATTTACCTGTAGCATCTGGTTATAATTTGTTCAATTTATTTTAGTTGGGCAAGATATATTTATATGGTCGCAGCATTCTGCTGAACTTTTTCTACCCTGATTCCTTACAGCCAATTAATCAAGAAGCACTGTTCAGTCTTTTATAATAACACCGTTGCTGGTGTTATTTCCACTGACACTTCAAATATGGTACAGCTTGACTCACAAGAAGTCCACCTCTCTTCTAGTTACGGTGGGGTGGGAGGTTGTAGGAAAGGACCTGTTTTTGCAATCAGGGCTACTGCCTGCATGTCTGCAGCTGTCCTTCTCAGGGCTCTGTTCTTTAGGGTGACCATTACAGCTGTGCTTCCCACAACCCCTTGCAGCTACTGACCTACCAGCCATCTCTGAAGAATCAGCCTCTAGGACCTGGCCCCTCTTCGCTGGCAGGAAAATAGTTTTTCCTTCTTGTGACCAACTTTCTCTGGAGATTTTCAGGGAAGGGGAATGGGGGTTCCTAATGGCATGGTTCTCCCTCTCTTCTCTCCCCCTCCTTTTCTTCTTTTAAAATTTAGTTTTCTTACTCTGCTGAGCTCAGCCCCAGTCTCATCCCTACCCAGTCCAAATCCTATTAGGTAAGTCATTTTCATATGTCATGTCTTTATAATTACTAAGGCTACCATTTCAGTTCTGGAAATGTGTTTCTCACTTGGCCACATTTCTTTCTTTAAATTATTTTCTATTTTTGGGGGCAGGGAGGGGAACCCTTTCTACTGCTGCCCTTTCATTTCTGGTCAATATCTCATTTTCCAAATAATTAAACCTTTTGCAATTCTAGCACCTTACTATATGTATATGCTATTTTAGGGATAGGAAACCAATTTTTGTACATATAGCACTGTGTTTAATCTTAAAATTTGTTAATATTTTCCTAATTATAAAACTGATGTATATTCATTATAAAACAAGAAGTTCAGTGAGGCTAAGCAATTTGCCTAAAGTCATCCAATTACCTGTTGTCAAATCCAAAATGCTTACTATATCCATGCTATTAACTAGTCTGCTATACTATTTTATTAACCTAAGCTGTCTTTTGCAACAAAAGAACCATGTAAATGATAATTATACATATCTTATTATACAAATCCATCTAAATTATTCTCTTTTGGTCTTATTGATATTCAAGTTCCAAGTCTATTATAGTATCAGCCAGCATTTTCTCAGAAGTAGTTAACTTATTTATGAATTAATTCACCATTCAACAGATATTACATAAGCATACTGTGTTCAAGATTGTGTTTGATGTTGGGCAATCATTGGTGGGCAAATGAGAATTGTAGAATGAGACATTTTTCTCTTTTTTTTTTTTCATTTTATTTGTTTGTTTTAGGGTGAGAAATTCTTCATTTCTCATTTTGGATTTTGCACATTGGTTTGTCTTTACTTTTTCTACTCAGGAGAGAGATTCTTGAATGCCAAGAGCTAAGGTCTTTTAGTTCCTTTAGCTGTGACACCAGGAGACAATTAGTTTTGCAGTCCCCCCAGCCTTGCAAGCTCACACAAGGCATTCTACCAGTAGGCATCCTCACCAGCTAAGTCTGGTGTAGGAAATCAAACAGATACCTTAAATCAACAAGTTTTTGGCTGATTCCCAGCTGTAACAGGCCTTGTTCCAAATCATCCTCCGAGTCACTAGTGAAAAATCAATGAACAGCTCACGGGGATACATAATGGGGGAAAAGACATACGTTGAAAAGACAATGAACAATTTAAAAAAAATTCAAAATTAGGCATGGAAGAAAACCAACCACCTGCAATGTAATCAGCTATTTTTATTCTCAAATTTATGAACCACCTTGATATTTAAATTACTGCTTTCCCTAAAAAACGAAAATAACAAGATACATCTGAGTTCAGCAAATTTTGGCCTGAGGACATAAGGAAGTAGGTTTAGTTTGTGTTGTTGCCACCATAGGACAGCGGCTCCCCCAGTGGTAAACATGCTCTTCCTTCTGTTACTCGTAAAGGAGTAACACAGAAATGGCTAACTGACTCGTTTTTGTTTTTGTTTTTTTCTGTTGAGCAACTGTGTCAGTGTTATATTTCTCTCACACATCAACATTTGGGGAACTTGGCTTGAAGGAGTAATTTGTAACTGGTTGTGCCTCAGAATCATCCGTGGTGGGTTTGGAAACTTCAGGTGCTTGGGCCCCACTCTGGATATCCTGAAAAGCTTCACATGAGTGATTCTGCTGGGCCATCAGGATTGGGAAGCCCTGGGCAGCAACATGAGACTGGAAGGGCATTTCATGTTTGAATGTAGGTGCAAAAGTTAAAAGCGTGGTGTGTCAATAGCTAAATAATGGAAGGAACCGAGATGCCCTTCAACAGATGACTGGATTAAGAAGCTGTGGTCCATATATACAATGGAATATTACTCAGCTATCAGAAAGAACGAGTTCTCAACATTTGCTGCAACATGGACGGCACTGGAGGAGATAATGCTAAGTGAAATAAGTCAAGCAGAGAAAGACAATTATCATATGATTTCTCTCATCTATGGAACATAAGAACTAGGAAGATCGGTAGGGGAAGAAAGGGATAAAGAAAGGGGGGTAATCAGAAGGGGGAATGAACCATGAAAGACTATGGACTCTGAGAAACAAACTGAGGGCTTCGGAGGGGAGGGGGGTGGGGGAATGGGATAGACCGGTGATGGGTAGTAAGGAGGGCACGTATCGCATGGTGCACTGGGTGTTATACGCAACTAATGAATCATCGAACTTTACATCGGAAACCAGGGATGTACTGTATGGTGACTAACATAATATAATAAAAAAAAAATTAAAAAAAAAAGAAGCGTGGTGTGTGGAGGTGATATTAAATAAACCAATTTGGCCAGAAGGGGTTACATTAAAATATTTATGAAGGGATAAGATGGTGGATATTTCGGGTAAATTTCAGAGTCTTGAGGGCCGGTCTGGTGGTTCTGGCCAAGTGTAGTGGGTATCAGATTACCCTTTGAAACTGTTTTAATCAACAATGTCCTCAAACTCTAGAAGCCACTAAAAATATAGAAGAAATCTCCCCTAAGGGTTCCCAGTCCTCCTTTCCATTGTAAAACAATCGCTGAAAGTCTGTAGGCAGAGATGGAGAGATGCTGCCTGTTTTGCATGGCCTGATGCCACGAAATCTTTCTGCCCAGCTGGGGAGCCCCAGTCAGAACAGATCGCCTTTAAATGCACGATCAAAGCCAGGTCAAATGTTCCAGAACAGACTGAGAAACGTGAAGCCAAATGTGATGAATTGTGGCGAGTAGTTGGCTGTGAGAGAATTTGGCTCTGTGTGCTTCAACACATATCACTCAGGGAGTGGTTTGCTTGTTGATTGTGGGGTGCATTTTAAAAGCAGAGCTCTGTCCCCTCCTACAAATATGGCCAAGAATTCTTTCCTGTATGCTGCGTTACTCCCCAGCTACAACAAGGGGCCCATTAGCATAAGCATTTGGTATTGTCTGGATTGGTCACAATTAGGTACAACCCAATTTCTCTGATATTAGCTGGAAATAACTCAATGATCCCTTTACCTCCTCTCATTCACTTTTTCAATTTCCTTTGTAATCTTCGGCTGTGATTTGATGGCCTGAGTTTTCTCTTACGTGCCGCATACTTCCAAAATCTTTTCATTCCAATTCTTTTTTTTTTCATTTTTATTTTTAAATAATAACTTTATTCATGTGTCTAAGCACCTAGAGTGACTCTCCCTGTGAGTGGCAGGATGTGATTCTCAGGCAGATCATTCTTTCTAGTACATCTCGCCATTGGTTGGGTTGTTCCGTAAAAGTAAATTTAAGGAAAATACTGTGTTTAAATTACAAGATACTTCTGCCCCAGTGACATATTTCAGACTGTGCCCTCAAGAAGGATATTTTATTTTATTAAAAAAATTATTTTAATCTAAGAATAAGTTGATTTGGGTTACATGAATTCATAAACCTGGCGTCTACCTTTCTTAACAGCTGGAAGACTCTGGCAGGCCTACATTTGGATCGTTAGAAGTATTTAAAAATACAATGCTGCCAGATCCTGGCTGTGCTTCTCTGCCCCTATGCTAATAAATGGATATATTGGACAGCTGCTCTTTTGATAGTAGGATTAAAAAATTACACAACATTTTAAATGCAGAGACAGAGAATAATTTAAAATAAGAGAGAAAACTTTAAGAACACAGAAACACATGTCAAGACTAAGAAAGGAAGGGAATAGACCTCAAAACGGTATTTAGAATATTTAGTTATTTTTAAAATGAGTATGATACTGTTTATAGCAGGTTTTTAAAAAGTATTTGTGGTTGTTCTCAGCAGTGATTTTTAAATTTTTTCCCACATATATTTCTACGTTTTTTCACATTCTCTACAATAAGATTATATTACATTTGATTTTATTATTATTATTTTAAAGTTTTACTTATTTAAGTAATCTCTACACCCAACATGGGGCTCAAACTCATGATCCTGAGATCGAGATTACTTTTTATAATCAGAAAAATGCGATAGTAGGTAAGTCATTAGACCCGTAACACTTCTGTTAGACTTGGCAGTCTATATTAGCATCCCAGGATGTGGGGGCAGGAGTGAGGAGTCTCACTGGGCTGAGACCAGTCATGGTAAGATGACCTCAGGCAACTCATTTAAACTTCCCGAATGAGAGATTCATCGTCTCCAGTCACCTGGAGCTCCACTGTCCAATACAGTAGACACCACTCACATGTGGCCACTGCACGCCTGAAATGTGGCTAGTCTGAAGTGAGATGTGTTATAAATGTAAAACACATGCCTGGTTTCAAAGACTTAGTAACAAAAAAAGAGGTTAAATATTTTATTGATAACTGTGTTTATATTGCTTACATGTTGCAATTGTAATATTTGATATATTGGATTAAATAATATATTAAAATTAATTTCATGTTCTTTTTAACTTTTTAATAGGACTACTAGAAAATGTACATTTGTAAATTGTGTTATATTTCCAGTGGGCAACATTTATTTAGAGGCTGTAGGTAGGTGTTTAACTTAATAATCTTTAAAATCCTTCCAGCTCAACCCTTTTTTGAATTGAGAAGAGCATGTGAACCATGTATCAATACCTCAGAGAGGATTAGGATAGAACATATCATACATATCATCTTGGGGTTAGTGCAAAAGCAATCCATGAATTTGGGGAATAGAAATAATGTAACTTTGCCTAGGTGCTTGAAAATACCTGAGGAGAGTGTTTGAAAGAAATTAAGCAAAATGATGGGAAAAAGATATAAGGAAAAAAACGAATAGTAATACCTCATATCTAATACACTGGATGCTCTCTTACCTGACTTCTGTTTAACCAATTAAGTTGCTGAACTGAGAAGTTTCTCTTTTTTTATGAAATATATTATATAGGCTAAGTGTACGACTTATGTATCTTCATGGCTAGTCAGGTGCCCAGAAGTTATGCCCCTATCAACTGAGTCATATACTTATCAAGGGTCACTTGTGTTGGTTCCCAAGCCTGCTTATGCACTTTGGAGTTGTTATGGTAATTATATAACTTGTTATTGTAATTACATAACTAAGTGATGAAATATAAGTGTGAAAGAAACTTGTTGTTTCATTAAACCAATGAAAAATTGGTTTAATGCTTTGGAATCAATAAAACCCAGTTGTTAAAAGATGATGTCAAGTTATATCTATGAATTTCTTGGGGAACTGTAAAAATCTACAAAGATTCTGCACTCACTTTGCTTCACAATGTTATTAAGATCTATGAAAAGCCTGGAAAGTATAGATGATGTATTGATGAGGTTGTTTATACAAGAAAGCATGAGGAATTCTAACCACTTTTTGTAAAAAGATAATGCATCTATTTACTTTGTTACACATTGAGACACATGCTTAATGCATGTATGTAGCATGTTAGATAATCCCCACTATGACCACTTCTAATACGTGACTAAGTATTGTTCCTGAGCGTCGAGTAAGATGTCTTCTAACTTGAACAGCTCTCCTTCCCCTTGACTCTATTTTTATAAATGATTACTCCCCACCTCCAATCCTTTTATTCTCCCAGGCCGAAATCTGTGGCATTTTCCACAATCCTGTCAAGAGACAAACTAAACTTCTAGTTCTGGGGGCTGGAATCCATTCTATGAAGGTTCCAGCCTCAGACTAACCCTGCAGCCTTATTCCCTCTTAGGATCCCCGTGTTCCAGAGAAACTGAACTAGTCGTTGGTACAGAAGTCCAATCTTTCCTATCTTTCCACATCTAATGCTTCTTTTGGCTAGAATATTCTTTTTTTAAAAGATTTTATTTATTTATTTGACAGAGATAGAGACAGCCAGCGAGAGAGGGAACACAAGCAGGGGGAGTGGGAGAGGAAGAAGCAGGCTCATAGCAGAGGAGCCTGATGTGGGGCTCGATCCCACAAAGCCGGGATCACGCCCTGAGCTGAAGGCAGACGCTTAATGACTGAGCCACCCAGGCGCCCCTTGGCTAGAATATTCTTATCCCTTCTTTCATAATCAGGATTCTACCACTTAGCCACTGTGTAATTTTGAAAACATTACTTACAGTATCTGGTAGGATTGTTACGGGAAAGAATGAGGTAAAGTGTGTAATTCGCCCAGCACAGTTCCTGATAGATAGTGGTGTTCACCAGTGTTATCTCCTTTTCCTTTAGATGAAGGTTTCCCATGGAAAGGAATTATCCCCTTAAGTCCCTGAGCTTTCTATCTGCACTTCTTTCTTGGCCTTTAGATAGTATGTTAATTTTATTTGTTGACATGCAATTTATAACTCACTGAAAGTGACAGAGATCGTTAGTTTCTGATCTTAACATTTATTCCCCCTTCCCCCTCCTTTTAAAAAAAGATTTATTTATTTATGAGAGAGGGAGAGAGAGAGAGAGAGAGAGTGAGTGGAGAGGCAGAGGGAGAAACTCTCAAGCAGACACCATGTTGAGCACGGACCCCCACATGGGGCTTCATCCCACCACCCATGAGATCCTGACCTGAGAAGAAAACAAGAGTTGGATGCTTGGCCAACAGAGCCACTCCCTTCACTTCTGAGTAACAGAACCCCAAGTTAATGAAAGCTCCCTTTTGCACTAACTGGTCATTTGACTAAGTTTGACACATACGCAGAAATGTATGAGACATCTGGGAATCTATATAAAAGCTGGGAGGCAAGCCATTCTTTTCTACTTCATTTGTGCTGTCTGGAATGCAGATAATAGCCGAAATGCACCAGCCATTTTGGGCTGGGAAATGATCTTGAGATCTGTTTTGGTTAAAACACAACTATTTTGGTTTTGTTCATAGGCAAACGAACTTTTCCTTAATTGACAGGTCCATTAGATTCTGCTGCAGGAAAATTCTTAGTCTAACTCACCTTCGTATACATAACACTAGTGTTTCTCTAATAACTATGCTAAAGCACCAGCAGCCCCCGCTCCGGCCAGTGGGGTGGGCACTTTCGTAAAATGAATGAAAAATTAATTACTACAATAATGAAATAAATAAAACACACACATGCAAGTCTCAATTCTTTATTATTAGATTTAATAGGCAAAACTACAGTTTAATAAATGTAATCAAGAAAAAAGTAACATGAAAAAAGAATGAAAAATTTAAAGCAATACACATTGTTCTCTCCAAGTGTGAATATAAGATGATTAATATAGAGAATCACTATTATACTCCTATCTTGTGATCATTCTGCAGAATAATTGAACAAAAGGTTATGAGTGAAATACTGACTTCATATATTAAACTCCTTTATTAATTTTGAATGAACACCATGTATATCAATATTTAAAGTTCTTTATATGATGAATGATCTTGCTTGTTAATTTATTTAATCTAGATTGGATTGATAACATTGCTATTTTCTGGGGATAACATACAGAGTATTATTGAAGGGAATGGAAGAATGGATTTTAAAGCACACATTTCACTTCAATTCCCAATCTCTATTTATATAGCAGGGCAGTTTTGCTCTTGCCTGCCTCTTGGTGTAGTTAGAAACATGGGTTCACGAATCTATCTCTCTGGGTTCATACCTTCATACATTGTTTTCTACATATCATGCATTTGGCTATTTACCTGAGTCTCATCTTCCTTGTGAATAAAGTGGGGTTTTTAATCTGCATCGGGTTGCCATGAGGAGTAAGTTAATACATAAAGGGTTTCATAAGTGCTCCCCTCCCAAATTGTTACTACCATTTATCAGAGACCAAAAGCAAGAAATTGCATTTGATGGCGTCAGGGAAAATGGCGGGCAGGAGCAAGAAGCTGATCGTTAACGAAGCACCTCCAGTGTTTTGTAGGCGTGGTGGAGAAGATGGTGAGAAAGCCTTCCTTCCTTCATCCTTCCCTGCACTTGCTGATCATGGGAGGACCCTGAGGTCAACTGTCCCTCAGTAAAGAGCGGTGGGGGTACTGGGGGTGTCTGTAGACCCTAGCTAAGGTGGTGCTCTCCCCAGCATCCTTGCCCTGGATCATCTCCAGATGCCTTTTAGCTCCAATTCTCTATACTCACCAAGAAGCCTTCTGGCTTTATTTTGGTTTGCCTGGAACATCCTAAAATATGGTTAACTTTTGACTGAAGTTTAATCACTATCTGTTTTATCAGGACTTTATGACTTCTGTTTAGATCACTGAGCTCTCTGACAACTAGTGATGGTAGACTAGACTCTGGAGCCCGTACAAGTGTTGGTGAATTTCTCATTTTCTCTTCCCACCTGGGGGTACTCTCCCCATCTGTCAGGTGTTTGCTTCCTCCATGTGTCCTGGGCTCCTCACTAGAGCATTCTGCCCACTTGGTCTGAGCCTGAGCTCCTCACCTTGGCCTCTTCTCACCACTTGGGTAAAGGTGTGCATGATGTTTCCTCAGGCTCTGATCTCCTGATAAGTAATAGTAAAGAAACATTCCAGATTTGTCATGTCTGACTGATAAGAGGCTCATTTCTTCCTTAGGACGACTTAATTTTGGAAACCTCTGGCAGATTTATGCAGTTGATTTCTGGGGGAGAGGGGAAATGCTACAAATCCACATTCTTTGACTATCCAGGATAGGCCATGAATTACCCAGGGCTGACACTCATGGAATTGTGGTGAAGGCTCTAGCAGAGTCTTCTCTACGTGCCAGTGTCAGACAGTGGCTGGATCTGAGATTCCTTCCACTCGGGAAGCACCTGCAGCTCCTCAAGCCCAAATGGCCCAGCGTTGGCCACTGTGCCAGGACCAGGTGCTTTTGGTGTTGCCTTTGGCCTCCATCGCCTATTGAACAGTCATCTAATGCATGATTGTATTCTGATTACCCCGAATGGTATTTACAGACCATGGGAACAAGTGTCTAATTAACTCAGTCCCCAAACCTGGCCACTTCCATGAAAACATCTGTCAGCTGAGTTCATCTATTTCCTTCAGATTTCCACTCAGTAAGGATACTTTTCATTTAACCGTGTTTTTCAATTTACAAATATGAAATATATGTTTGAAAGAGATATGGTTAAAATCCAACTTTTTATTTTAGAAATAAGGAAGCTGAAGCTTCAAGAGGCTGTGTGATATGCCCAAGTCCATGGACATGTTAATGGCAAGGCCAGGGCAAAATTTATGCTTCTTAGTAATAATAGCTAATATGTGTTAAACAAACAAAGAAACAAAAACCCAGAAAAACATATTCTAGTCTTAGACGCTAGACCTATGTTACAATGTGAGTCACTGAGTCTTAGAGAGCTTGAATAATTTGTCCATAGTTGAATGGTTAATGGTGTGGATCTGGTTTGGGGCCCTTATTGGAGGCTGCAGAGCCCACAGATTCTGCTGCCTCAGCCTATCTCCTGATGCCTGGTGCCTGGTATGGTGCTCTAACCTCCTCCAGTCCTCATCACAGCTCCATAAAGGAAGCAGAGAAGATCCTATTATTGCAATTTGGCAAGTGAAAAAATTGAGGGTCAGAAACGATGGCATTTAGGGAAGAGCTATAAGTTATGTCCAAGTCTCCCTGCAATGAGACTCCTGGGCTTTTGTTATTTCCAGGAAGAAGGATGAGGTTCTGTCCTCAAGCATGGTAAGGGGATGAGTCTCCGTATCTTTCGCTGGCTGGTCAGGCAAGTTTCTGATGGCTGGGGGCCCTGTGTCCTACCAACAGCTAACTATCTTTAATCAGCCCTGGTAACAAAGTAATCAGCAGGAAGCA
Source organism: Ursus maritimus (assembly GCF_017311325.1). Taxonomy (NCBI): domain Eukaryota; kingdom Metazoa; phylum Chordata; class Mammalia; order Carnivora; family Ursidae; genus Ursus; species Ursus maritimus. The sequence goes on along the minus strand of NW_024423343.1, from coordinate 87,651,195 downwards.
CTTAGGCTTCTAGTTTGTTTCCCCTAACTGACCAATAAAGAATATTCAAATTCATAAATGTTCTTTTTACTGCCTTCCAAATGATTCCAGTGAACCAGCCAGCCTGTAAGAAGTATATTTGTTTTCCTTTTATTTGCTATTTGCAATACTATAGTTTTGACTCTGAAGGCCCATTGGATGGTGCACAGGAAATTTGGGGATGTTATATTCGTCACTTGGGTTGGGCTTGGCTTACACACTGAGCTCACATTCTGTAGCTGGGACTCACTGCTGCTAGCAGTCTTGATTCTACTCTGCATTACTGAAGGCACATCCCTGCTGGAATAATGGCTCTATGCTGCCATCTACTGGAAGTCCAGAGACTATGCTTTCCTTGCCGATCTATCAGAAAATGTAAAACGGAATTAACAGAGAGCCAGAAAAACAGAAACAAAAAGAAACATAACAGATGTTTGTATGCGGGGAAAGAAAGCCTGAAAAGATTATTTCAAAACCAAAATGACTGTAAATAAAAGTAATGAAGTTATACTATACTTTCATTTTCTTTTCAACGTTTGCTATACTCGCTGTTAGAAGTTTTGGCCTGAAATCAAATACCTGCTGTAGAACCGAATCAGACTGCAGCTGAGCTGTAGCTCCTGCAGATGTGCAATTTTCTTCTTGGCTAAAACCAATTTAGAAATAAGAAAGGCAATGGGGAAAAATTCTCCCAAGGCTCAGCAGACAAAGATCACAGTAAAAGGAAATTCCTGAGATAAAATGGTATTTGTAATCCTTAAGAATGGCTCAGAAAACATTGTACTTGCTATGAGCCGTGATTTTCCTAGAGTTGTCATCTCCTGGGCCCACGGACACTTCAGAACGAGGGACTTAACTCTTACGAGTCCGGGCCACCAACTGTATCAAGCTCTTTGGAAGCTCCTGTGTCTTAAGGCTCAAACCTCAGACAACTGAAAACAAAAATAATCAGAATTTTATTTTTTTAGTATTTCTTCTTAAAGTAGAATCAAATCGCAAAAAAGTTGAATAATGAGAAAATTGAGATATGTAACAGATCCATTAACCAGAGTCTAAATATGGTAAAGACGGCTATTCTTTTTTTTTTTTTTTTAAGATTTTGTTGATTTATTTGAGAGCAGAGAGAGTGCACAAGCACGGGTGAGAGGCAGAGGGGCAGAGGAACAAGCAGGCTCCCTGTTGAGCAAGAAGCGGGATGTGGGGCTCGATCCCAGGATCCTGGGATCATGACCTGAGCCGAAGGCAGACGCTTAACTGACTGAGCCACCCAGTTGCCCCTAAACATGGGTATTCTGTCCCCCAATTGAGTACGATTCCAATCAGAATCTTAAGGAGACTCTAAAACTCAGATGTCAAAATGAAGTGTCAAAAATAACCCAAATTCTCTTTTAAAAAAACAAAGTTGGGGAACAACCCTTCTAGATAGCATGACTGGTTATAAAACTATAGTATTAAGATACTATGTATTGGTCATAAGGTAAGCAAATGGAAATAAAGGGGGGGCAGATTAGAGAGCCCAGGAACACCTACTGAGCCTCGGTAAATGACAGAGAAGACATTTCAAATCAATGAGGAAGAATGTTTTCAATAAATAATGCTGTGGAGACTGGTGTACTGGCCACAATAAAAAATAAATAAAATAATCTGCTTTATTCACACCAAACAACACATTAAATGTGGAGCAACTGTGAATAGCAAACTTCTAAAATTTTATTTTAAAATGTGCAGAATATCTCTACAACCTGAGATAAGCAATGATATCTTAAAGCCTAAAACACGCACAATTTAAAGGAGAAGATTGTTCGTTTTGACTATGTTAATATTAAAAATCTCTGCACAAGATAAAAGACCATAAACAGACAAAGGGCTCATGTCTAGAACAGGAGAGGTCCCCCAAATCAATAAGAAAAAGACAGAGTACAAAATAAAGGATGAAGGATATGAATAGGTACACCCAGAAGGGAAAATCCATATGGCCAATAAATGTTTGAATAGATGCTCAGCCTCACAAACTATCAAAAATGCAAATTAAAACAGTGACAATATTTCCAAACACTTTTTACTACTAAAGTGTGCTATTTGGATGCAAGATGCAACTATGGAAAAGGATATTCTGTTATTTTGTATATTGTAGCTTTTTGCAGCTTATATTAAAAATAGTGTAAAATAACTGAAATTTGCTTTCAAAATAATTGTAAGTGCTATTTCTTCAGTTTGGTTTCAGGTTAACATCAGCTCCTCAAGTAAGCTTTCCCTAACTACCAACACAGGAATTACAACATCCCCTTGTAATTTGTCAGTTGCTCACTGCTTTTACAGCATTAAACACAGCTGGCTGTGATTAAATATTTATTTGTGAAATATTTTGTCAATTCCTCCCCTTCCTCTCAGGCATATTTGTTCTCTATGCCTGGCAGAGAATAGAAATTGAATAATTATTTGCTTAATGAATTAATGGTTTTTCGGTATATGTCCTGGCTCTGTATTACTCAGCTCCAATTCCTCATATGTTCCTCATCCATATCTACTGACAATTCAAGCGTCTGTGCCAAGTCCCTTCCACTGGTTCAGTCATGTTCAGTGTAGTCCTAAGGTATATACTAACATGGGAAGCTGACTCTTCCAACTTCAAAGAATTCCAGTGATAAGAGGTGAAATATCAAGGGCTTTCAGAGAACCAAAAGTGCAATAAACCAAAGCATCCCAATCCCCGAGTAATTCGGTTTTCAGGGATGTTAAGCAGATACTCTCCTCCATGCCCAATAAAACAGCATCTCAGCCTCAGTGTAAGGTTGCTGTCAGTTTCCAGTGAGAACGACTCGAATTTCCACTTGTCTGTGATGCTGTTCTCCCTTGGGTCCATCATTTGTCACGAAGAATCTTTACCATTTGAGGAAGAGATGTCATTTGAAGCAGCATTCAGAGACCCTCTGAAAACCCACAGTGCACCAAGAAGACACAATTTCATGGGGTAAAACAAACGCAATTAGCTGTCCTTATCAGAGTCGGGGTGATAAGCTGCCAAAAGCTTTATTCTTCTTCCGAAAGGCTTGTGTCTACTCGCCAGGGCAGCGGGGCACTCCAAGGAAGACCTGGCCAGGTGTCTTTTTTTAGGGGGGTAGATCAGGCTCAGTCCATGTCACTTCTCATTCAGCTTCTGAGTGCACTGCCTTTGGAGAACTGAAAGAACATTGATTGTCGCAGAGCAATGATTACTTCTGCTTCTGAATAGCATGATGTGGGTATTTGAAACCTTGTGCCCAGTGAGGCCCAGAAACCCTGCAACCTTATTCCAAACCCATTCTGATATTTGTCTGGTTTTCCATTTGATTTTTCGGTACTTATTGAAGCGAGCCGGTTGCATTGTTTTCTGACTCCGGCAGGAAAAATAAAACGGAGCTACCTTCTAAATAAACTTTACTACGGGAACAATCACCACCTTTTGACCCTTGCCCTTCTCTACAGGTAACGCAATTGATCCTGTTGCCGTGGTGCTATTCTCTGAGTTGGCAAAGCTTAAAGGACACCAGAGAGCTTGATTACTTTAAAGACCAAAGTCAAGAGGAGGTTAGGCTATGATTCTATGAATTCGTACTGAAGTCATTGCCTAAGAGAATAAGAAAAATAAAAATGATGCAGGAAGTGTAGAATAGTGTTTCACAGTGGTTTTGCGTGTTCACTCATTTTGGCTTTGCTTTGTTTTCAGGAAGGAAATAAACCCATTTGCCCTGTTAATGGGGGATTGTCTAGTAAGTCTCAGGTCACAGGATAGTTGTTTCTCCAATGCAGTTTAGATGATTGGGGTTTGGTCTCATATTGCTGTCTTCTCTTCCAGCAGCTTAGCAAAAGCTAGCAGTTCCTTCATCAAGACCTCTGCTTTTATCTGTTTATCCTAGGTAGCTCCAGTCCTGTGATGGTTAATTTTTTAATTTAAATTTAAAGTTTTCATTTAAATTCCAGTTAGTTAACATGCAGTGTAGTCTTAGTTCCGGGTGTCCAATGTAGTGATTCAACAACCCCATACACCAGCCGGTACTTTCCACGAGTGCACTCCTTAATGCCCGTCACTTATCTCACCCATCCCCCCAGCGACCTCCCCTCTGGTAGCCACCTGTTTGTTCTCTATAGTTAAGAGCCTATTTCTTGGTTTGTCTCTCTCTCTTTCTCTCTCTCTCTCTCTCTCTCTCTTTTTTCTCCCCCTTTGCTTGTCTGCTTTGTTTCTTCAATTCCACATATGAGAGAAATCATATGGTATTTGTCTTTCTCTTACTGACTTACTTTGCTTAGCATAATACCCTCTGGATCCACCCATGTTATTGTGAATGGCAAGATTTCATTCTTTTTTTATGGCTGAGTAATATTTCATTATATGTATACCACATCTTCCTTATTCATTCATCAGTCATCGATGGACACTTGGGCTGCTTCCATAGTTCAGCTACTGTAGATAACGCTGCTATAAACATCCGGGTGCATGGATCCCTTTGAATTAGTATTTTTGTATTCTTTAGATAAATACCTAATAGTACAATTGTTGGATCATAGGGTAGCTCTATTTTTAATTTTTTGAGGAACCTCCACACTGTCTTCCAGAGTGGCTGCACCAGCTTGCATTCCCACCAACAGTGCAAGAGGATTCCCCTTTTTCTGCATCCTCGCCAACCCCCGTTGTTTCTTGTTAATTCTGGTTGTTAATTTTAGCCATTCTGACAGGTGTGAGGTGATATCTCATTGTGGTTTTGATTCACATTTCACTGATGACATCTTTTTATGTGTCTATTGGCCACTATGATGGTTAATTTTATGTATTAACTTGACTGGGACAAGGGTGCCCAGATATTTGGTTAAACATTATTCCAGGCATGTTAAGGATATTTCTGGGTAAGACTAACATTTGAATTGGTAGACTAAGTAAAGCAGATTGCCTTCCCCGATGTGGGTGAGCTTCATCCAATCCTTTGGAGGCCTGAATAGAACAAAAAGCAGAGTAAGGAAGAATTTGCTCTGCTCTGACTATTTTTAAGCTGGGACATTGGTCTTCTATGCTCAGAATGGAAGTGTACCTCAGCTCTCCTGGATTGCCAGCCCTGTAGACAGCAGCTCATGCAAACTGTCTGTCTCCGTGATCTCTCTCTCTATATATATATACAGAAACACATACACACACACATACACACACATAGCATAATACCCTCTAGTTCCACCTATGTCCTTACAAATGGCAAGACTTCATTCTTTTTTTGTGGCTGAGTAGCATATATGATTAATGCACAATGAGCTAAAAATCACGGACCAGTAACACATCACTAGTCAGGAAAAACGTTAACTCCAATGCAAACTCAATTATGGTGAGCTATGTAAGTGCAGAGTATGGAATGTGTCAGTGTGTTCGTGACAACATCCAGTGGAGAGGATACTCTGAATCTTTATTCCTAAATTAAGTAAACAGAAATAGGATGGTGTGGAATAGGCTGATGGTTTTCTCCTTCTTTCACATTAATGTTAGCTGAGCACATGCTATCTGCAACCAAGTATATGTATTTTTAGCATCTCTTGCAGCTAGTTGTGCTACGTGACCAAGTGCTGGCCAATGGAAGAGCAGCAGAAGTGTGGGAAAATTCTGGGCCAATCACTTAAAAAATAAAGTGCTCACCTAAGTCTTGTGCATTTTCCCTTTTCTCACCAGCAGAAAAGCAAGTGTGGTGGTAAGAACTGGAGCAGCCACCTGTACCATTCCACAAAAGGAGTATGTGGAGACAGGTGTATGTGCTTGTACGTGAAAGGTCTACGTATAGCAACAGAAGGGAAAGGACCTGCATTCCCGATGATTGTGGGGCTGCCCTATCAGCCACGAACCACCCACCTGGACTTTTCCATGATTGAGAAATAACATAACTTTGAAGAACCATGATTTTGAGTCTCTCTGCTCTCTGTTATGGTGTATGTCCAAACTAATACACGTGCAGGGTATTTTATCAGAGTATCTTCTCTTATTAGAAATAGATACTTGGACTTAGAAAGGTAGAATCGTATAAAGGTTAATGGTGCAGGAAACACTTATCTTCAAGTTCAGCTCCATTGCTTGCTTGATCTGTAAACTTGAGCAATGTACTGAATCTCTGCACCTCAATTTATCTCATCTGTGAGATGGAGATACAAGAAGTGCGTAGTTCACAGGGTTTATATCGGATCAAATAAAGAACATGAGAAAGCTGTTCCACACATTATAACCACCAACTGATAATTGCTATTATTACTGTTTTTCAACTTCTTTTGTAATATCTATCAAACATACTTTGATATATAATTTGGTCTCAAGTACAGTGGCACCCTCCATACATAACCAATTTCCATTATGAATGACAATATTAACATTCTAGTATTCAAATCAATCACTTGTGAGCTTGAATAGTGTGAGACAATTAAGCTTTAGAATCTACTGCAAAGATGAGTATCAGGCCGCAGATATGGCGATTTTCTAAAGGTGACCCAGTAAGATTGTGATTAACAATGCTACCAAAAAGATGATGATAAGTAATACAAGTAACAGTAATAAATGAGGTTGACAGGATTTTTACATGCTAGACTTGAACTGTCTTTTTAAATGTGTTGTCTCCTACAATCTGCACTATAATTGCATAATACGTACATTATTATACTCATTTTAAGGATGAGAGAAACTGAGGTCAAGTTAGTTATGTTCCCTGCTCCATAACACATAACCATTAGGGATTAGATGAGAAATTTAATTCAGTTATTATTATTTTTTTAATTCCAAAGCCTATTTATTTTCCATTATTTTACCCTGAACTCCTCGAACTCTTGCCTAAGAAACCATTTAGTCTGTATCCATGGTTTCCTTTAATATATTAGGGTAAATATACCAGTTTCCCACTTTCATGTTCATTAGAGATCTAGAGATTGATTTTTGGCTCATTATTTTATCTTATTTATTAAATATACCCAGTTTTGTTTTGTTTTGTTTTTACAAGAACAAAAGTACTTAACTTGGGATTCCAGTAAGATAAAGGGAGTCTTATCTTTCTTTAAAGCCAGCAGATGACAGGTGGACTGTTTCTTAGGATATTGTAGCATATATTTAATAAGGCAGGTGGTGTTCTAATAAGCAAACAGAAACATAAGGAAAGTGGCAAGCTACTTCTAAATTCTGGGCCTCAGTTTCCCCTCCTGAAAAAGCAAATTTGTTTGGGTCAGATCATCCATCACCAACTATTCTAACTATAAATATTATTTAAATAGAACCTCTCTCTTTCCTCCCTCCCAACTTTCCACCTTCCCTCCTTCCTTCTTTCCCTAAATTAGTCACATTAAAATACTTTACTTAGCTTTAATCACCATGAATGGGCCATCTGCTTCTATATTTCATCAAAAAGCAGAATTTGATCATGGCTACTATAAAGAATATTCACATTAATGAATCTGACATTTATACCACTCTGGCCTAAATTCTCCTAAATCTTGTCTTATATACGAAATGAGGATGATGTGTAGAATCTTAGAAAGTTCTTAAGAAGGTTTTCACAGATGAACAAATCTCTTTGATCTTCTCAAGACTAGAAAGCTGCAAATGTGGAATACATGAATATTTCTGAAGTTCTCGAAATTACAGGTAATTCAAATTTAGTCTCAGGATTTTAATATGATCAATGAGTGAAGCGTATATCCAGTGGATGTCTTTTAACTGTAAATGCAATACACTGCATCTAAGAAATTAATCCTGTGAATATTTCATTATGGCACGGGATTAGAAAAAGACTCTCCATGTAGAGTCAACTTTAGAAAATATGACAAATGTAAATCTCTGTTTAGACAACTCAGTGTCATTTGAAAAAGGATTGTTTCTTTTTAATGCAATCATTTTAATATATCTACATGATTTCACATGGTAAGTATAATTCTATTTGGCTTATTTAATACCCCTCACTTAAAGAATGAGAGTTTACCAAGAACCAATCTTGAGCAGAAGCCTTTGCAAGATTCTACCTGTATTTGTAAATTGGACTGTGAAACAAGTGGGAAAGGGAAGGGATTGACAAAAAGAATTTGTGGACTCTGTCTTCCAAGTATTTATAAGAGGCAGAGAGAAAAACCACATAGCAAGCAAAATGGCAGAGAAACTTACAAAGAAACATATAAATGTGTGCAAAATAAGCATATGTATTTTCCAGATGTAAATGAATTCACACATGGTTTGAATTTTCAAAAGATAAAGGAAGAAAGCAGGAGAAGAAGCAAGAGGGAGGGAGGAAGAGAGGAAATAAGGAGGAAAGAAGTGAAGAAGGAAGGCAGGCAGGTAGAAGGAGACAGAGACCATTCACACAGTCACTGGCCCAAAGTCATACTGTAGTCTTGAGTCGATGGTGCTCCCCAGGGAAACATTCCAGAATGAGGCCCTCATCTAAATGTTCCAGAAGACTGTACTTGGGCAATGGACGGTGATGTCCTCTGATGCACTTTCTTTTTTCTTCCTCCCTCTTCTTCAATTTCTTCATCCTTAGAGTAGACTTTCTCTTTATGCTAAAATATATAAATCCATTAATTTCAAACATCCTTTGACCTTATAAAACCAAGGACCAGGAGCATTCTTGGTGTGCTGAAAAATATTTGGAAACAAAATGGGTAAGGTATCTAATGGATGTTTAAAAATGTGTTAAAGAAATGGATGTACTTTTTTAAAAGATTTTATTTATGTTCATGAGAGACAGAGAGAGGGAGAGAGAGAGGCAGAGGCGGAGGGAGAAGGAAGGCTCCACAGGGAGCCTGATGTGGGATTCGATCCAAGGACCCTGGGATCGCGACCTGAGCTGAAGGCAGATACTGAGCTGACTGAGCCACCCAGGCACCCCAAGAAATGAATGTATTGATGACTTAGTTTGAGGGTTAATTCGCTGCAGGAATTTGTGTGATGGCAGAGACGGAACTGTGAATGTCCTCGGCAGACTGCTGCTTTTGTTCTTCAGGTTAGTGAGGGAATAAGGGAAGAACGTTGCCGTGTGGTGTGTGTGTGTGTGTGTGTGTGCACAAGGCATCTGTAATTTGAACAGGTCCACAACATTGGTCAAGGGGAGAGGACAGGGCAATCCTGAATTGGTAGCCGAATAGGAGTTGGACTCATTTTTGAAAGCCTGGTCATATTACTATTATATATTTTTTCTTTTTATTTGCAGCCGCTATTGTAGACCTTTCTTGGTTTCCAAATTTTCTTTTTTGTGACCTTTAGCCACTCCAGTACCAGCATTTTTCACATGTTAGCAAGTTAGCACTAGGGAGTGAAAGCTGGTTGGAAGAGCATTTGAACAGTAATTTTCTAGATTAAACGCACTTCTGAAAAAAGCAAGAGAGAACTAGTACTTTTTTAAGTTATTTTTTTCGTATTTGATTTTTCTTCCATTTAATCAAGCATAAAGTTTTATCTCCCAGACAGTGGGAATCCCTGCAGGGGTTTGTTAGATCCTGTCCTAGCAAACATTTCCACTGACCTTCTTCCCAGCATCTGTGTCTTGATAAAAAAATCTGAGCCCCAGGAGCTGGAAATCGGAAGAAATAAGAGCTGATTTTGTTCAGGTTTTTTTTCTTCTTCTTCTTTTTTTAAATCTCAACTAAGTTTCAGTTGCACAGTAGATGGTCATTCTCATCTCCTGCACATGCTGAGTTGAGACCATGAGAACGTGCAAGGGCCTGCAGTTGGTGTGTAGGTCATGGACAGGGGTGGGCGGTGTGTTCAGAGATTGCAGTTTGCCTCCTTGTGTTGCCTGCACTTTCGAGGGGCAGAAGACACAGGACCGAGTTCATGTTAGTACAATAGCCTGCTGAGTCACCGTATACTAAGCAGAATTATTCCCAGTGTTGAGGAAATCAGGCTCTCTTTGAAAGCACTCAGGCAGTTGATTTTTTTTTTTAAATTAAATGTTTATTTACTGCTTATTTCTGCCCTTTTATTTTTTTGGTTTATTCTACAACTGAATGAAAAGAAAGGAAATATAATTAAATAAATGTTTAAGTAATGCTTATGGTGATCAACTCTAAGCTTCCAAAAATTTAAATGACTTTCAGGATAGACTGATTTCCCCCCCACTTTATGATGTTTAGTATTTTGTAGGCATTCCTGATTAACCCTCACAGGTACCAGGGCACTCATATTTGTAAGTGTTATGGACAGGTTGCTTGAAAGAAGGGAACATGGCAATGGGAAAAGAAGGTAGAAACATATTTTGGAGGCTACGTTTTGACACTTACGTTTCAGTGAAGTTTATGATTATTGACTACTGAAGTATGATTTACATATAATCCAATGCACTCATTTTAAGTGTATAGCTTAATGAGTTTTGATAAAGGTACATACCCATGTAATAACCAGTGCAATCAAAATATGAAATGTTTTGATCACTACAAAAGATTCCTTTGCTCCTTCTCCTTCTCAGTCAACTCCCTTAACATCTCAGCTTCTAAGCAAACATGGACCTGCCTCTGTCATTACAGATTAGATTAGTCTTCTCTGGAGTTTCAAGTAAATGTAATAGTATTTTCTCTTTTGAGCCTCGTTTCTTTCACTCTACATAGTGATTGTGAGATTTACTCATGTTGCATGTATTTGTAGTTTGGTCCTTCTTACGGCCGAGCAGTACGCCATTGGATATAGACATGCCACGATTTGTTTACCCAACTGCTGAGAGTCACTTGCCGTGTATCCAGTTAGGAGATATTATTATACAGCTGCTAAAAACATTTGTGTGCAAGACTCTGTGGGTATATAGCTTCGATTCTCTTGGGTAGACGCCAGAAGGAGAATGGCTGGATCATATGGGAGGTGTATGTACAAGTGTTAAAGAAACAGCCAGGGTGTTCTTCATAATGGTCGGACCATTTCGCACTCCCACCAGCAAAGCTTAAGTGTTGCAGTTGCTTCGTATCCTTGCCAACATTTGATATTGTCAGTCTTTCTAACGTTAGCTATACATATAGGTACAAAGTGGGAGTTTACTATAGTTAAATTTTTCACTTTCCAGATGAGTGATAAGGATGAGCAGTTTCACAAGTCTTTACGGGCTGCTCGATTTTCTTACTTCGTGAAGTGTCATTTGGAATCTTTTTGTGCTTTTAATGAAGTTGTCTGCTAATAGAGATGGAATACATTTTAGATACAAGTTCTTTACCATATACATCTGCTATGCACATTTTCTTACAGTCTATGATTGGCCTTTTCTTTCTTTTAATGGTGTCTTTTGAAGAACAAGTGTTTCTAATTTTTAACAAATGCAATATGTAATTTTTCTAACATGCTTTGTGCTTTTTTTGTGTCTAAGAAATCCTTGCTTGCCTCAAGATCACAATATTTCCGACTAGAAGTTTTATCGTATGCACTGTTACATTTAAGCCTACAATCTACTTGAATTAATTCTGTGAGTACAGTGAGGTAAAGATTGAGGTTAATTTTTTCAAGTTGTTCTCACTTTCAACATCATTTATAGAAAAGACATTCCCTTTTTTATGGGTAGTTTGTGAAAAATTAATGTCTGTCCCAATTTCTGCATTCTCAATTCTGTTCTGTATGTCTATTCTTTTTTTTTAAATTTTAATGTTTTTTTATTATATTATGTTAGTCACCATACAGTACATCCCTGGTTTCTGATGTAAAGTTCGATGATTCATTAGTTGTCTATTCTTACAGCAATACAACACTCTCTTGATTACTCTAGCCCTAAAGTAGGACTTGAAATTAAGAGTGTAAGCCCTTCAACTTTGTACTTCTTGAAAAGTTGTTTTGCCTATTCTAGGTCCTTTGCATTTTCAATTAAATGGTGGAGTTGTTTTGTCAATTTTAGCAAAAACATCTGATGTGATTTTGGTTGGAATTGCATTGGTATTTTAGCAGTATAGACTCATCCAATCCATGAAATGGTACATCTCTCCATGTATTTAGGTCTTTAAAATTTTTTAATAATGGTTTGTAGTTTCAGTAGTTCTCACATACTAGTTAAATTTATCCTTAAGTATTTCACATTTTTGGATACTATTATAAGTTGAATTATTGATTTAATTTTAATTTTCAAGGGTTTCATATATTGCAATATATACAAATGCAATTAATCTTTGTTTTTGACCTTTTTTCTTGCAACCCTGTTAAACTTACTTATTAGTTCTAGTAGCTTTTGTAGATTTCTTAGGACGCTCTTTATACACTATCATATTATCTAACAATTTGTTTTACTTCTTCCTTTTCCGTATGAACTTTTTAGAAAGTCTCATGATACACCAAGGAAAACTGTAATGGATGCCCTGGAAAGACTGGGCATCTTCCAGGGCACCTTTCCATGGTTCTTTCTTTCTTTCTTTCTTTCTTTCTTTCTTTCTTTCTTTCTTCTTTCTTTCTTTCATCATAGGAAAGTTTATTGATATGGTTTCATATTCCAACTGCAATGAACTTTTAAGGAACTTCCATTTGCCTGGTTTGGGGTATTATGAAACAATATCCACAATTATCCCAAACATCTACCAGATATTCCTCTGTTCATCATTTCTTAACTGCAGGGTGACTTCATAAAGATTGCTATCCTAACATACTCCAGTACAGACCTGCCTCCAAGACATCTTTCCCCTTCATAGTCAGGAAGCAGAGATTCTCTCTCTGTGGTTTCTCCCTCTCACTTCCAAGTTCAGGCTGAAGAATGAACATCTTCCTTCAGGAAGGTGAGGAAATAATGAATGACCTTTTCCTATGGTGAGATGTTCAAAGCAGATTCTCATAGCTGAACTTGATCCTGGCAGGTCCAGAGTCTTTGTTAACCCCAAGAGTGATAGTTTTCAAATAAGAATTCATATGCACCACAGATAGCAGAGAGTTAGTTCACTTTCAATGTACCATGAGGAACTCTGGAATGTAATTTTTTTCAAAATCCTTTCTCTTGCTCATAGGAAAATTCAAACTTATTTATTCACTTGCTAGCAGGCAGAATACATGGTCTGGATAAGAATGACAAATTATCAGGTTATTTTTTTTCTTTTAGTGAAGAATGGAGATAGGGAACAGAAGAGTATTCTGGAAATCCAACAAAGCAGACAAAACAAATGCATACTCTTACCTCCCACTGGAGCTTTGTTCTCCCAGCAGGGAGGCCTTCTGAAAACCATCATAACTCAATTCTTTCAGCTATGGTAACAATCAAGCTCACATTACATCATTTTTGTTTTTTGCTACTTGCGTTAGCACATGGCTAAGTAATGATGCATTTGCAAATAGGCACCATCAGTTTAAATTTGGGAAAAATGAGAAATACTTAGTATCACCTAAAATATTAATATATTTATGAATTATCTCAATAAGAAAAGTTTTTTATAGTTGCAAAAAGCTCAATAAAGAAGCTGTCAAGTAATGACTCAGACCAGCTTTGATAAATCAGTTTGCAGAATATTCTTAGCTAAAGTTGGCTCCTAATTGGTCAGGAGTTTATTCATCTGACTTATTTGAAGTTGCAGCCAGCAGTACTCAGGGTTTGAATGACCCCTAATGTTTCTCCACATTGAAACAAGGCCTATAGCCATCTACAGATGGACCAGCTTTCATATAGCAGCAAGCACAAAACAGTTTGCAAGGTGATTTTTTTTTTTTTTAAAGGAATGGTAGGCAAGTCTTTCTTTTCATGACGCAGCCACTTCATGCAAGTCTCCTACCTCTTTGGCTTATTGTCTATCCCAAGTTTTTGCTCAAGGACTGTTGATTTACATGAACTTCCTGTGAATGACAATGATCTAATAATAAATAGTATTTATTGAACATTTCCTAAGTTTTAAGCACTTTGAATGAGTTGATTTGTTTAATCCTTACAGCAATCCTCTAAAGTATGTACTTTATCATTGCCTCTTCTCAATGGAAAGGCATTGAGAAACTGAGGCTTAGAGAGGATAAACAACTTACCTATAGACGCCCAGCAAGTGATGGACCCAGGATTTGAACCCAGGTGGTCCAAAACCAGAGTTTGTGCTCCTAACTGCTGTACCACACTGCGTGTGCTGAACAACTTTGTCCCGCAGTTCCCAATTCATCTGGAACCAGGGGGATCATTATTTCCAAAGTAGTGGAGTAAATTAGTGGAATTACAATGTTTATATCCATAAAGATATATCTCCACAGAACTAGACATGAAATAATACTTTCAGGTAGCCCCTTGGCTCACTCCCTATGGCCTTTGAGACAATGCCTTTGCACAGACTGGTATCTGAGTCATGACCTTCTTCTGTTCCTTCCATGTTGAGGTGGTTCATTTCTTTTTTTTTTTTTTTTTTTTAAAGATTTTATTTATTTATTTGACAGAGATAGAGACAGCCAGCGAGAGAGGGAACACAGGCAGGGGGAGCGGGAGAGGAAGAAGCAGGCTCCCAGCGGAGGAGCCCGATGTGGGACTCGATCCCGGAACGCCGGGATCACGCCCTGAGCCGAAGGCAGACGCCTTAACGACTGTGCTACCCAGGCGCCCCCGAGGTGGTTCATTTCTATACAGATTTGGGGTTCAGGTAGAGTCCTTGATACACTTGGGTATAAGTAAGATAAGTGAAGAAAGACTGTTTTATTCTCTCTAACATATAAAACATTTAAAATTAGGGATTTTTGAAGTTTACGCATGAACTGGAAGGCCTCTGTGTAAGGTTTACTAATGGACGAGCCAGAAGCTCTCCATTCTTCTCACATCCTTCCCTCCACATCCTGTTTCTTACAGAGGGTGGGGACCAATCATCACAGCTGGGTAAAATTTCTGAAAATAGTGTTTTGTTTTGCTGTTTTGTTTTGTTTTGTTTTGTGAAAATCTCTTGGAGTCAATCCTGGTAAGAGACTGGATTCTCTTGAAATGGACACAACGTGTCCAATGACCTCACCAGTATTGTGCCAAACAGAAGGATCTTTTAAAAGACATGGCAGGACTTAAGGAGTCACAGCTAGAAGGAAATGGAGAAATGGGCCATAAAAATTACTCAAATATAGGGGTACCTGGGTGGCCCAGTGGGTTAAGTGTCCAACTCTTGGTTTCAGCTCAGGTCCTGATCTCAGGGCTGTTAGATCAGCGTCCGTGCTCAGGGGGGGAGTCTGCTTGAAAGTCTCTCCCTCTGCCCCTCCCCCCACTCACACTCGCACTCTCTCTCTCAAATAAATAAAAAAATCTTTAAAAATAATCACTCAAAAATATTACATATGGCTGCTCCCTTGGGTGCAGGGTGGAGCCAGTTTTATTCTATTTGCCTATAAGCCATCTCCTCATCTTCTGTACGTATCCCTTCTGTATCGGTCAGGGTTCTCCAAAGAAACGTAACACATAAGATGTGCGTATACAAAGAGATGTAATATATGGAATTAGCTCATTCCTTCTACTCAATTTTGGAAGCCTGCAAGTCCCAAACTGCATGTTGGGCTGGCAGACTAGAGACCCAGAAAAACCAATGTTCCACTTTGAGTGTGAAGGCAGTCTGCTGTAGAACCAGGAAGAGCCAATGATACAGATGAAATCTGTAGGCCAACTGCTGGAGAATTCTCTCTTGTTCCGGGAGGTTGGTCTTTTGTTCTATTCAAGCCTTCAACTGGTAGGATGAGGCTCACCCACAATATGGTAGGCAATTGGCTTTCCTCAAAGTCCCTGATTTAAACATGAATGTCATCCCAAAACACCCTCACAGGAGCACCCAGAATAATGTTTGACCAAACATCTAGGCACCCTGTGGTCCAGCCAGGTTGACACATAAAGTCAACCATCACACCTAAGACAAAGGAATGCAGCTGTTGTTTGACAGAACGTAGAACACCAGCCAGGCACACAGCAGCCATAAAACTATGGGTGCATACATTTTTTCCAGAAAGAAGGTCTTCAGCCAGCACTACCTGCTGCCTTCTGTCTGGGCTCATGTGGTGTCCACCCTGCCGCCCCTCCCCTGTGTGGGCTGATACATCAGATTATGATTGGCTGCTGTGCTATGGGCACTGCCCGTGATGCCCTTTACTGACACTAATCCTCTCTTTCACTTTGTTGTTCTGTTTGTCTCTGGGGCCCTAAAGCAGGAGCTTACATTCAAACTCCCCTGATGGAGGCAGGGACCCAGAAAAGCGAGATAGACTGCTGTGAGTGCAGAGAGTGCAGGGAGATTTACAGATGACTTACCAAACAGCTCCCTGGACCCAAATTCCTTATCATGGGGAGATAAGCCGAAGGAGGGTTAGATCTAGCTTCCTGGGACCCTGACCTTATCAGCACTGCTTCTCCTGCCCTCGCTCAACCAACATTAAATAGGCAGTTGGCTGGAAGATGGTTACACATGCTAGATGCAACTGAAAATACGAACAGTTTTTCCCTTCAGTTCCTGTTTCCAGTTCTACACACTCAATCTGTTGCTCCATCCTGCTTCCCAGCACATCCCTTGTTTGCAGTTGGTTTTTGAGGGTCCCACACTGTGCCCCAACAGGTCACGTGGTTCCCAGGCTCCAGACATACCATCTTCTCTGACTTCATTAACATATATCCGTCCTCTGTGTCTTCCCTTCAGAGTACTGTCCCCACCTGGGCCTCTAGCGAATTGATTCAAATGAGGTGTAAATATATTTATCAGCTCTGCCGTCCATCTTAGGTAATACTCACATATAAGGGTTGTCTTCAGCTTGGTTTTGCCTGTTTGCATCTCTATTTTTTTTAATGTTAGAAAGTGTATTTCTTTTGCTTTGGATAAAATCTCTACCACTTTCCCTTTCATTCAATGTAATTTAGCATATATCTTTTGAGTACCGAAAGCATATCAGCCATCACCATCCCGAGGGCTCTTTGGGAGCTGAAGGTGAGGACACAAAACCATACCATCAAGAAGCTTTCAACTGAAGGGCAATGCAGACGTGTACGTACAGATCGATAACCTGTGGGAAGGTGTCTGTGCCATATTAGAGTTACAAATTGCTCTGAGAGCCCCGAGGAAGGAGTAATTAATTCCAGCTGGGATGAAAGCTTCAGTTTTACATGTTCAATTTACTTATATTTCACGTATGAAAAAATATCTGCTAGACGAAGATAATGCCTCTTGTGGAGTAGCTCCCCTATTACACACTTAATCCGCCATTATCCTGCATATTGTTGGTCAGGGAACTTGTTGAGAAGACAGTCCTCAGTTCTCAGTGATTGAAAATGGTGCCCCTGGTGTTCTGGGTAAGCGGGACTAGGTTATTCAAGTCAAGCCTCCTTGACTTATGCTTAAGCAACATAAACAAAAGAGTAGATTAAAGCTCCAACCACCAAAAAAACAAAACCCATTTCTTTAAAGACACTAGCTAAAAATATAGTGGCTAGCTGCCAGAGCAGTTTTGGGAAGACCACCTGAATCAGATATGTAAGCAGAATACCCAGGCATCAAAGCCACCTGTCTTGGGAGCATTTGTCCGTGCTGTATCCTTACCTTATTTACAGCCTTTTCGGGCAGGAGGGAGAAAAGCCAAAGCCTGAGGACTGGGGGGCAGTATCAGCAGAAGTACAACAAGAACTAAACCTATTATTAGGAATGTCAGATAGAATACAGGAAGTCTGGTTAAATTTTAATTTCAGCTAAACAATGAAAAAAATTTTTTTAATTTTTTATGTTATGTTAGTCACCATACAGTACATAATTAGTTTTTGATGTAGTGTTCCATGATTCATTTAAACAATGAAAAATTTTTTAGTTTAATTAGTCACCATAAAATATCTGGGGGAATACCTATACTTAAAAAAATGATTCTTTGTTCATCTGAAATTCAAATTTAACTGGGTATAGTTTACTTACAAATGCTAAATCTGGACCGTGTAACCATTACTGGACCTCATACCTTGAACTTCAAAGAAAGCTATCCTGCTTTGAGTAGAACAGAAGAAAAATAAAGGAAAATCACCTCTAGGATTTTGTGGTCATAGGATACACAGTGCTGGAGTTGGTCAAGGAACTTCTATCCCTGAACTTGGATTAAAAAGGCCACTTGTGGTAGTGGTCCCAGGCACAATGTCTTATTGGCAGAGGACTAAGTAAATCCTGGTCTCAGGGAACCCTCACAAATAATTGTCCAAAAGCAGTAATCAGCAAGCTATCAAAGACAACTAGGAGCACAAAGAAACAAGGCAACATGAAAAAGAATCAGCAGAAACAAGAGTGATGTCACCAAGATGGCGCAACAGTAGACCCCAGCCTCCATCCACACCCAATAAATGTCAATAATGTATGAGCTCTCCAATTGCTCAAGAGTCCATTTAAGAAACTTCAGCACGACAGTGGACCAAAAAAACCCTAAGAATAACTGCACAAAAAGGGAAGGGAGCACAGCTCTATTATGCCTGCATCATTCCATCCCCCAGGCCAGCACTGCTGGGTGCCAAGAGAAAACTCTCCAAGCAGAAGGAGTTCTTGACTGGAAAAGGAGAGCAGGGTAAGTGACCAGAATTCTCAGCCTTTCAGGGCACCTTATTAAGGGCCCATGTCAATTTTATCCCACCCAGAAAGCAGCAAAGCTGAGACATATAGAGCAGCCAGGAACAAGGAAGATAAGCAGGGGCTACCAGTATCAGCCACACAGCAGGAGTGACTACAGTTCCCTGGTGATCTGCTCTGAGAAAGACCCCAGCAGCTTCCACCCACTGAAGAAACTGATGGTCAGCATAACTACCATAAACTTCCTGCAAAGTTCATCAGTTTCCACCCCACAGGTATTTGCGTTCACAGATGTCAGCCACCTGAGTCTCTCCCCACCTCCCTCCCCAGATTGGAGCCTGGGATCTGCCCAGGCAGCCAGCCAGGCCTCTGCAGCTGAGTGAGTGCAAGATTGCACATGCAATTTGGGCTATCCCCTCCAGCTGTGCACCTGTATGCTGCTGGCCTGGCTCCCCTCAGTGGTCTCTACTGCTGTGTGTACGCCTGTGGTGAGGTCCTGAAGCCATGGAAGTACATGCTGACAGCCAAGGCCCCACAACTGCTTCCAGGCCCAGATTTGGCTTTATCTCCAGTCCCTGGCCTATGCCATTGGACTAACCTTCCAGATGTGCACCTGCACACTCTGGCCTGATTCCTTTCCTCTTCTACTGCCGAGTATGCACCTGTGAGGAGATCCTGCAGCCACAGGGGTGCACACCTACAGCCAGAGCCTCTGCAGCTGTCAACATACCTGCATTTGGCCCTGGCCTCTCCTGCTATCCCTGGCCCCCACCACTATGTGTGTCTGTGACCAGTCCCTGCCACTACACAAACATCTGTAATTAGCCCCCACAGCGGGTGTGTGTATACCACCATCTCCAGCCAACACTGCTGTCTGCCCTGGTCCCTAATAATCTGGATCTGGAGATGCTGCTGAGGACCCCAGTAGCTCTTGAAGGCACTGTGCACCGCCCACCCCCCCACGTGCTACCAAGGACCATGCAGTTATTGACACTGTGGACCCCAGCAGCCTGAGCTGATGAAACACCACATCCTCCACCCCAGCCTCAGAGCCACCACACACCCTTGCACTTAATGTCCCGCATCAAGTAGACCCTGGGTCCCAGCATGTTCCAGCATACCCCTGCCCACAGGAGAAGGCCTTTCCTTACTGAAGTCAGTCCATAAAGTCAGGAAAAGGTGACTGTTTCTTCAAATATGCAGACACCTACACAAGTTACTGGGATCATAACAAATCAGGGGAACATCACACCACCAAAGGAACACCGTAAACTCCATTAACTTACCCCAAAGAAATGGAGATTCAGGAATTGCCCAACAAGGAATTCGCTGTAATTCTTTAAAGATGCTCAGAGATCTGCAAGGGAACATGGATAAGTTTAATAAAATAAGGAAAACAACACAAAAACAAAATGAGAAGTTCAACAAAGAGATAGAAAACATAACAAAGACCTAATAAATTTTGGAGCTGTATACAATGAATGGATTATAAATTTAACAGAGTTTCAATAACAGACTGGACCAAACAGAAGAAAGAGTCAGTCAGCTCGAAGACAGATTATTTGAAATTATCCAGTCACAGGAACAAAAAGGAAAAAGAAGGAAAAGGAGAAAAGCTTATGGGATTTATGCACACCATCAAGAAAAACAATCTATGTATCATTGGAGCCCCAGAAAGAGAAGAGAGAGATGTTATTTAAAGAAACAATGTCTAAGAACTTGGGGAGAAACCTGGACATCCAAGTTCAGGAAGGTATTAGGTCACCCCATTATTTCAATCCAAAATGAACTCCAAGATACATTATGATAAAACTGACTAAAATCAGAAATAGACTCTGGAAAACAATATGGAGGTTCCACAAAAGGTTAAAAATAGAACTACCCTATGATCCAGCAATTGCACTACTAGGTATTTATCCAAAGGATACAAACTAGTGATACAAAGGGACACATTCACCCCAATGTTTATAGCAACATTATCAACAATAGCCAAATTATGGAAAGAGACCACATGTCCATTGACGGATGAATGGATAAAGAAGATGTGAATGTATATATGTGTTTATGTATATATATACATAAACATAGACACACACAATGGAATATTACTTAGCCATCAAGAAGAATGATATCTTGCCATTTGCAATGGTATGGATGGAACTAGAGGGTATTACACTAAGCAAAATAAGTCAGTCAGAGAAAGACAAATACCATATGATTTCACTCAAATGTGGAATTTAAGAAACAAAATGGATGAACATAGGAGAAGGGAAGGAAAAATAAAATAAGATAAAACCAGAGAGGGAGGAAAACCATAAGAGACTCTTAACTATAGGAAACAAAGTCAGGGTTGCTGGGTGGGAGATGGGTAGGGGAAAGGGGTATTTAGGTGATGGATATTAAGGAGGGCACTTGATATAATGAATACTGGGTGTTATATGCAACTGATGAATCACTACATTCTACCCCTGAAACTAACACAGTATATGTTAATTAAATTGAATTTAAATAAAAACATTTAAAAAATAAAAAAATAGAGAATTTTTAAAACAGCAAGAGAAAAAAAGTTATCTTGTATAAAGGGTGCCCTATAAGGCTATCAGTGGATTTCTCAGCAGAAAGCTTGCAGGCCAGGAGTGTGTGGGATGATAAATTCAAGTGCTGGAAAAAAAACAGAAAAAAGAAAAAAACCTCCAAGAATACTTTATCCCGCAAAGTTGTCCTTCAGACATGCAAGTGAGAGAAAGACTTTCTCAAACAAAAGCTGAGGGAATTCATCACCACTAGACTTGACCTACAAACAATACTGAAAGGAAGTCTTCAAGCTAAAGTTAAAGGATGCTAACTAGTAACTTGAACACATATGGAAACACGCAACACCCTGGTAAAGGCAAGTATATGCCAGATTCAGAATATTCTAATACTGTGATATGGTGGTGTATTAACTGCTTAACTCTAGTATAAACGTTAAAGGACAAAAGTACTAAAAATAGGCATAGCTTCAATAATTTGTTAATGGATACACAATATAAAATATGTAAATCATGATATCAAAAATGTACAATATATGGGGGAGTAAAAGAGTAGAGTTATTGTATGTAATAGAAGTTAAGTTGCTATCAGCTTAAAATAGACTGCTTTATATATATAAAATGTTTCAAGTAAGCCTCAGGATAACCACAAAACAAAATCCTATAGTGCATACAGATATGATAAAGAGAAGGGAATCAAAATCTACCACTAAGGAAAATCATGAATTCACAAAGAAGGAACAAGAGAGGAAGAGGGAACAAAGGAACTACAAACAGCCAGAAAACAATCAAGATGTCAAAGTAAGCCCATAGCTTCAACAATTACTTTAAGTGTAAATGGACTAAATTCTTCAATCCAAAAGCAAAGAGTGGCTGAATGAGTTAAAAAAGAAAACAGACTCAACTATGTGCTGCCTATAAGAAAGTCGCTTCAGCTTCAAATATACATATAGGCTCAGAGTGAAAGGTTGGAAAGATATTCCATGCAAATGAAAACCAAAAGATAGCAGGAGTAGCTATATTGATACCAGACAAAAAACCCCTTACATCAAAAACAATAACAGTAAACAAAGGTCATAAAAAAATGATAAAGGTGTGAATTCAGGAAGAGCATATAACATTTGTAAATATGCACCCAGCACAAGAGCACCAAGATATATAAACTAAATAGTAACCGACTTGAAGGAAGAATTAGAGAGCAATACAGTAATAGCGAGGGACTTCAATACCCCTCTTTCAACAATGGATAGATTATCCAGACAGAAAATCTATAAAGACACACTGGACTTGAACTATATCTTAGAACAAATGGACCTAACAGAACATCCCATCCAACAGCACCATAATACACATTCTTCTCAAGTGCACATGGAACATTCTGGAGGACAGTTCATATATTAGGTCACAAAAAAAAAATCATAGCAGATTTGAAAAGACTGAATCATGCTAAGTATCTTTTCTGATTTCAATGGTATAAAACTAGTATCAATAACAGGAGGAAAACTGGAAAATTCACAAATATGTGGAAATTAAACAACACACTTCTGGACAACCAATGGATCAAAGATGAAATAAAAAAATATCTTGAGACAAATGAAAATGGAAACATACCAAAACTTACAGGATGTGGTAAAAGCAGTGCTAAGAAGGGAGTTTATAGTGATAATTACCTACATATAAAAAAATAGAAAGATCCCAGACAATCTAACTTCACAACTCAGGAAACTAGTAAAAGAAGAACAAACCAGTCAGCAGAAGGGAGAAGATCATAAAAATCAGAGGAGAAGTAAATGAAATGGAAACCAGAAAAATAACAGATAAGGTCAACAGAACAAAAAGTTGGCTTTTTGAAAAGATAAATGAAATTGACAAACCTTTACCTAGACTTAACAAGAAAAAAATGAGAGTACTCAAATAAAATTATGAATGAAAGAGGAGACATTAAAATTGATTCCACAGAAATACAAAGAATCGTAAGGGACTACTATAAAACAGTTACACGCCGTCAAGTTGGACAACCTAGAAGAAACTGATATATTCCTAGAAACATACAATCTAACATGTGAATCATGAAGACAATCTAAACAGACCAATAACAAGTAAGGAGATTGAATCTATAATGAAAAACCTCCCCGAAAGAAAAGCCCAAGACTAGATGGCTTCACATGTGAATTTTATCAAACATTGAAAGAAGAATAATGTCAATTCTTCTCAAACTGTTTCAGAAAATTGAAGAGGAGGAAACACTTCCAAATTCATTTTGTAAAGACAACATCACCCTGATTCCAAAGCTGCATAAGAATTCTACAAAAATTTAGCCATTCTGACAGGTGTGAGGTGATGTCTCATTGTGATTTTGATTTGCATTTCCCCTCATGATGAGGGATGCTGAACATCTTTTCATGGGTCTGTTGGGCATCTGTATGTCTTCTTTGGAGAAATGTCTGTTCATATCTTCTGCCCATTTTAAAATTGAATTAGTTGTTTTTCTGGTGTTGAGTCGTAAATGAAAACTATAGGCCAATATCCCTGATGAATATAGATGCCAAAATTATCAACAAAATATTAGCAAACTAAACTCAACAGCACATTAACAAGATCATATACAATGATCAAGTGAGATGTATCCCTGGGATGCAATACTGTATCATACACTTGAAAGTTGTTATAAGAGTAGAACTTAAATGTTCTCACCATAACAACAGCAAGAACAAAATGGTAATTATGTGGAGTGAAAGATGTGCTAACTAATCTTGTTGTGGTAAACATTTCACAATATAAACATGTATCAGACCATTAAATTGTACACATTAAGTTTACACAATATTATATGTCAATATAATGAATCAAGATTGTTTAAATGAATCAAGATTGTTTAAAATTTTTTTAAAGTTTTGTGTTTATTATTTTAACATATATTTTCTAAAATTTTTTATAACCTTGTGGTGTCAGAGAACTTTCTTAGCATGACACAAATATCAGAACCAGGAGAATATTTGTAGATGTTACCATATAATAATTTTAAAAGTCAGAAACAAATTAAAATATGAAAAACAAAGTTTGCCACACACAGAACAGACAAAAGGTTATTATCAGTAATCTGGAAAAACCTTTTCTAATTAACAGATAAGGATATATAGGTCAACAGGAATTTTTTTTAACAGTAAAGTACTTTGATAAGCATAAAACGATATTTAAATTTACTAGTAATCAAATCAAAACATGTTATAGATTCACACAATAGAAAAGTTTGGGTTGGTGACAGTGTTGGGATACGATTCTCATTCACCTAGTGACCTGTCTAGGAGTCACTTAGCTGATATTCTACTTAGAGGAATCTGAATTCTACAGGAATACCTGGAGGCGTGCAAAAACTATATGCACACATATGTGTAGCTAGATTATTTATAATATGAAAAACTAAAAACTTATCTATAATCAATATGATTGTTCAGATAAGTTAGGACAACCTTTCAAAGTTTCTCTCTCTCTCTCTTTAAGATTTTATTTATTTGAGAGAGAGACAGAGAGAGCAGGAGTGGTGGGAGGGGCAAAGGGAGAGGTAGAAGCAGACTCCCCGCTGAGCATGGAGCCCAATGCAGGGCCTCAATCTCACGACCTTGAGAACGTGACCTGAGCCGAAATCAATAGTCAGACTATCAACTGACTGAGCCACCCAGGTGCCCCATCCATTACATACTTAATACAAAAAGCAGGTTACCAAACATCATCAATATTAAATAAAACTTAAAAAATATTTAATACTCTATGCATGAATATCCATGTGAGTAAAAATGCCTGGAGGATATATATGAAGTGTTATTACTATTTAGGTAGTGGGATTTTACGTATTTTTTTCTTGTTTTACACTATATTATATGATTTGATTCTTCCTCCTACCTTTCCCATAGTGAGCACGTCTTGCATTTATATTTGGTAGAAAAAAATTTCAAGTTACATAATAAAGCAGAATATTAGAATCACATCTTTAGGAGGTAGACCGTAGTTGTCTGGCAAATTCATATACCAGAATTCTTGTTCATTGACAATGGTTAAATTAATAGAGCTTTACTGTGTCTTGTGCATATAGAACCAGTTGCTGAAATAAAAAGTAATGTGCCTATAAGGAATATTTATGAGTAAATATCAGATTACTATCTCCCCAAATATTTTTTGCCTTTTAGGAAAAACACTTCAGTTAAGGACTTAAAAGAACCCTTCTCATATTCTTCTCCTCTGGTATATGTAACCTTCTGGTTCATATCAAGGTTTATTGTGTTTGTGTCTTTGTATCCTATTGAAATATCACCTCTTCACCTAATAAATGAATACGTAATATAATGTGTAATAAATTTCCCCACTGTATTCTATGTTGAGGCATTTGCCTTGAAGCTGAATGTATTGTCTAGGGAAGTCGGAAGTGGATTCTATCCAGAATAAAGCAGCCTCCTTAGTCTTTGAGTTTCAAAGTAGAGTTTTTAAAGTTTTAAAGTTCACAGCTAGATAATAGTTTAAAATCAATGCTTTAGATTCCCAATAGCCAAGTTTCACTGGGAGTTGGGTTTATATACTCAAAACCAGAGGGAATGGAACTTAGATATTTTCTAAACATCACAGTATAGGCAGAGCAACATTACACATACATTTTTTTTTCTTACTGCTTAAAGAGGATTAAAACCATTTCTGGGTTTGAGGAGGAAAGGAAAACTAATTGGGGCCCCATGTCCTGGCTCCATTCTTTCTTTTTTAAGTTACGAATACCCGTCATGAGATTTCTTCCTCTTCCTTGAAGGGGTTATAGGTAAGTCTGGGACCAGACTTATACGTTCCTGATTTTCTCAACCTTTGGGTGACAGATCAGAGACTGCAGGGTCAAGACCCCAGATATTTTGCCTCTGGCTGTGACAACCTCATCGATTTATCCAGTGTGCTTTATAAATACGGTTATTCTCAATGAGTTACATGGCCCAACAAAGATAGGGAAACATTGTCTTATAGAAAAATAATGTGAACTGGGATAACTAGATAGTTTACTTTCTTAAAAAGGTTAACTGATCTATCAGTTCAGTACCTCACTAATATCTGAATCATGTACGGAACTTATTAAAAAAAAATACAGACTCCAGGTTCCATACAGGGATGAAAGGAAGGAGATGGGCTGAGTTCTTTTGCTTTGAAAACTTCATAGGTAACCGGATGCTCTCTCAAGCTCAGCACTCTTGACTTCAGCTGCCTAGAAATGAATTTCTACCTGATTCCACCCGAGAATGAGATCATTCCATTTTTTTTACTTGAAAAGAGCCATAGGGATATTCAGAAACGCATTTTCCAGAGCACTTAAATGAGCATTTTACTAGAAAGAGCCATTAAATCAAGACCCTCTGCTTTGTAATAGTCTTGTTCAGGAGGGGGTTAAAAGCTATATTCTTTAGAAAAAAACCAAACAAAACCCTGCTTTGGGTGTCTCAGCCAGGAGAGCTGCAGACTCACTGGTGGCCACGCAGATATTCACAGCTGCAAGCGGAGTACCACAGGATGCGTAATCGCTACTCTGCACCCACTACATATGTTCATTCCTCTGCAAATGTGTGATTCTCAAGACCATGAAAAGCTCTTCTGAAATTGGGTTTACTGCCACTCTGTGAGTGAGTTCATTTGTGGCATGGGAAAGTAGGCATCCATGGATTTCTAATAGCAAAATTAAACAGTTCTTTACTTTTCCAGACTTAGCAGGAGAGAGGGATGAGTATTGGAGTTATGGTTTACTGTTTCCTGTGGATAGATACTCTTTCTTAAAATAATGAAAATGTGATTTAAAATCCATAAAACACAAAATTTGACTCTTCCTCTATTTTGTCTTACTAATCTACTGAGGACTCAACTCAAAACCGGTCCCGTATGTGTCATCTCTGACTTCTTCAGCCCACAGCGATTTCTCCTTATTCCACACTGGGCAGATCCCTGTGCGGGCTGTACACTGCGTATCTCTAGGGGAGCAAATGACATCATATATTTTGTGTATGATCTTTCTATATTAGTGTAATACATATCAGATAGAAGTAAGATGTTCCACATAAGAGGCACGATTTTCTAATTTGCACAAAGGCAGGATATGGTCTAGTGCTGGTGCTGCCTTATTCTGGCTTTTTATGTTACAGTGTGGGTAACAGGATGCTGTAATGCATTGTTCATTTAAATCAGAACATTTGCATGTTTCTCCTTCCAATGGAAGTATGAGTTTCTCGTATTGGAAACTTACATTTCACATCTATTCTTACTTCTAGCCCAAATAAAAGGTGAGGCTATAGTGTGTTCTCCATAAAAGATTGTTAAACTGAGTCACGGGCACACAGAATATTAATGGTAGAAAAGACGTCTGTAATTCCCAGAGACCTGGTTGAGGACCTTGTAATTGAGATCAAGCAGAGTGAGAAATTTTTAGGACGGCGTTTTTTACTTTACCACAATTTGATTTATACTTACAAAACATTATAGATTTAATATTTGGACTTCACTATTTTTCCCCAAGAATTTAATAATAAGAATGTTTTTCACATTTTGGCCATTCGGAAGGCTGATACATCATTTAGGGATTGCTTTTAGCTCTATATAGCAGAAATCTCATTGCAGTAGCTTCATGAAATGGGGATCCATTTTTCTCATGTCATAAGGCCTGGGGGGTAGGTACTTCATGGCTGGCTAGCTGTTTAAGGAATGAGGCTCCTTTCTTATTCCTGTTCTGTCATCTTTAGCATGTAGCTGTTGTTCCCATGGTTGCAATGTGGCAGTTGCAGCACCAGGTATCATGACGCAATCCATACAGGAAAATGGGAAAGGAAAGAACACAGTGAGTTGGTTCTTTTTGAAAGAATATTCCCAGAATCCCCTTTCAAAATCTTTCACTTAAATTTCTTTGGCCAGGACTATGTCATATGGCCACCCTCTTGTGAGAGAGTCTGGAAAGGTGAGGATTTTTAATTAAGTATATAGAAGTTTTGTTGGAAGGAAGCAGAAAAATGTATACACCTGATATTACAGTTTTTAAGAGTATTTTATGGTGTCATTTGGGTTTATCTTTCCAAGCACATTTGTTTGTTTGTTTGTTTGTTTGTTTGTTTTTAAAGATGTTATTTATTTGACAGAGAGAGAGAGAGAGAGGGAACACAAGCAGGGGGAGTGGGAGAGGGAGAAGCAGGCCTCCCACTGAGCAGGGAGCCCGGTGCAGGGGATGCAGGGCTCGATCCCAGGACCCTGGGATCATGAACTGAGCCTAAGGCAGGCGCTTAACAGCTAAGCCACCCCTTGCCCCTCCAAGCACATTTAAATGCTGGTTGGGCTACATACCTGTCCACAGGAAATTCAAACGAGTGGGAGGTGACAGTGAGGGGACAAGAGAAAAAAGTGAGCCAAGGCATGGATTGAGTTTGAGGATACTAATGTTGGTAGTGGGGTCCCTTGGCAGGCCAGTTTAGAGAACTCTCAGGAAATATTGTGTGTGTGTCTGTAACATACTTTTAACTGCTTACTTCACTGATGGGAAGATCTAAATCTGACGTCGATGTCCCATGTCCTACTTACTTTGCACCTTTAGCCAAGGAAGCCACAGGATATGAAGCTGATGCACAGCCGACCAGTGGAAATCAAGACAGAGTAAAACTGGTTCCACTGCTTATAACACATGTAGACTCTCCTTCTATTATATACAAATTTCAATCATTTTAGTTTTACATAGACAAATATTTGTCTTGTTATTTCATTTTGTTGGTAACTTTTTGTTATGGAAAATTTCAAACGCAAAAGCAGAGGGATAGCACACTAAACCCCATGTGCCCATCACTCAGTACCAATAATTGTTAACACATAGCCAGTCTTGTTTCATGTACAGTGATACCCATTCTGTTTGCAAGATTACTTTGAAGGAAATTTATGAAATCTTATAATTTTTCATAAATAGTTTAGCATGTATCTCTAACATTTGAGAATCTTAACCTAGGCTGTATTTAGATTTCCCCATTGTCTAAATGTTGTCCAGGTTTTTAAATGAGGATCTGAATAAGAAATGTACATTGTAATTCATCGCAATGTTTTTTTTTTTTTTTTAAAGATTTTGTTCACTTACTTGACAGAGATAGAGACAACCAGCGAGAGAGGGAACACAAGCAGGGGGAGTGGGAGAGGAAGAAGCAGGCTCATAGAGGAGGAGCCTGACGTGGGGCTCGATCCCATAACGCCGGGATCACTCCCTGAGCCGAAGGCAGACGCCCAACCGCCGTGCCACCCAGGCGCCCCCATTAAATCTCTTAGTCTACAGGGTCCCCTCCCTCTTTGTTTCTCCTTGCAGTTTATTTGCTGACAAGTCCAGGCTGAATAGCATGTCCCATATTCTGCATTTTGCTGCCCGCACCTCTATGATATCATTGCACCTGCTTCTCTGGGGCTTGTTTATCCTACAAGCTGATTGTTGGAACAGAACTCATGACCAGATTCAGGTTCAAGGGTAATATTTTTTGTTTTTGAGGAATTGAAATCATTCTTCAAGAATAAACTTGACTGTTATTTTCCTTGTGAAATGTTCCTTGCAGATAACACCTTCTTAACTCAATGTTAAAGAAAAATACTTTGAAGCAAAGAATAATCATCTCAAATCTCAAGCAGTTTGACATTTGAAGTCCACACAGTTTAACTTTGCTGCTGAGTTTAATTTTCTTCTGTGCCATACTCAACAGATATTTTCTAAATAAAACAAACATTATTATGATCAAATGTTCTTTTTCCCATTCCTCAATTTAGGGCTTCTTGACTTATTATGGCTGCTAATATCAGGTAGTTCTGATTTTACCTGTATGATTATATTATTTAGGTCTATATTATTTTCTATTAACTAAGTTAGCTCATATTTGTGTGTAATTAATTCGGATTGAATTGAAAGAAGGTTACTCTCAGCAATGTAAACATATTTCCTGTATTAGACATGTTGACATGTCGTTAAATTTTATTTAAACCAACTACATGAATGTGACTCTTACTAACAATAAATAAGGGCTCATCTCTCCTGCTTTAATCAGCATCACTTGTAAGTATCAAACTGTATGCAAAGTTACTTTGAAATTGGGTCACGCTTTTAAACCTTCTGTCTTGACTAGTCAGAACTTTTCTGTGCTGACCTATTTCCCCCCACATAGTGAAAAGGGCAATGTGATCATGGTTTAGGATTACATTACCACAAATGATCAATTTACGAGTTCTCAATTCATCCAACTTACATATATTTAGTTGTCTTAAAATGACATGTATTTGCAATTTTTTATTCTAGTTATAATTTAAACCACTTTACGGTAGTTGTCTGAAAACTTTTTTTTTTTTTTAAGATTTTATTTGACAGAGAGAGACACAGCGAGAGAGGGAACGCAAGCAGAGGGAGAGGAAGAAGCAGGCTTCCCGCTGAGCAGGCAGCCAGACATGGGGCTCGATCCCAGGACCCTGGGATCATGACCTGAGCCGAAAGCAGACGCTTAACGACTGAGCCACCCAGGCGCCCCCTGAAAACTTTTTTTAAACCATGGAATCTATTTGATTTTGTTTTAGGTAAATATTTAGTAAGAAGTCTCTCTTAAAAAATAAATACAAAAGACCAGGTCTATTTGAAGTAGAGGCCAGGGACCCCCTGCACAGCACCTCTTGTTCTTCTGTGACCACTGTAAGCATCTTGCATACTTCCTAAAGCTCACTGAGCACCACTGGAAAATAATGCCTTAATGTGTCCCAGGCTCCATAATTCTGTTATTTATGGAGGGTCT
Organism: Ursus maritimus; assembly: GCF_017311325.1. Classification (NCBI taxonomy): domain Eukaryota; kingdom Metazoa; phylum Chordata; class Mammalia; order Carnivora; family Ursidae; genus Ursus; species Ursus maritimus. The sequence continues at coordinate 87,620,414 of NW_024423343.1, read as the reverse complement.
CTGTGTTGAATATGAGAATGAATGAATAGCACAGTTAAGTTGATGGGGTCCATCAATGAGATAATAAAGTGTTTAGGGCTTTTTGTCCTGTGTTCCTCTCTGACCTGCTCTTCCTAGATATTTCTTTCACAGGAATAAGTTAACCTCATAGTGACAATTGGTTTCTAACGTCAGCTCCAGAGTTAATCACAATGTCAATCTGACCTTGTAAATCTTCTGAAATATTTCATGTAATTTAAAAATTGGATGTGATTCAGGAATTCTTGTTTAACAAAATGTTTTGAATGCTTTTTAATGAATCCATCTTGTAACACTCTAGAGAAAATCCCCATAACCTGGTTGTCACTGTGCATTGTGAATTCAAATACCCAGTGGTCGTCTTTTGGTCAGCAGGCCCAAATTAAATTAAGCGAGCTTTCTAATTAAGACAGAAAGGCAGAGCACTTCATGTAATCAATGAATTGTTACTGAAAAAAGATAATTAAATTTGGAGTTCATCATCTAAAATTGAACTGGTAAACTTGGATTCCCCACAATTTGAATTTAACGTATTTTAGATTCAATGCATTTCCAGAGCTGCTCACCTTTGTCCTCATTTTATATTTCATATTTGTCTCTCAGATTCTCTTCTCTAATTTATCCAGAATGCCAATTTCTAATAAACTTTACTTTTAGTTAACAGTATTTTTACGTAGGATTCCTTTCAGCTCCCTTAAAGGCAATCAGACCAAATTTAAGCTCTTGTAAGGCTGTGTCAACTAGCACGACATACAGATCTTAGCTTCCCCTATCATGGTCCTACCCTTCCATCTCAGTTGATATTCTTAGTGGGCTAGAGGTGACATTCAAATAGCTAAATGGAGATTGGAGATTAAGGAGTGCACTTGTGATGAGCACACGGTTAGTATGGAAGTGTTAAATTACTATATTATACATCTAAAATGAATCTAACACTGAATGCTAACTAACTGGAATTAAAATAAAAATTTTTTTAAAAACCCAAAAAAGGATTTATTAAAAAACAAAAACAAAATGTTTAACCACTGGTATGGTATGATCACTCATCAGTCAGAACAAACACTAGTCATAAGGTTAGATCATTTTTGGAGGCTGGAAGATGCTGGGGTAGCCCAGGTAGCAGTATAGTGGTTGGTAACACTAGACATAGAAAGAGTATTTTAATGTCTTAAGAGCTGGTGTAGTGGAAACAACTGTTATCTTCTTTAGGGATTCTCACTTGAAAAGAGCCGTCCCTTACTAGGATTGCACACACTCAATGACTGATGGATGGCGGAGTTTAAATGTCTGACCTTTTTGTTCCTACTTGGGATTTCTCTGTGTGGGAGTTCTAGTTCCAGAGACCCCGTGGGATTGGCTAAAGTTGACATTTTGCCTGGATTGCAGTTTTGTTTCTCCTTCTGCCCAAACCCTCTTCCTTTTCCTTTCTTCCTTAAGCGTAATCTCAAGGGCCTTCCCTAGTGAATGGCACACATGGAAAAACACCATCTCAGATGGTCCAGTTCAAGACGGCAATGGAGGAGGACCCCAAACTCATCTTCTCCACAGAGCACACAGAATTATACCTATCAATAGAACAATTCCTCCTGAAGAGCTGAGGGCTGACTGAACAGCTACTGAACAACCACGGAGGATGGCAAGAGACCAGCAAGAAAAATGGATGGAGACATGGTAACATAGGGGACCGCCCCTCCTGCTGCCTCACACACACACTGGAAAGGGCAGTGGGGAAGGATAATACTGAGGGGCCAGGAAAAGACTCCTATCCTTCGGCACATAAAAAAAGTGCCGCAGTTTAAAAAAGCAGCTAACATACAAAAGAGACAACACTAGAACTCAGCCAAGTGGCAGAGCCGCTGCGGGAAACCTCTCCTGGTCAGAGGTACTGGAGATCAACCACCCCATCTTACAAGCCTAGACTGGAGCAGGGTCCAGAAGCCATCATGGGCAGACCAGTTGTCTCAGTGAACTTGTGACTTCAGTGAGCCCAGGCTCCACAGTCCATAAAGCCCTAGTCACATGCGGACACAGAAAAAAGCCGTGCTTTAAAAGGGCTGACGAACTCTAGGAGCCTTCTCTCTCCCTCCACCTCAAAAGCCCAGATTGGAGCAGAGTCTGGCTGCCATAAAGGTCAGATTCAGACCCCATCATTAGTGGATCCTGATGCCAGGTGTTCAGATCGTCACAGAAAGCTGGCGACCTCAGCCAGCCCAGGATCCGCAAGCTCACACCAGCCCCAGTAGTGCTGGGATACAGGAAAAAAGCTGCAGTTTAAAAGGGCTGAGGAACTGCAGTGAGGCTCCCCCACCTGCAACTTAAAAGCCCAGATGAGAGCAGGGTCTGGAAGCCGTAAGGGGCAGGTTCAGACCCTGTCATTGGTGGGTCCCAACACCATATCCAGGCCCCATAATGAGTGGATTTGGTAGTCACAGGGAACTTGCAACCTCAGCGAGGCCAGAGCCGTCACGCCCACATCAGCCCCAGTCACACTGGGGCACAGAAAAAAAGCCATGGTTTCAAAGGGCAGAAAAACTGTGGGAACATTCTCTCCCGCCCACCCTAAAAGGCCAGACTGGAGCAGGATCTGGCTTACAATGAGCTTGTGACCTCAACCAGCTGAGGGCCCACAAGCCCACAACAGCCTCCCTATGGTGCTGGGTCACAGAAAACGAGCCATGGTTTTGTGTTTGTTTGTTTTTAACTGTTTAAAACTTTGTCTTCTCTTATTTTGTTTTTATTTTTTTCTTTTGGTTTCGTTCTTTCTTGTTCTCTATTTTCTTTTTTCTTTTTCATTTTCTTCTCTTATTTTACTATTTTAATTTTAATTTTTATTTGATTATTATTTTTCTTTATCTTTTCTATAAAAAGCCAGTTTAAAAGAGTAACTAGTATGTACAGCCACAGCTCCAGCCAGTCAGCAAAAATCACCAAGGACACACGGTCTCTATAGGGGACAACATACACAAGACTACACCTTCAACTTTAGGAGAAGCAGCTGTTTCACCTAATCCACAGAAACAAACACAGAAAGTCAAGCAAAATGAGGAGAGAGAAGAATATGCTCCAAAGGAAAGAACAAGAGAAAACCTCAGCAAAAGAACTAAATGCAACAGAGATAAGCAATATGCCTATTTAAAGAATTTAAAGTAATGATTGTAAAGACACTGACTGGGCTGGAGAAAAGAATGGAAGATCTCAGAGGCCTTCAATAAACAGATAGAAAATATTAAACAGAACAAACCAGAATTGAAAAAATACAATAACTGAAATAAAAAAATACACTACAAGGAATCAACAATAGATTAGGGGATGCAGAAGAATGTATCAGTGATCTGGAAGACAGGGTAATGAAAAGCACACAAACTGAACAGCAAAGAAAGAGAAGAATTTTTAAAAATAAGGATAGATTAAGAGACCTCTTGAATAATTGAGCAAATAAACATTTGCTTTAACGGGGTCCCAGAAAAAGGAGGGAGAGAAAAAGGTATAGAAAACTTATTCAGAGGAACAATAACTGAAAACTTCCCTAACCCAGGGGGGGAAATTGACATCTAATTCTGAGAAGCATAAAGAGTTCCAGACAAGGTGAACCCAAGGGGGTCCACCACATGGCACACAATAATTAAAATGTTAAAGGTTAAAAATAAAGAGACAATCTTAAAAGGAGCAAGAGAGAAACAAAAAGTTATCCCCAAGAGAAATCTATAAAGTTATCAGATGATTTTTTAGCAGAAACTTTGCAAACCAGAAGAGAATGGCATGATATATTCAATGTGCTAAAAGGAAAAACAAACAAACAAACCAGTAACTAAATATACTCTATCCAGCAAAGTTATCATTCAGATTTGAAGGAGAGATAGAATTTCCAAGGCAAACAAAAGATAAGAATTTATTGCCACTAAGCCAGTCTTATAAGAAATATTAAAGGGACTTCTTAAAGTGGAAAAGAAATGGTCATAATTAGACATAGGAAAAATATGAATAAAAATGTATAAAATATGACACATATACCTAAAATGTGGAGAAGGGAATAAAAAGAGAAGAGAAAGGGAAAAAGAAAAAGAAAGAAGTTTTTGGTTATTTTTAAAGAATGTGTTTGAACTTAAATGACCATTCAATTAATATGGACTGCTAATTATTCAGGATGTTATATATGAACCTCATGGTAACCACAAAACCAAAACCTATGATAGACACACACACAAATAAAGAGAAAGAAAGCCAAGCAAAACACTATAGATACTCAACGATCGCAAAGAAAGAGATCAAGAGAAGAAAGGAACAAGAAGAACTACAAAAACAACCAGAAAACAAATTTTAAAAATGACAGTAAGTACATACCTTCAATAATTATGTTAAATATAAATGGCCTAAATGCTCGAATCAAAAGACATAAAGTGGTGGAATGGTTAAACAAACAAGACTCAACTCTATACTGCTTCCAAGAGACTCACCTCAGACCTAGAGATGCATACAGACTAAAAGTGAAGGGATGGAAAAATATTCACCATGCAAATGGAAATGAAAAAAAGCTGGGGAAGCAATAGTTGTATCAGACAAAATAGACTTTAAAACAAATACTGTAACAAAATACAGAGAAGGGCATTACATAATGATACAGGGATCAATCCAACAAGACGATATAGCAATTTAAATATCTATGCACCCAACACTGGAGTGCCTAAATACATAAAGCAAATATTAGTGGACACAAAAAGAGAAAATAGTGCAAATACAGTAACGGTAGGGGACTTTAACCACCCACTTACATCAATGGATAGATCCTCCAGACAAAAAATCAATAAGGAAACAATGTTTTTGAATGACACATTGGATCAAATAGACATTAACAGATATATACAGAACATACCATCCAAAAAAACCAGAATACATATTCTTTTCAAGTGCACATGGGACATTCTCCAGAATAGATCAAGTATTAGGCCATAAAACAAGCCTCAATAAATTGAGAAGACTGAAATCATAACATGCATCTTTCCCTAACACAATGGTATGAAACTTGAAATAAATCACAAGAAAAAAATTGGAAAAAACACAAACAGATGAAGACTAAATAACATGCTGCTAAAAGACCAATGGGTCAATAAAGCAGAAAAAGTAATAAAAAATACAGGGAGACAAATGAAATGAAAACATAAAAGTCCCAAATCTCTGGGATACAGCAAAATCAGTTCCAAGAAGCCTGTATAGCAATAGAGGTCTACCTCAAGAAACAAGAAAAAACTCAAATAAACTGACCTTATGACTAAAGAAACTAGAAAAAGAAGAACAAACAAAGCCCAAGGCAAGTAGAAGAAAGGAAATAATTAAAGTCAGAGCAGAAATAAATGATATAGAGACAAAAAAAAAAAAAAAAAAAAGGAAAAAAAAAGAAAAGAAAAAAAATCAAAGAAATCAAGAGTTGGTTCTTTGAAAAGATAAATGAAATTGACAAACCTTTAGCCAGACTCATTAAGAAAAAAAGAGAGAGGACCCAAATAAATAAAATCAGAAACGAGACAAGAATTAACAACTGACACCACAGAAATACAAAGGATTGTAAGAAAATACTATGAAAAATTATATGCCAACAAAATGGACAACCTAGAAGAAATTAATAAACTTCTAGAAACATACAATCTTCCAAAACTGAACCAGGAAGAAATAGAAAATCTAAACAGATTGATTACAAGTAACAAAATGGGATTGGTAATCAAAACACTACCAAATATAAAAGTCCAGGACCAAATGGATTCACAAGTAAATTCTACCAGACATTTAAGGAAAAGATAATATCTATTCTCCTCAAACCATTCCAGAAAAATAGAAAGAAAGCTTCCAAATACATTCTATGAGGCAGCATTACCCTGATAGTAAAACCAAAGACACCACAAAAAAAGAGAAAATTACAGGCCAACATCCCTGATGAACATAGATGCAAAAATCCTCAACAAAATATTAGCAAACCACATACAACTATACATTAAAAAGATCGTTCACCATGATCAGGAGGGATTTATTCCTGAGGTGCAAAGATGGTTCAATATTCACAAATGAACAAAAAAAATCACATCTCAATAAATGCATAAAAAGCATCTGATAAGATTTAACATCCATTCATGATAAAAACTCTCAATGAAATGGGGTTAAAGGGTACATACCTTAACATAATAAAGGCCATATATGAAAAACCCATAGTTAACATCCTCAATGATGAAAAACGGAGAGCTTTCCCTCTATGGTCAGGAATGAGACACGAATGCCGACTTTTGCCACTTTTATTTAACATGATATACTAGAAGCCCCAGCTACAGCAATTAGGCAAGAAAAAGAAATAAAAGGCATCCATATTGATAAAGAAGAAGTTAAACTGTCATTATTTGCAGGGAACTTGATACTATACATAGAACATCCTAAAGACTCTGCCAAAAAGCTATAAGAGATAATAAATGAATTCAGTGAAGTGGCAGGATATAAAATTAATGCCAAGAAATCAGCAGCATTTCTATATGCTAACAACAGACTTGCAGAAAGAAAAATTAAAAAAAACAACACTGGGGTGTCTGGATGGCTCAGTCGGTTAAGCAATTGCCTTTAGCTCAGGTCATGATCCCAGGGTCCTGGGATGGAGTCCCTCATCAGGCTCCCTACTCAGCAGGGAGTCTGCTTTTCCCTCTGCCCCTCCTTCACCTACTCATGCTCATGCTCTCTCTCTCTCCCTTGCAAAAATAAATAAAATCTAAAAAACAAAACAAAACAAAACAAACCACCACCATTTACAATGTCACCAAAAAGAAAAAAATACCTAAGAATAAACTTAACCAAAGAGGTGAAAGATCTATGTTCTGAAAACTATAAAACACTGATGAAAGAAATTGAAGATGACACGAAAGAATGAAGATATCCCATGCTCATGGATTGGAAGAATTAATGTCAAAATGTCCATATTACCCAAAGCAATCTACAGATTGAAGGCAAAATACCAATATCAAAATACCAACAACATTTTCCACAAAACTAGAACAAATAATACTAAAATTTGTATGGAACCACAGGAGGCCATAAATAGCCAAAGCAATCCTGAGAAAGGGGAACAAAGCTGGAGGTATCGCAATTCCAAAATTCCAAATTTCAAGATAATACTACAAAGCTGTAGTAATCAAAATAGTATGGTACTAGCAGGAAAATAGACACAGAGATCAATGGAAGAGACTAGAGACCCCAGAAATAAACTGATATTCATAGCCAAATAGTCTATGACAAAGGAGGGAAGAATATACAATGGGGAAAAGATAGTTTTTTCAGTAAATGGTACTGGGAAAACTGGACAGCTACATGTAAAAGAATGAAACTGGACCACCTTCTCATACCATTCACAAAAATCAACTCAAAATGGGTTAAAGACATAACCATGAGACCTGAAATCCTGGAAGAAAGCATAGGCAATAATTTCTTTGACATCAGCCATAACAACATTTTTCTAGATATGTTGCCCGAGGTAAGAGAAATAAAAGCAAAAATAAATGATTGGGACTACATCAAAATAAAAAGTTTTTGCATATCAAAGAAAACCATCAACAAAACTAAAAGACAACTTATGGAATAAGAGAAAATATTTGTACGGGCTCCTGGGTGGCTCAGTCATTAAGCGTCTGCCTTCGGCTCAGGGCGTGATCCCGGCGTTATGGGATCGAGCCCCACATCAGGCTCCTCTGCTGGGAGCCTGCTTCTTCCTCTCCCACTCCCCCTGCTTGTGTTCCCTTCCTCGCTGGCTGTCTCTCTCTGTCAAATAAATAAATAAAATCTTTAAAAAAAAAAGAGAGAAAATATTTGTAAATGATATATCCAATAGAGGGTTAATATCCAAAATATCTGAAGACCTTATACAACCCAACACGAAAACCAAACAATCCAATTAATAAATGGGCAGAGGACCTGAACAGATATTTCTCCAAAGAAGACAACTAGACAGACAACAGACATGTAAAAAGACGCTCAACATCATTAATCATCATAGAAATGCCAATCAAAACCACAGTGAGATATCACCTCATACCTGTTAGAATGGCTCAAATCAAGAAGACAAGAAACAACAAGTGTTGACGAGGATGTGGAGAAAAAGAATCCTCATGCACCGTTGGTGGGAATGCAAACTGGTACAGCCACTGTGGAAAACCATATGGAATTTCCTCAAAAAATTAAAATAGAAATACCATATCCAATAATTTCACTCTTGGATATTTACCAGGGAAAATGAAATCTCTAACTCAAAAAGATATATGCACCCCTATGTTTATTGCAGCATTGTTTACAATAGCCAAGATATGGAAGCATATCACACACAAACACACACGCGCACACACACACACACACACACACACATACACACACACAGGAATATTACACAGCCATCAACAAAGATGAGATTATGTCATTTGAGACATATATGGACCTAGAGGGTATTATTAGAGGCCAAGTGAAATAAATCAGGCTGAGAAAGGCAAATACCATGATTCACTCATAAGTGGAACCTAAAAAAAATGAACAAACAAAAATCAGAATCAGATCTATAAATACAGAGAACAAGCTGGTCGGTGTCAGAGGGGAAAGGAGTGGGGGTTTGGGCAAAAATAGGTTAAGGGGAGTGGGAGAGACAGGCCTCCAGTAATGGAATGAATGAGTCATGGGAATAAAAGTAGAACATAGGGAATACAATGATATTGTAAGGAATATAATGGGATACATGGTAGCAATACTTGTGGTGAACATAACATAGCATATAAACTTGTGAAATTGCTAAGTTGTACACCTGAAACTAATGTAACATTGTGTGTCAACTATACTGAAAAAAAAAAAAAAGGAAAGAAAAGAAAAAGAAGGAAAGAAAACAGAAAGAAGAAAAACACAATCTCAGAATCTGCTTCTCAAAGTACTTGACTTGAGACAATTGGTGTGATAAGCCATGTCTAGACAATATTTGGGCTATTATCCTGTATATATGTATTTTTTAAAGTCATGAGTAATGTGAAAAATAGGTACTCAATGTATATTTGTTGAATGAATCATCTTGGGGTGCCTGGATGGCTCAGTTGTTTACATGTCTGCCTTCGGCTCAGGTCATGATCCCAGGGTCTTGCAATTGAGCCTTGCGTCGTGCTCCCTGCTCAGGAGTCCGCTTCTCCCTCTTCCTCTGCTCCCTGCCCCACTTGTGCTGTCTCTCTCACACTCTCTGTCTCTCTCTCTCTCTCTCGAATAAATAAATAAAATCTTTAAAAAAAAAAAGAATGAATCATCTTTACAACAAAGTGGCTCATCATTTTGCTGTCTGGTGACAATTAAGTGGTCTCTCTGCCGATGTCCCTCTTGGTGCTTATAGCAGAAGGCCAATTAAGATAAAAAAAACCCAGTGGCATGGTTACATGTGGTTATTCATGGCCATAGGTGGGGGCATTATTTGGGGTAACCAAAAACTTTATTCCTAAGAATCTTCCCAGTTGGTCTTTGGGGGAACCAGCAATTCTGCCATCTTTGTTGACTCACATTAAGTTCTGTACATTCTGTGATTTGGGATACATAAATGTATGTATTCCAGGAGACATCTTCATTGGCAATATCAACTTTTTTTTTCTAATGTGAAAAAATGGAGTACAATTTGGTCAAGTTTTAAGGAAAAAAGGTTATCCTAAGCAGAAATCTTCTCTGGAGAGTCTGGCCTGGGTAGGATGTCATCAAGGAAGATTCTGAGCAATCAGGTAAAAGCAGAGAATCACCAACTTCTGGGAATCATGGGAAGGGGTGCAAGAGGGAAAAGAGAGCTGGAAACAGAAATCGCGAGTTATAAATGTGCTGTGGGCCAGCCTAGGAAGTGGTTATAGAGTGAGCATCTTACTAGAGAATCCAAAGAAGGAATATGGGATGCAAAGCTGGACGGATAGATGTCATGAGGGCCACCTTCATGGGCATGTGACCTATGCTGTCACAGAGGCCCCTGACTCAAAACAGTCTCATGCTGAGAAGGGCTCCATGATCAGAAGGGCCCAATGCTTCGTTTAATGCTCGTCTCACCTTGAAATTCTTAATGCTTTTTATTTTATTTTATTTAAGATTTTATTTATTTATTTGACAGAAAGAGAGAGAGAAAGAGAGCACAAGCAGGGGGAGCAGAAGAGGGAGAAGCAGGCTCCCCATTGAGCAGGGAGCCTGATGCGGGGCTCAGTCCCAGGCCCCTGGGATCATGACTCAAGCCGAAGGCAGTTGCTTAACCAACTGAGCCACTGAGGCGCCCCTTAATAGTTTTTTAAAACAAGAGGTCCTACATTTTATTTTGTACTGGGCCCTAAAAAGTACATGGGGTCTTGGGTGTAACATCAGCTCTGCTCTGTAGGAATGAATGGGACTCTGTCCCTATGGACTATGGCCACCAGTTACCCCCACATACACTCCAACATTGAAAGGTACGGCAATGAAATGCCTGCTCTAAGACCTGGAGCATCTCATGCCAAGATGCTATGTGTTATAATTGAGCCCATAATTTTTCATTAGAAAATTGAGATGGCAAATTGCAGAAAGCTTAGCTTTACTTCATTTTAAGGTGCTAAAGAAAACAAGAGAAGCTTTAATCCTTGTTGTGAAAACATGGGACTGAATCTCAGCTTCTCTTCTTTAAGTAGAAAATAGCACCTTCTTTTGGGATGAGACTAAATGCTTTGCTTTTCACAACTAAAGGCGCAATGTGTTACACTTATACCATTTCTACTCCCCTCTCTCAGATGGGTGAAAATACCCCACTGCCATCTTTCGGTTGCACTAGGTTATGGGGACACAGTGCTACCAGGGACACTCCTGTTTCTCCGGATCACCCCTGCCCGCTTTGGTTGCTTGGGCAGAGCTGCACCCATAGTGTGGGTTTACGATATATTCCTCATGTCTGTCTAGCACGTCAGGTTTACAAAATGTTTTCATGCTATCTAATAAATGCTTGTTGAATTGAATTGGAACATGTTCATAAACATTTTAGAGTCTGAACTTTCAGTGGAAATTCATCTAAGTTCTGTTCAAATTACAGCCAAGGTCTATAAAGCAGCAAAATTTTCAGACTCCGGGATCATTTATGATTTGCTATCAGCCTATGAAATAGTGTTTTGATGATTTAAAGCCCATCTGTCTCTTTTTCCTCAGGGCCTTTGAACTTTTAACAAATGTCTGCAGTTTCTGTACAATTACTTTATACTTCAGTATGGAAAGGCCACTGTTTAGTGTAGGCCCAGTATAGAGGGAGAAACTCTACTTCCCATTGGGTCAAGTGCCCTGACATCTTCATCTGGATTTTTTTTTCCCGGCTGGAGTGATTAGAGAAAACGATCATTTTCCATTTGCCAAGGTGCTGTCATCTTGGAGACTGCATGATGACATGATAATCAAGGTAAGGGGAAAAAGGCTGCACTCATTCTTTAAAGAACATGAATGACATTTGTCATTACAGAAATTTAGGTTCCTAACCACTTGGGGATTGTCACTGCCTGATTTGAGTTGGTTTTTGCTCAAATAAACTTAACACGTTTAAAATGTCTCAGTTTATCTTCCAATCGTTCTGGTGTCAGAAGAGGAAACCAAAAGCGAGCCCGAGTGGCCCCAGCAGTGACAAGCAACCAGGCAAAGGTGCTTGCTGGGCGAGCTTGCTGCTTTCTTGCCGGGATGGGTCGGTCCTTCGCAGACTGAACCTCCATCACTCCTGCGTTGTGAGCTTTCAGACTTTCTTTGAATGCTTTCTTTTTCCAGACTGGGTCCAGAAGCTGGCTGGTATTGGATGGGGTTGAACTTGGAAATGGGCTGGGTCCACTGGGTCTGATTTAAGCTGGACTGGGTCCATCCAGTGTGAAGCCTCGGGTGAACAATGTTGTTTTAAGGCTGAGCAAGCAGGCTAAACTTACCAAAGATAATCTTGCCTTATAGTGCTCACAGTGGATAAGAGATAAGCCTATCGATTTGTGAGGTGTCCTAGAGAAAAGGGATCTCAGCCAAACCCTCACCATTCAGGGTGGAAGAAAAGTTATTTTTCCTCTTCTATAGTGTCTGCTGACCAGAATGGGATCACTCAGTCCAGAGCCTAAGACAGGGATCCTGGGATAACTGGCAGAAGCTGGCAAAGGGTGAGAATTCTTACCAAAGTCGCTCTCCCACATCCCTATCTGTGGTGCCTGGTAGAGAGGAAAGTAAAATTTCACATTGCCCCTTCAAAAAAAAAAACCCCTCAGCTTTTGGCTAAGATCAAGTGCCATAAGAAATTGGAAATAAAGGTCAGAAAAAGAAAATGAATTACTCGTAGTTCAATCATCTAGCTGTCTAAACATTGTTGATCTTTTGATGGTTTTGTTTCTAGTCCTTTTTCCCTCAGTATAGCTTTTCCTTTGTATTTGCAGTTATGCTCTGTCTGTATGATTTTGTATCCTGTTTTCTTTTCATTTTTCAAAATGAAAGCAAAGATATTTCCATATTACAAATTATTTATAAACACATTTTTATTTTACTAAATAAGATCTATTAAGTTGGTGTACCAAGGTTAATATCCATATTTTCATGGTTGGGCACTTAAGCTATTCTAAACTGTTGCAATTATAAATAATTATGCAACAATATGCTTTTTTATATATAGCTTTTTTTTTTTTCATCTCCATACTTATCAAGTAACTAGCTAAGGATAGATTTCTCAAAATAGGAGTTATGGTGACAAAGAAAATTGGCACTTTATATTCTTTACATTCACTGTTACATTGTCATATTGCTGATATTATAATCCTAACTATAAAATATGAAACTCTATCCTTCATATCACACTTTCAATTTTGAATATGCTTTGAAAATTTTTGCTAATTTGGTAGGTGAAAAATCAATAAGCAAAAAACCCTCCCAAATCCCGCCAAAAATTACATTATTTTAAAATTTGCAATACATGCAACTTTTCACCACATTATACAACTCAATCTTTTTGGTTTTGAAAACTTTATCCATCTCTTTGAAGTAAAAAGATGTGAAAGGAAGCACTGAAGAATGGGCGAATGAAATGTCAGCAGTCCTCTGTAACTTTTAGGTGGGTATGAAGTAACTTCCTTCTTGCTGTTTTCAGAAAATATCCCAGAACATGGTAGTTGTAGCACTTGTCTACAAAATGGCTGCCATCAAGTCCTTCCTTCCCTGTATGTGCTAACCATTCTCCCATCAACAGATGGAATCTATTCCTCAATCGTCTTAAATATGGCTGGTCTGTGACTGCTTTGAACAATATGGCAAAAGTGATGCCACACCAGTTCCGAGCCTAGCTCTAAGAGAAGTGGGAGCTCTGCCTGGCCATCTTGGAATGCATGCTATAGTGGAAAGCAGATGCCATGTGGAGAGCATGAGTACCCTGACCAACCTGCATCCTGTGGAGAAGCTCCTACCCGATAGGTAGGAGAAGCTACACGGAGAGAGAGTTGTTGACCTGTTGCCAAATTTTCCAGGCCAGGTACTAGATATGTAAGTGAGGAGCTTTGAATAACTCCAGCCACAGCTACCATCTGAATCTCTGGATGACAGATACCAAGTGAGAATCTTTCCACAGATACCCATCAACCCTCATAACCGTGAGAGATAAGAGCAAAATTACTGTCACTTTAAACCCCTAGGTTTGGGGACCATTTGTTTGCATTCATAGCTAAGCAGAAAAGAAATCAAGGCAAAGTAATCAAAGTGCCTCAAAGTATTTAAAGTGCCTTCACTCCTAGTAATTTCATGTCATCTGTCTCTACTTCTGCTCTGGAATTTGACCTTAAAAAATCCCCATTGCCCCTCCTTCAACTCATCAAAGTTGCTCTAAGCACTTTGATGGGAACAGAGGGTTTATATGTCTATAGGTTAAATAGGTTCCTATCTTGGTGATATTTATATTTTAAAAGAGATCAAAACCTTAGGGTGCCTGGGTGGCTCAGTTGGCTAAGCATCTGCCTTCGGCTCAGTTCATGATCCCAGGGTCCTGGGATTGAGTCCCACATCGGGGTCCCTACTCATCGGGTAGACCGCTCCTCCTCCTCCCTCTCCCTCTACCCCTCCTCCGGGTTGTGCTCTCTCTCGATCACACTCTCTCTCAAATAAATAAAATCTTAAAAAAAAAAAGAGAGATCAAAACTTTAAAAAATGTTTAGTTCTAATGATGTGATGAGTGTCATATACCAGTGAAGGAGTAGGTGATAGGATTGAGAGTGCATTGAAGTCCATTCCTTTAGAGAAATGCTCTACTCCCATTCTGTGTAATTTTTTTGGGACTGGTGATCTTAGTATACCATAGGAATGTATATAATGTAGGCTTGGTCAATCATTGAAACTTATCTCCCAGGAAAGAGTGATTGGTCCAGGTGATAGGCATATCACTCATGCATATCAATCAGAATTCTTAAATTCATACATGAGCACATGAAGAATAAAAAGAACTTTATTAGAGTTGCTAAATTAAGGTCAGGAAAACCTGAATTATTTTACTGCCAGCAATCTTAGCTGCATGGAAAAAATGTGTCTCTTTTAGGGAAGAAAATAACCAATTGGAATTGGCATTGGTACACACGAGTCATAATGACAATCTGTACTCCTGGATCAAGCCATATAGACAGGTATCACCCCTTGGCTTCCAAACTTCATGGGTTAATATATCTTTTCCGGCTTTAAGATAGTTTCAGCAGTTTCTATCATTTGCAACAAAGCTGATGCTTATATACTCATGCATCTAATTATACCAAAGAGACTCACATTTTTTTTTAAAGACTTTATTTATTTATTCGACAGAGATAGAGACAGCCAGCGAGAGAGGGAACACAAGCAGGGGGAGTGGGAGAGGAAGAAGCAGGCTCATAGTGGAGGAGCCTGATGTGGGGCTCGATCCCATAATGCCGGGATCATGCCCTGAGCCGAAGGCAGATGCTTAACCGCTGTGCCACCCAGGCGCCCTGAGACTCACATTTTTAAAAAAATTGATAAAAAACACATGATAGGTGACTTTTCATGCTACTCATATTTTGGTAGCAACATTAATTAGATAAGTTTCAGCTTAAGCCAATATTCTGCCATAACTTCTATAATTACACACATTTTTCTGCCACCCAAGAAAACAGAATAAAAGAATGTGCAAAAACTTGCATCTGTAATAGGAATAAATTTGCATCTGCAATAATTTAGAAAAACAGAAAATCATTCACTAATTAATGTATTTTATTAACGAGTTCTCTAGGACACACAGATTAATTATCTTTCTACACCAGTGTGTTGTGACCTAGAGGTTAAGATACTCTGCCCAAGTTGGAGGGCAGCCCAGGGCCTGAGGCTAGTAGCAAGTTCTGTCCTGGAGTCACGGCAGGCAGGTCTGTGGGAATTTTCCAACTTCAAACTGATAAGGCATTGATCTAATGCTGTAGCTCTAATGGGAATTAACCTCCTTTGCCCCCAGAAGCTCTCCATTTCTCCGTGTCTGTGGGAGTGTGTGTGTGTGTGGTTAATTGAATTTTTAAACTTAGTTTTAATTTTTTTTTATTATATTATGTTAGTCACCATACAGTACATCCCTGGTTTTTGATGTAAAGTTCGATGATTCATTAGTTGTGTATAACACCCAGTGCACCATGCAATACGTGCCCTCCTTACTACCCATCACCAGTCTATCCCATTCCCCCACTCCCTCCCCTCTGAAGCCCTCAGTTTGTTTGACTATGGACTCTGAGAAATAAACTTAGTTTTAATTTTTATCCAAGTTATACATGAACATATTTTTTTCTACAGAACATTTGGCAATCTCCCAAAACATCTCTCGTCTTTCCCACTCTTTAAACACTTAAAAACTTTTTATCTACCTCTCAAAATAATTCTCTGTCTCTAAATGAGCAACTTCTTAATTTTTCTGTTGTAGGCATTACCTAGTAACTTCCCATTACTAAAGAAGCACACTTTCTCACACCTCTCACACACTTTTCTCATACCTTTTACACACTTTCTCACACCTCTTACACAACCACACACAAATGTTCACACCCGCGTGCATGCAAACACACATCTGTCGTCTATTACCCTCAATAAATTCCCATTGTAATTACAATTACACTAATACGCAGGATTTGCATCATTATGATTATGTAAATACGATTCCAAATGAGCTCTGTAGTTGATTATGACTTCCCATCTTGATCAACTTTTATATCTCTGGGGTGATTGCCTTCTTATATGGTTTTTTATTTGTTTAGCTTTTCATTTATGTAGACCAATTTACTCCCCAATTCTCTCCCAGATGTATAATAACAGCAATTCAGTATCTTCGGTCACCGTCAATATCCTGTCATTTTCACTTTCCGAAGAGCTGTTGGCTGAGCTTTCACCTGCTCCCCGGGCTGTTTCCGCCGCCGCTTTGTACGGTGCTGTCGTCCTGGGATCTCCTGTCTCCGCCCTGGGGTCGCTGTTGCTCGAGTCCCCTGTGCTCCTGTTTCCTGGATTTCTCCGGCAGTCCTGAAAAAGAAGGCCTGGCAGGTAAATTTGGAGACTTCGCACGTCCCGGAACACCTGTTTGGTATCATCGTTACACTGAGCGGATCGTCTTGCTGAATGTCGAGTTCTGTTAGAAATCGTTTTCTCTCAGAATTTCGAGGACGTTGCTCCTCCAGTGCAGTCTAGTTTGTGTGTTCACAGGCTCCTCGGGGGCGTCCGGTGTCATCTCGAACACCGGGGACAGGAGGACACCCAGGAAAGGGGCAGGCCACTCCAGGTTGGTGTGGCAGTTTTAACGAGCGAAGGGAACTCACTCACGAGGCTTGTCCTGGGCGGCTTTAGGACGCGGAGGTCTCTGCGCCTGCTTGCCGGATCTTAGGTTATACTAAGGTGGTCACGACCACCGTGNTGCGGAAGCCGGGGCGGGAGGGTGCGAGGGGTGAGGAGACTTCCATTGCCAGAGTTCAGCTCACAGGTCAACCTGCGGTCATGGCTTTTCGATGACCTTTTCCAACAATGTTGCTCAATTCTTTGTAGAGGATATGTGTGTTTATTTCTGGAAGCTTTGAGGATCTTTTCTTTGCCCCCAGGCTCTGAAATGTTACCAAGGTGAGCCAGGGTGTGTGCCTGCTTTGCTTTCTTCTGCTGCCCGCAGCATTTGTGTGCGCTGTGAGGGTCTCTTCCTTTCTGTGAGCCCAAGACCTGCGGTTCTTGGAAATTAACTTAATTATTTTTTGGAGACAATTTATTCACTCTGTTTTCATTCGTTGCCTTTCTAAAATTCCTATCATTCAGATATTAGGTTTTGAAGGCTGGTAGTGTTTTCCTTTTTTTCTTTTTTCTCTTTTTGTCCCTTCCCTACCCTTTCTTTCCCTCCCCTCCCCTTCCCTTCCTTCCACAGTTCCTCAAATATATCACCCAAGTATTCTTCTGAGTTTTAAATGTCTTCATCTTATCTTTTAATCTCTAAAAACTCCAATCTGTTCTCTGAATATTTATTTTTATGGTATCCTCTCATGACAGCAATATCTTCTTATCTCTGAGGACAATAAAAAGAATTATTTGTATGTGAATTTTTCTTCTGTTTCACACTTTCTATTTTCTCCAGGTTTCCTCTCACTCTTTGGTTTAGGTTATGTCTTTCATATTCGAGTTCTCCTGAAATGCTAGGCCTCTGCCTCATTATACTTAAGAGAGGGTCATGAAAAGCTCCAAGTTTTGTGTCCATGTGTGGGGTATTTTGACTGTAGTCTTTGCTGAAGATTGATTTAATCAGCATCTTTCACTGGAGAATCTTCAAATCAGAATATCTAGAATTTTTTTTTCCTGGCGGCTGGCCATTCCTCAAAGACAGTTCTTCAGTAGGCTGTGTGGAAGGCAAATGCTGACTGATGCTTCTCATAAGAGTGTTTCAAATTTCATTTTAATAACAATTAAATCTCCGGCTTCAACACAGTATCCTGGACCTTTATTTATTTCACCCACTCCAGATAACAAACTTCTAGTATTTTGTTGGAATTACAAAGACCAATCTCTTAAAGTATTTGTATTTTGTTAAGGTGAAGGTAGTTCTAATGCTTCATTGTGATCTGAATCCTGAAAATGACGTACACAGTCATGGCGAGGATGAATTTACTTTTGGCCAAGGCTGAGATTAGAAAAGCTTTACGGCACAATTTTAGCTATCCCAAAGGATGGGTAGGAAGAATGGCAAGAAAAGAACATTAGAGGGAGTTGCAACACTGGCAGAAGAACCATAGAAACAGTTCGGTCCTTTTATTTTGGGTAGACTGTCAGTATGCTCTTAGGATAGAGTAGAACAGCTAAAAACATGACTCATTGAGGCGAAGTCTGGAAAGGCACCTGTTTTCAATGCCAAGTTAAAGATGCCACTGAATGTTTTTCAGTAAGAAATTGGTAAAGTACACGGTAAAATACGTACTTTGGGGAGATTCACCTGGTGGTAGTAAGCAGAAGAGATAGAACAATGGCGAGAAGGAGGTAAACCAAGAGGAAGGCTATTTCCTCATCTTAGTGACAGGAACCTTAAGAAGGGTGACAGCAATGGTGAGGGGGAGCTGTGAATGGAAGACTTATAACAAAGGAAGAACTGACAAGATTTGGTGAATGATTTCTTACGGGGAGACAAAACCCCTTCTGCCTCCTTGCACAGGGAAGCATCATTCTAGAGAGAGATGCCACCCTTGAGTTATTCTGTGCTGGAAGCTGGGTAAATTCCAGGTAGAGGTTAGTTTGTCCTCCATTGGTCTGAGGCAGATTACCACAAATTAAATTTCATGCTAACCTGCTCCAAGCCAGGGACACATCATTAAGCTTCAGGGTTATCTAGTTGATCACACTAAAAAATCTATTTACACTGTTCCCTTGACAACAGTTGTGAAAATATTTTAAGCGCAGTATGAAATCATTTTGCAATATTTCACCAAAGCCATTATGCACCCTCTGGAATGCAATACTGAAAGAGGCACATGGGATGAAGCCATTACTTCTGGGTTAGCAAATGCTCCAATTTTTAGGAATGGCCTTGACGGTGCTGCTAAATCCAGGTCTTTAAGCCAGGTTTGCTCAAGCTAAGTGAGGTGGAGAATTGAATTGCTTTGGTAGAAAATTAATACTGTCCTCCCTTTCTTGCCTCCGATGTCTATCTCGAGCCTTCAACTTTGGATAAAGTTTGTATTCTGCTGCAGGGCCAGGAATACCAGAGCCAATGCGAGTTCAAATTGTGACACAAGGGAGACAAGAATCAGAGCCTTTGTGTGTGTGTGTGTGTGTGTGTGTGTGTGCCTGTGGGTTTGTTTGCCAGGACATAACTAAGAATACAATAGGCAAGCAATAGCTTTGACATTTAATCAGAGATTTATAAGTTTACCAGGCATTTGTATTGATGTCCAGAATTCAGTATTAAGAGTTTGCCGGCAACCTAGCTGAAAGAATGCAATGGGGAAAATGTGTGAGACTCTTGTAAAACTGTACCCCATAAGACAAGGACAATGATTACCAACTAGAGGATCAAGGAATCGAAACCAGCTAATTCTAAAGGAAAAGAGAAAATACATGTTATCTGATGAGGAAGACACATTGACAAGATGAAGCTTTTGTATCTGTGTGCCTGTCATAGGTAGGGGTGGCCCTCCCAGGCAGTTAGGCAAGCTCACGTGAACAAACACTAAACAAGTGAACAAATATAGTAACATCAGAAGTCATTTAGCCTCTAAACGACTGTAAATAGTGATTAGAGGCAATGTATCCAGATATATTAGTCTGCTACGGCTGCCAAAACAAAATTCCACAGGCTAGGTGGCCTATGCAATAGAGATGTGTATTCCCATAGTTCTGAAGGCTGCAAGTCCAAGATCAAGGTGTTGTCAGCTTTGGTTTTCTCAGTCCTCTCCTTGGCTGATAGATAGCTGCCCTCCCGTTATGTCCCCATAGGACTTTTTTCTGTGCATGTTTATCCTTGGTGTCTCTTCCTTTTCTTCCTTTAAGGACACCAGTCAGATTGGATTAGGCCCCATCTTTATGACCTAATTAATCTTAATTGCCTCTTAAAAGTCTCTATCTCCAAATTTAGTCACATTCTAAGATACTGGGAGTTAGCACTTCACCATATTTTGGAGGGACACAATTTGGTCCATAAGACCAGAAATCTTAAATTTTATTCCCCAAAGCAGCTTCTTTCCTAAGCTTCACCATCCTAGTACATGGGATTCCATCCTTCCAGTTGCTCAGGCAAAAATTCTAATGTCAGCTCTGACCTTATTCTCATATCTCACATCCAAGAAGCAAATCTTGTTAAATTTATCCTCAAAATACATGCAGAATATGATCCCTTCTTACCACTTCCAGTGTTCTAGTCTAATCCATCTCATCGGATCACAGCCTCCTGGGGCAGCAGCCTCCTAAGTGGTCTTTTTGCTTCTCCTCTTGCTGCCTTCGGTCTAACCTCCCCGAACCTTTATCTAAAATGCAGCCACTGACAATATATTACCTCTCTATAGATCTTGTCCTGGCACTTATCAGCACTTGAAATAAGTGTGTGTATGTGTACATAAATATATGCATATTTTGTAGTCCATCTCTCCCCACTAAAATGTAAACTCACGAGAACAGAAACTTTGCTGTTCTGTTCCCTGACATATTTCCAATGCCTTGAACAACTTCTGGCAAACTAGAAAAAAAATCATGCATAATAAATATCACTTGAATGAATAAATGGACCTATTCATATCCACTCTTTGCCTTACCGCTCCCCCTTCTATCTCAATTGGTACCTCCTGGAATATAAAGGACCATTAGGAAGCACATCGTGTACCTACTGTGTGCCAGAGGCTATGAAAAATAAATACAAGATTCTGGCCTAGGAGGGGAGAAAGATGTAAAGAAATGAAAGTAAAGGTACAAGAATGCATAAATGTCAAGGAAGTGGAAGAAAGATTAAATACTTGGTCTTCAGGCATAGGCTATTATTCTGGGTCAAGGAAGATTTCTCAAAAATAGAATCTGGACTGAAGAAGGAAGTCAGATAGGTGAAGGATATTAAAAGTAATAAAAAATGCCATGATTTTATGTCCTTTCCTAGGCGACTAGAACAGTGGTTGTTAGTTACCAGTATTTAGAGAGAATTCCCAGGTTCAAGACTGATTTCCCACGTTGGAAGAAACAAACAGCACCCAATCTGTATTGTTTGTGAAAAATCTTTGGAAAAATACAGTTCGGCTGTCAGTAGTCACATTGTTCTCTGTGAAGAGCATTAGATTTTATACTCCTTTTGATTGATTTCAAAATAAATCCCGGGAAAGGAATCTTTCCTCCCAGTCTATTTTAAGAAAAAATATTTTGTGTAAGTGGAAATGAACTTTCATTGCAGTTAATTCAAACTTATTTTTTTTAAGTTTCCAGAATACATTTACATATACTAATATAGAGAAATCGATCAACCTTGTGTTTTGTCAGAAGAGAAAAAGACAATACAACTAGTTTCAATAGACAGACAACATTTTTTTTAAAGCTACAAATTTAAAAATACCTGAACTGGTACAACTGTACAGAATTACAAGTTTGAAATCAGTCACAATAGATTATGAATGCATATTTGCATGTACCCATAAATATACATAATGGTTTTCCTTAAAAAATTGGAAGATAGTGAAGGTATTTGTTTATATAGTAAAAGCCAGTAAAACTTTTTAGAAATTAAAGAGATTAAATTATACTGCAGGTATAATTTGCAGGTATTTTGACTTTTTTCAACTTTGAATTTCTGCCAATTAACACCATGTCCAGCATAAGGTAGATTCTCCATAAATATTAGTGCAATTTAAATTGAATGGCAGTAGACGAGCTTCTTCAAGTCACGTATGAAAGAGACATTTTAATATTTGTCTAACAGGCAGTTACATGGCACTCATTGAGAAGTAGCATTATTGTTTCTGATTTATAAATAAGAAAACAGAAGCATAATGAAAGAGCAGAATTTATATAAACCATCAACAAATCAACAACAATAGTAATATCAAATTTGGGGGGGACTTTTGTTTATCCAAAGAATATCCAGGAACTTTTATCCCTACTAATCCTATAGCATAAAAACTTAATCCCATTTTATAGACCAGGAGATGAGATCCAAGACAACAGTCATAGCCTGGAAACAAACTGGTACTTTTTTTTTTTTTTAAGATTTTATTTATTTATGTGAGACAGAGAGAGTGAGAGAGAGCGCAAAGGCAGGGTGGGGGTAAAGGGAGAGGGAGAAGCAGACTCCCCATTGAGCAGGGAGCCCAATGCGGGACTTGATCCCAGGACTCCGGGATCATGACCTGAGCTGAAGGCAGACGCTTAACCAATTGAGTCACCCAGGCTCCCCGACAAACTGATAATTAATAGAATGAGGTGGGGCTGTGTGAAAGTAGCCCTGTTCTCCTGCTGTCAATTTTACTCTTCTTTCTGTTGGAATGTGTGACATCTTTTGACAAATAACATTTCTCCCATCACTCCATCCTCTCTTTTCCAATTCCCAACAATGAATATTCTACATTTTTGAGGGTGTGGGCCACAGCTAACCAGAGACATACTTACTTTCTTATTGTTAGGCATAAACTAAGCAAAAGCAATATTGTTGCTGTCCTTCTACTTTCATCAAGTTAGGAGTCATATAAAAGTATAGGGCACCAGAGATTTTCCACAAGGGTGCTGAGACCAGTCAATGAAGAGAAGAGAGTCTTTTCAACCAATGGTGTTAGAAAAACTGGATATCCACATGCAAAAAAAAATGAAACTGGACTCTTACCTTATACCATATACAAAAATTAACTACAAATATGTTAAAAACCTAACTGTAAGAACTAAACTATGAAACTCGTAGAAGAAAACGTAGGGGGAAGCTTCATGATTTTAGATTTGGCAGTGATTTCTTGGATATAACACCAAAGCATAAGCAACAAAAGAGAAAAATAGAGAAGTTGAACTTAATCAAAATAAAAAACTTGGGTGCACTAACAGACACTATCAAGAGAATGAAAAGACATGGGAGAAAATACTTACAAATCATATATCTGATAAGGGATTAATATTCAGAATATTTAAAGAATTCCCACCATCCAACAACAACAACCCCCCCCCCCAATAACCATATTTTAAAATGGGCAAAGTACTTGAATAGACATTTATCCAGAGAAGATATACAGATGGCTCAAAAGCACACAATAAGATGCGAAACATCACTAGGGAAATGCAAATCAAAACCACAGTGAGATAACATTTCGCACCCATCAGGATGGCTATTGACAAGATGCAGAGAAATTAGAACTT
Organism: Ursus maritimus; assembly: GCF_017311325.1. Lineage (NCBI taxonomy): Eukaryota > Metazoa > Chordata > Mammalia > Carnivora > Ursidae > Ursus > Ursus maritimus. Next base: position 87,597,074 of record NW_024423343.1, on the reverse strand, counting down.
TTGTGCAGTGCTGGTGGGAATGTAAAATGGTGCAGCTGTTGTAGAAAACAGTATGGCGGTTCCCCAAAAATTAAACATAAGATTACCATGTGATCCAGAAACTCCACGTAAGTGCATTGAAAAGTATTGAAGAATAGAACGCAGAGACTGGAACACTTACTTGTACCAACGTTCACAGCAGCACTCTTCACAATAGCCAAAATGTGTAAACAACCCAAGTGTCTATTAACTAATGAATGGATAACTAAATGCAGCTATACTGGGAGCACATATAATGAAAAGTTCTTCAGGCAAAAAAGAATGAAATTCTTTTTTTTTTTTTTTTTTTAAGATTTTATTTATTTATTTGACAGAGAGACACAGCAAGAGAGGGAAAACAAGCAGGGGGAGTGGGAGAGGGAGAAGCAGGCTTCCTGCTGAGCAGGGAGCCTGATGTGGGGCTTGATCCCAGGACCCTGGGAACATGACCCGAGTCGAAGGCAGACGCTTAATGACTGAGCCACCCAGGCACCCCCCAAAAAGAATGAAATTCTAACACATGCAGCAACGTGGATGAACCTTGAAGACCTTATGCCAAATGAAATAAACCAGCCACAAAAGGACAAGTAGTGCATGATTCCATTTATACAAGATACCTAGGGTCAATGTCATAGAGACAGAAAATGGAATGGTGGCTGTTAGGGTTACTGTTTAATGAGTTCAGATTTTCAGATTGGAAAGATGAAAAAGTTCTGGAGATGGAGGATGGCGATGGTTGCACTGAAATAAGGATGTACTTAATACCAATGAACTGAGTACTTAAAAATGGCTAAAATAGTAAATTTTACATTATGTATATTTTACTACAATAAAAATTATATGCTGTTATATAGAGGACTTATTTCTATGCTTAGAATTTTATATTTCTGAGACCAAAGGACAAATCTTTAAATGCAGAAAAATTTCCTTTCATAGTCAAAGAATATATCTACCAAGTGGAGATGGAAAATATTGTACAGAGCGTGTTCAATGTCACCTAGCTATTAGTTTCAAGGCTGTTTCTGCTCTTCAATGGCCAGGGGGAAGAATTAAAATAGCCTTTCCTCTTCTGTGCATGCTCTGGAGGAGGAAAGACGTGCAGCTGCATGTGTGCATGGGGGAGAGATGCCTACAATTTACTCCTTTCTTAACTGGTTCTTTCTTATTTATCCTCTCTTTATTTATTTCTGAATCTCAGCTCCAAGAGTCAAAATGCAGCATGTCCCCTTGCCTCCCCATCCCCAGCTTGGGCCTTTGACCAATGCAGGAGTCATTAAACCCCCAGGGCATCCTTTGCAATGAGGAGCTTGCAAAGGATCCTTAATAGGGGTAAAATCAATAGTAGGAAGTGGGCTTCAACCAATCCTGGGCCTGTAATTTTTTAATCAGGCAGAACTGAGTGAAAGACAATGCTCCTTCCACAGTCATTTTGCGACAGGAAAAAGAATCAGTTTCTTTTGGTTTTATAAGCATGACATAAAGTAAAGTAATACCTTCAGCTGTCTCTCTTGCAATCTCTTTTCCACATCTACCCTCCACATTCTTTCTAAACTGCATACCGGATTATGTAATATTTTCCCTTTTGGTAAATGGAGTCCAAATTCTTTAGCGTAGTCTCTAAGACTTCCTGACTGAGACTTCTCTTGCCCAGCCTAATCGCTCCCGGTTGCCACCACGGTGTCCCTGTGCTTCAACAATGCTAAATGCAAACAGCTCTTCCAAGTGACTTAGTTACAGTAGTTCCCACTTTGCCTTTGTAAATGCTGTTCCCTTTGTGTAGAATCCTTGACTTTCTCTAACAGTAAGTGAAGCTCTCCTGCCCACAGCAAGAAGAATCAGATGCATCTTCCCCCGTGATTTCTCAGTATCTTGTGTAACTTTATTGTTTAATACTGATAATGCTGCTGCCATTTGATATGTCTGTGTTCCCTGGTAGAAAAGAGAGATTTTTCTACTTGTCTCAAGAGATACATAGACTGGCACGTTTCAATAGTGGTTTCTTTTTGAATTAATAAATGAATAAAAGAATAAATTTCCCATTGCTTCATTCTTGAACAATAGCAAAACCAACACTGGGGCTTATGGGCCTCTCCCAGCCAAACAATAAGAATGAAAATAAAAGATGCTGATCAAAAATGTAATACTTTCAGCAAAAATTCTAAAGTGATGGCAGTAGTCACCTTACCAACAGATATTCACGGAGCATCTGCTCTTTACTGGTTTAACCAGGCACCCCTTCTGTAGCTGTGCTTTTTACCTCTACACCAAGTGGACAACTGAGAGAATACAGACTGATTTAAGAATGTATGAGGATTCTGGGACTCTTGGGTCTGCCTGCAGCTCAGGTTATGATCTCAGTGTTCTGGGATCGAGCCCCGTGTGTGGGGCTCCCTGCTCAGCGGGGACCCTGCTGCTCCCTCTCCCTTTGCCCCTCCCCCTGCTCATGCTCACCTTTCTCCCTCAAATAAATAAATAAACTTAAAAAAAAAGAATATACGAGGATTCTTAAGATTGTAGTAGAAATTCAGGTGATCATCTTACTAAAATAATTATCTGGTTGAAGCTTTGAGCAAAAGTGATTTCCCTTCTCAGTTATACGGTTTCAGCATCCTAAGGTGATTGCTCAATTATACGAACCTACTCAGTAGGCTCAGATTGACTTTCACTAGCCTGAAACAAATGTCATTACCTTCTCAGACTCTCTGGTATCATTTCAGTAATTCTGGGAATATTAGCAACAGGCACTGCCTGGCTTTGTTGTCGAATTTCTTTCAGGGCAAAGACTCTTAGAAAGTTTGCAGATTTATATAATGTTAGTGCTGGAAAGAGTTGACTGTGCTTCTCTTTAATCAATTACCTCATTTTTAAGGATGGGGACCGCGAGTCCAAGGTGAGTCAGTCGACTTGCTGACGTTTTCTAATGCCAGCTGGTGGCAGGCATGCTTTAGAGTTCTGTTTTCTGTCTGTGAGGCCAGTGTTCACCACCCTGTGCTGCCTCCCACACGTGAGTTACTGCTCTATGTATTCAATCCAGGGCAGTGCAAGGATATGCCGCCATGTGCACACTGAAGGCTTACAAATTATATTTATAAAATTGAAGTTAGTTTAAGCATAGGCTTTGAATTTATTCATCATTTAGGAAAATAGATGTATGTGATATTCTCAACCCACTGAACCATAATCTTTCTACAAAATACTAACGAAATACACAGTGTGATCCAGCTTTTCATTTCTCTTCTCCCCCTGAGCACCCTCCTTCCATCTGCAGCACTCCATCTGAAAGCAGTGGCATGCATATAGCCCCTTCTAGATAACCTTCATGACGGAGTGCGCAAGATAAAGATCCCTTTACCATGGGAACATCAACCAAAGGACTTAAGAATAAGAATCCATTTCATAGAAGAACTGAAACCAAATGAAAAAATAATGCATAGCAGTTTAAAAGTTCTCTGAATTTCTGTAAGAAAATAAATACAAAAATATGTATAATTTTAGTTGAGCTATGAAGTATGAAGCCCACAGTGTCTTCATACTTGTACAAATGAGAAGATGGTAGCTGAGGTTCTGAAAGAACTTTACAGACAAAGGCTCATTGGATTTTGGAGCAGTTTGAGTTTAACGAGATGGGAAGGGAAGACAATGGTGTATGGAGAGAACGGGGTAGCAAGGAGTTCCCTGTTGGAGCTCAGAGCCAGTATTGTTCTCTGTGTGCTGAACAATCTAAGCCATCTGGAAGGCTGTACCACTGGTAGCAGAAAGAGCAGTTAGCCTGAGCCAGGAGACCTGTGGTTGATGGGACCACTTTTCCTTTGGCTATGGATACTCATCTGGAAAATACTGGGCAGGATCAAACAACCTTATAACTTTTGCATTCTGGGCTTGTGGAGATTTTATCTCTTCAGAGTTCACACTACAAAGAAACGCAATACAAGAAAATATGCTGAAGTGTTGCTTGGGTTCATTCCTAGTCTCAGACTGCTCCCTCTATTTCCTAGTCTCAGACTGTTCCCTCTATTTAGGCCTTGGCTTGATGAACAGGGATAACTGAGAATCACAGAAGAGGAGTGTGAAGTAGTCCCTCTATTTTTCTATATTATGGGTGATCTCCTGTAGTACTTCCTCAAATATGCTCTTGAGTTTAGCTAACTTACCTATTGAGGGCTGGTAAGTTAAACTGCCTTGGTTGGGGTACTGGTACACAACTTAGCAACTGTGGACCTTGGACAAATCCTTTTTGCATCTTTAGAGGCAACTAATTCATAATTCTAAAGACTTCTGCTTTCATAGACGATTAATGGTCATCTACCAGCAATCAACCCAGAATGTTAATAAGGGTTACCAACATCTCCTCTTAATGTGAAACTACTGCATTGGTAGTATTTCCTGAGACCCAGAATTCAAGACTTTCCTCAAAGCCTTGTTGCAAAGCTTTTGGGCAAAGATGCAAGTGTCAAAATGGAATGATCTTTTAGGTATTAGTAGGGTAGTATCGATATTGTCTTGCCTTAGTGATGGCTTTCAATGGCTATTTTGCTTAGTAATTATAAATTACCATTTTATTACCCACCATTTAGTTCATGTGTGTTTACATTTTTCTAAATGAAGTTTTAAGATATATCTGCACTATGGTTCCACCCATATGAAAATTCCTAAAGCAGAGATATTGACATTGCTCCCGTACTTTACTTCTATTATGACGGTTCACTGGCTAGGGTCTGGCTATGAAGTACCTTGAAACATGCCATCGAGGTAAGCCTATAAAATTAATCAGTTAGTTGTAAGTTCATAGAGCATTATTATTCATATAATAACAGTGCATATGCTACTGTACTTGTTTTAAGCCAGGGATAGGTACATTTTTTTTTTTCTCTAAAGAGCTTGATAGCAAATGTTATAGGCTTTGCAGACTATAAGGAGTCTATCACCACTACTCAACTTTGAGGTAGCACAAAAGCCACCATAGATAATATGTAGACAAATGGGTATGGTTATGATAAAAAACAAAACAAACAAACAAACAAACAAAACCCACCAAAAATCAAAAAACAACTTTTTTTACAAAAGCAACTAGTGAGCCAGTGTGGCTTACAGATCACAGTTTTGTGACCCCCCCCTTTTTTTAAAGGGATTTTATTTATTTATTTATGTATTTATTTATTTAATTAACAGAGAGAGAGTGAGAGCACAAGCAGGGGGAATAGGAATGGGGGAATCAGGCTCCCCACTGAGCAGGAAGCCAGGTGTGGGGCTCAATCCCAGGTTCCTGGGATCATGACCTGAGCCAAAGGCAGATGCCTAACTGACTGAGTCACCCAGGTGCCCCTGTGACCGCTGTTTTAAAAAGTAAATGATAAGTAATTTGTATGAGGTCCTCTCAGATTCTTTTTCATGCTCTTCTTTTGCCACTGGAATGTGAGACGAAATTCAGTATTGGATCAATTGAGTTTTGCCCAATTTAAATCTGCTGTGTTCAAAAATATTTGAGAAGCACGCGTATTCAAAAGGTAAGTTAGCGTTATCAGTACCCTAAAGAGAGCCAACTTCATTCTTTAACCTTAGTGTTGGAGGCTGCCATTTGTAAAACCAAAACGCTATTTCTTGATATATTTTTGTGGGAGAGCCATGAATAGAAGAAATGGGAAGGCAACAGACTAGGCTAAATAATACTCCAAGCTGAAATATTTGCTTATCAGAATACAGCAGAGCACTCAAAAAATAATGATAGAATTTCTTAAAGAAACTGCTTATTAAATAAAATGAAACTACATCAATTCTGTGGGCAAGAGATTAGATTTAAAATTAATGTGCATCTTTAAGAATAAGACAGAAATATTTATTTTATTAATATAATATGATCTTCAATGGAGAACATTTGTAGTTTGTAACCCATACTTAAGCCTTAAGTATATAAAATTGTAGGTTTCTACTATACATATGAAAATATAAATCATATGATATTACTAGTCATTTAGTGCAACTTTAAATAGACATAAATGCAAGCTGCTATATGCTATATAATATTAGGCTCTATATTAAACAATGCATAGTATCTGATTTTTGTCAGCATCAACTTGTTTTAACCTTGAACGACATTTGTTTATATTTGGTATAATAAATTAGAAAAGGACTTTTAAAAGTTCCCATGACAGGTCAAAATAAAAAGAATATGAAGAGTCATATTTCTGGCTAAAATGTGAAAAAGAAAGTTAGAATATGTGCATTTAAAAGTGCATCATAAAAATAAAAAAAATTGTTCTCCAAAATAAATTTATTCAACTATGACATATTTACAAGCACCTTCCAAGATTCCTTATCATCTTCAGCAATCAGGTAGAAATCTAATGAAGGGTAAAGTGTAGCTCTTGTGATTTTTCACAATTATTGTCTTTGAAACAATATCACAGTTTTGCTAGGTTAGTAAACTACCTTTACAAACCTTACACATTAGTTATATCCCACTGGGATTTCCAGACTGCCAATCAATGGAGAAAATACCAGCCTAGTACATGGATCAGTAAAGATTGGGCCCTCTGCAGCTCCAGAAATCAGAGATAAATGACCTTCCCTGGAAGCAGCCCTAACAGACGCCTGCTTCAGCCAATTAACGAGATGACATACACAAAACACCCCCCAAGTGTAATCAGTGTGATGGATTCTTACAGAAAGATTCTTATTTTTTATGCAACAAATATGTACCAGTTGCCCAATCTTTGTTTATGCGAGCTATTGCAGAGGACTGGATTTGTTTGAAGTGAAAATGAGTGAATTGTTGGTGGCCCTAAGAAAAGAATTTGATGTTTACACAATCTCAACAATCTGCCTGAGGCTTTCTTTGTCCTTGATTCTCTGTTTCTTTGAACATCACTTGATCTTATATTAATAAATGTTTAAGAGGTTCAAGAGCGTAGAAATAGCCTAAAGCAAAGAGAATGCTTAAAAACATGTTTATGCATTTCTTGTAAACAATTAGAAAATAAAGTGCTAAGTGATATGAAGTCAGAATTTAATAATTTAACCTTTTACCTTTATTTACGCTTTCCTGTTCAAGTCCGTATGTGCAGAAAGTAGTGGATTCTTCACTCTCACATTATAACTACTATTAAGACTAGTGATGTTCCTCTGCCCTGAGTTTCCATAGCATTGACCTGCAGCAGTTACACTTAGCCCTATGTTTTGCCATTGTTCAGTATTGTCCAGTTTTGTCTCATGCACGTTAGCTTTATTTCTGCAGTTTAATGGTGAGCTCCTTAAAGCTAAGGATCGCGTCTAAGGCATGTTTAGCATCTCTCAGGGCACTGAGCATTGCGTCAGCCCCACAGCAAACATGAGGAAGCTATTTGTTGATTGACAGTAATCTAAACGTAGTCGGCATTTCTAGTCTAGGACTGCTTTTGTGCTGCTGGATAAAGATAGATCATCAATTTAGCAAAGTATCAAACAGAAATCAGGTTGAGTGACATAACGGGGTTGAATCCAAAATTTTAGATTTGGAAATTTTAACTTCCTCTGCACCTACTCATCATGATTCCTCAGGATACATTTAGATTGAAAAGAGCACCTCTTTCCATATTTCCCCCCATTTCTTATTCAGAATTAAGTCTAGACTTAATGGTTGAGGAAAGAACATCTATTCTCAAACTTTCACTGATAAAATCTCTCCCTTTCTCACTAACAATGGCTAAAACGGATTGAAGAATTTCGGCCTGTGATGTGTTGTAAGCAATTTGGGTGCAAAGAAAGAGGGCGTTATTTTTCACTTTAGCTTATCATTTGCTTATTTTCTTGTGGCCGTGCACATCTGATAATTTGGTAGGTCCAGTATCCCTTACTCTGCTATTAGAGTCCCCCTTGTTATTTGGGAAATGTTATTTCCACATTCTCAAGACTAATTTTTCCTTTCTTTTTACTCCAGAGTCAGGCTCATGACCCCTGCCTGGCCAACCAGAGTCCCAGTGATTGATGAGGGCAAGGGCAGGGCTCTGCCCAGGAGGAGTCTGGCTTGCGGCTTCTGCTTGGACCTTTGGGAAAGAGGTGATTCCTTTCTGGTCATGTTGCTGAGGCAGCAGACTGTATGCATCGACTAGCTTGTTGCTATCGTCAACACATGGAGAAAGGTTTTCGAAAAATAAGTTAATACCAAAGAAAGCACTGAGAGATAGCAAGAAACAGGTTTTATATGACTTTGTCTGAATGCTTTTTCATTATAAGTGATAAACTCCCTTTTCCAAACAGGGGCTGTTTGATTTGGGTTATTTGCCACTGAGAGTTCTGTGCAATTCATTGGCATTGAAAGAAAATCTTAGTGTTCTCCTAAAAATAGCCTAGTGTGTATGTATGCGTTCTTCCCATCGTGTTAAAGGTGACAGATATATCCTGCTCAGCTCTACGGTGGCTAGGACAGAATCTCTGCTTGGAAGTTCACATTTCATCCTATGGCATAGTTTTAGCAGGACTGTATTGGGTTTAATATTTCTAGCACAAAGGTGACTGCCACACTGTGTGTAATACTTGTTTGATGCTCAATTTTATTTTCAAGATATCATGAATAAACTTCTTACTCTATAAAGGAGTATGAAATCCATATGTTGTTTTCTCACTAAAAGATGGGATGTTTTTACATGAACATAATTTGCGAGTGTTGCCCTGTTGCCTAAATCTGCTCACCGTTCAGTAGAATGCCTGTGAAAATTCCTATCACTTTGAATGGCTGGCTACATGCACTTTAAGTGGATTAGCATTTCTTACTTTCTCAGTGCTACAAAAGCATATGAAAAATGTAAATTAGAAGCAGAGCCAGTTTGAGACAGGAGCGATTATACACTGGGTGTTGTACTTTGGATTTCTGTGTTTTCAATGGATCATGTACTTTGCATGAAAGCAGTGAAGTTAAAATAGATGACACTAAGACTGACAGAAGAAGTATCTAGAAGGAGATTCTGAAGAATGGTGAATATGTAGCAGGGAACTTAGGGAAGGGCATTATGGAGAGTAACCAAATGTGAGGGACTGAAATTTATGCAATTTTAAAGAGAGACAAACATAAGCAGGTGACAAATATAGCAGTGCTGCCTGATAGAAATACAATATGAGCCATGTATGTCATTTAAAATTTTCTAGTAGTTCTGGTAAAAGCAGTAAAAATAAATAAGCGAAATTAATTTTAACAATATATTTAACCTAATATAGCCAAGATGTTATTCTTTCAGCATGAAGTCAATATAAAAATTATTGCAATATTTCACAGTCTTCACTTTACTATTTGGTTGTAAACATCTGGTACGTATTTTCAGTTTCAGCAAATCACTACCAATGTGCTAAGTGCTCAATAGTCACGTGGGGCTGGTAGCCCATGGGAGAAGACAAAATTCATCTTGGCTAGTGTCTGAACTTGAAATTTCTAGCTGAGAAAGAAGAAACAAGAGGGCACATCTTTATAGCTACTCTCTCTTCAACTCTAATCTTTTTTCCCCAGTTTTGTTGAGAAATAATTGGCATACATCACCGTGTAAGTTTAAGGCATGCATTGTGATGATTTGATTTTCATCTGTCCTGGAATGATGACCACAATAGGTTCAGCTTTCAACCATCTTCTCATAGAGGTACAATTAAAATAAAATAAAGAAAAAAAGAAGGAAAAAAAAAGGGAAAACATTTTTCCTTGTGGTGAGAACTCTCAGGATTTCCTCTCTTAACGACTTTTCTCTGTATCCTGGGTAGTGTCCGCTATTCCAACTCTAATCTTCATCTGAACTCCAGCCCAGTCCTTACCTCCATTCGGCCTCTCAAAGGAAAAGTTGTCAGTGCCTTTTGGCGAATTATTATGCATTAATTAAAACATTATCAGGAAAAAGCTGGCAGTCAAATGGAGTAAATTAAAGTGAATGTAATGAAAGGGCTATTTACAAAGTTATGTTAGCAGTAGAGAAACCACACAAGACAGAGTGGTACCCCAAGAATTTAGAATTAGTAAGCCTTTAGCATCCTACACCTGAAGGTACAGGGAAGGGAGTCATTTCCAGAATGTGGAGCAGGTGGGTCCTGTAGAGAGGGCCCCACAACATGGAGCTCTGAAGTTGGGTTAGAGGACGCTGCCTGTCTGTGGTTACCCTGCAGGAGGCAGCAAGGAAAAGAAGCCTCAGATCTTCCTATGCCCTCCCCTTCCATCCTCCTGCTGGTTGTTCTCCTTGGCCAAATGGAATGCCCGAGGGCAAGGCAGCTCACCTGGGCAGTTACTGAAACACAAGGAAGGTGGGGGAAAGCGCTCTGAAGGGTAAATTAAACACATCCAGTACAATTGCCAACTTGAGGAAATTAAGACAAAGTAAAAAGTAAGACAGGAGATAGAATACATAATTAATGTGGCCTTGAGAAGAGTGAAAAACACTAAGTGTGTGTTTTCTTAATCCCTCTGGCATTTGGGTATCTTATATTTTTGTTCCCTGTCTTAAATTATATGTCAATATCAGTGGTTTGGAAACTGAGGTCCAAACCTGGGTAGGTTTCAGGGAGTTCAGGAACCCTACGAAATTATCGGGAATATTTTGTGTGTATATATATATATATATACCCTCCCTGGGCAGAATCCATAGCTTCCAATAAATTCTTGGTTATTCTTACTTAAGAAACCCCTGTGACAGAGGGCAGCATATGAAGCTGTTATATTCATTGCTGAATGTTACCCAGGGGTAGCATGGTGAGCACCTTTCTTAGGTAGAGTCCCCGAAGTAGACCCTGATTCGCTAAGGCAGTAAGTCCAGAAGGATGTGGTGGGGAAGTAGGGGAAGCGGGAAAGGGAAGGCACAGAAGCCAAGCAAGCGTGCAGCTTTGGACACAGTACTGAGATGGGTGGCCCTGGGCCCACCTGCAGGGGATTCTGGGATGTCGTTACAGTTGTCGTTCATCCTTGTCTAAAGGCTTCCCTGGGAAATAGGAATTCCTGGGCAATTTCTGCTCTTTGCAAGAAAGCACAAAGCAGAGTCAGTAGCCTGGGGCAGTATGTTGAAGAGCCAGAGATGCTGGCAGTAGGAAGGAAAAGGTCACCATAACTGGTAAGGGGCACATGAAATAGGTAAAGGTATCCAACAGTGACCACTACATTTAGTGCCAATGATGGCAGGTCGGTAGAGGTGAATGGCAAGAAAGTAGTTTATCAAGACAGGAAGAACATTCCTTCTCCCTGCTGAGGCAAGATGTGCAGATTATGGAATGGGAAGTGGACAGTTGGGCTGGGGGACCACCCTGTACCCACCTGCAGCCACTAGGCCACAGGCTCTGTCCTTTGGCCTCATAGTGAGGTCCTGAAGCCTTTTCTGATGCAGCCTCTTGTACTGGGAGCATCTCATGATTCTGTAGGTTATCAAAGTGCAAGACATGCAGTGAGTTAGAGTCCCCTAACTGTAGCCCAAAGTCTGGTCTCAGCCTCGTCCATTAACGCCAGTACCATCTTAATCAATACAAAACATCAGGCCTAGCCTAAACTCTTACCCCTCCCCTGCCCTTAGTCTCCTCCTTTCTCTTAAAATAATGACCATAATAAAAATAATAACAATGATGATGATGATGCTGGAGATGTACTGAGCACTTATTCCTGTATAGGCTGTGACATAAGCATTTTATGTGGAGTACCTATTTATATGTCAAACCACCCTGTAATTCAGATAGGATTATTATCTTCATTTTACAGCAGAGAAAGCTGAAGCTGAGAGTTGAAGTAGCATTCCTAAGGTCACAGCACTGGTAATGTGAATCCAGCCTCACTCATCTGGGGCTCATACACTCTGCACTTGTGTGTGTGTGTGTGTGTGTGTGTGTGTGTGTGTGTATTTATAAGGTTGTATTTCTGTCTTGCATAATTCTTATTCCGTATGATTGCATGTGTGAGGATCCTCTCTTGCCTTCATCCATCGAGTTTCTATTTCTTCTTCTGGTGGTGGAACAGCTCATCTCCTTGAGGGACTCCTCCCCACCATGTAGTGCAGGTGATGTGATCTCTTCCAAGCCCCCTCCACTTTGTGGAAGTTGGTCAGGGCATGTGAACTAAGCTAGTTAATGACAACCCTTTTCTGGGATATTTGTTGGAGTCATTTGTAAAGAAGCTTTGTATCCTTCCAAGGCTGAGGGTACTAAGACTCATATAATCAGGAGCTGTGGAGGGGTCATTCCTCACATCTTGGGAAGAGTTCAAGTGTGAGAAAAAAAGCAAAACAGGAGAATGGATCCAGGACCTTGCCAGAGTCCTGATGGTATTGTTTAAGTACCTGTATTCATTCATCTGTGGCAGAAACCAGGTGCATCTAGTTTGTTGGCAATAGATTCTGTCCCCCTCCTGACACACACAATTCTTTCTTTTGGCTTAAGCTAGTTTGCTGATTTGAAATTGAAATAACATTAGCATATTCAAATTTTATTTCCCTGTCTTTTCACTGCCATTAGATTGTGAATTTCTTGAGGGCAGGGACCATGTCTTATTTATTTTAATATTCCAAGTGCTTAGTGTGGACTCTAGCATGCAAATCTGCTCATGGAGTTTGTAGTGAATTAAATAGTTTGGGATCAGTACAAAATCCCAAGATTTTGTGGGCGAAACTACCAGGGAAACGAGTGATAACGCATAGTAGGCATTGTAGCCTCAACAGGCAGATTTCTTCGACAGGCATACTCAAATGTCTTCTGGCATTTGGGGCATGCTCAATGTACAAAATTTTGAACACATGGATTTGTGGTTTGGTTTCCTGTTAGGCAAGACCTTCTTTATAGTCTCTGAGGGTTTGATGAACACCTCACTTTCCTTGTAATGTGAAGAAGCAATGCCAACCCCTCCCTGAGGTGGCCAGGGGACTACAGGTGAACCGAGATGGATGGAGTTGCTGTTCTCTCTGGTGACTTGGATTTATGGGACTGGCTGGGTTTTTTGGAAGAATGATCGATGGCAGCCATATGGTAGAGAATATTAGCCCACTTTGTTTCCTCAGTGAGACCTGAAGATTGGTAGGTCTAACATTCCTGGTTTTTATGTGGGTATCCATTGTCAGCATCTTTACTCCTCAGCAAACCCAGCGTTCCAGCAATTACAGCTGAGCCGCATGTACGTGTGCCTCTTCCATCTGCATCTCGGGGCCCTTTCCCTCCAAATTCTCACTCAGTCGTGTAAGTCAAAGGCACTTAGTTCCTCTCGAGTGCCATTTCCATGTCATATAGAAACAAGTGTACTGCTCAAACTCCAGGCAGCATATGGCAAAATGAGAGCCTGGTCCAGGCTTCGGGAAGGGAGGACTAAGCCAGAGTGGGAGGTAGAGTGGGAGGTAAAAATAGTCTGACCGAGAGTTTTTTCTGGCCTTTCTATTCATATTATTCTCATTCTAAGCTATGGAATTATATTCTTGGTAATGCAGCTATGCTGTAGCTATGAAGCGTTGTTCATTTGTGTATGTCCGTGTTATTTATAGCTAGCTCTGCACTCAGGAGACTAAATGACCACTTTTGCTAAAATGCAAAGATAGAGTCAATGTATCATTATTTTATATAAACTGCTCCGGATTAATGGGACTATTTCCATAGAGACTAGTTACTTATGACTCAATATACTAACTAAGAAATCCTTAGACCTGGAGTTGTTGATAGGTTGATAGGTTGAACGTATCATGTTCACCTTTGAGATTCTGCCCTAAGAGAAGCTTGCAAAGAGAGGTAAATCCAGAACAGAATTAATCTAGACTATTTCAGATGAAGTCTGGTAGAACAGATAACAACAAAACAAAATAACCAGGACAACAATAAGAAGTTTTGGAAAAATGTGTGTTTTCAGGCGTCTGAAGGGGAAACGTAGAAGAGGGATGCTGTTTGTTCTCATCAATGCCCTGGGCAGAGCTAGTGACTAGGTAGGAGCATCTCGAAGGCAGATTTCAGGTAGACATGGGAAAAAGCCAGTCTGCTATTGAATTGGTTTACTTTTGGCAGATTTTCCTGTCACTGGACATGGTCATCCAGAGCTGGATGACGATTTGGTAGAGGTATGCTATGGCAGTGACGGCTCAGCACTTAACCAGGATCCTTTGTCTTCTTTCTTACTGACAGGATCTGGGATTGTTGTTTGAGATGAAAAATTAGACTTCCCTGCTTCCCTCGCAGATAAGTGTGATCAATAAGGAGCAATCATTGGTTGGAATTTTGACAAAGTCTTTTTGTCCTTCCTGTCTCTCTTCTGGCTTCCTGCCTGAAATGCAGATGTGCTGGCGGTAGCTCCAGCTGTATTTAGAATGATGGTATGACCTTGAGGATGAAGGGGAAGCATTCAGTACGGTGGGACAAAAAGACAGAAACAGCCTCAGCTCCTAAGGGCCTTATCTTCCATCTGTACTTACCTCCTTTTGTTTGTAACCTGAAATAAAACAAAACTTCCATCTTTTATAGCCTTTTGCATTTCCAGTCTCTCTCATGAATAGCCAAATGCAATTCCTGTCGGAAACATATATAGTCAACCACCCAACTTTGTGGTCTTTTTCAATTTTAAGCATCTATAGATATAAGCGTTCATTACTTCTCTTTCACCTTTAATCCTTATAAACTATTACATTATTACATATGATAATTAAAACATTGAAAGGTATAATGCTAGAATAATATTGAGATATTACACTGATGTATTTTTTTCTATATTGTCCCCAGTACCTAAATGACATTGATTCAGAGGCAATTATTTATTTGTTTGCCTCAGGGAATCCTAGAACAAAGGGCTTATTGTTCAACTCTAGCTTCCAATTGGCATTTTTTGGTCCCAATGAGACAGTGTCTTCAGAGTGAGGCTTTATTGAGAGGGAAGGGGTTTTCTGAATTCCAAAAGCATCCCTCTTCTAACAAGAACCAAGCCTGGCTGACTCAGATAATAGAGTTTTTATAGAACTCATAGGCTATAAGAGGAGAAGGAAAAGTGTATAATGAAACAGAAGTGTTCTTTTCTCCACTAATAAAAGGAAGGTCATCAGCTTCCTGTGCTTGTAGAAGGATCTGTAGAGATAGGAGGGAAGAGAGTGAATGTAGAATGGAGTGCTCTGGCTCTCCCATGATACCAGTTCCCCTAAAATAAGGATGAGGCAGAAAACCAGGTTAGTTAGGCACACTCTGAGAACATCAGGGCTGCTGTGCCACAGAGAAACACTCTTTCTGGTAAGCTGCTGAGACCAACAGAACACAGGAAGAGAGAGCAAAACTGGCAGAAGGAAGGGTCTAGATAGAGTTGTGGGTCATGTGCTCAGTTCCCCAAGGGTTCTGCCTGCTTATCCAAATGTCCCATGTGCTCTAGAGTGGGGAGATACATTGATGCTGAGAGCCTAGCGTGCTGTAAGAGACCTGTAATTTGTACCAGCAAGGTGCCATTGTGGGTGCATTACCTGCACCTTGCATTCTGGTTTCACTTTGATGAGAAAGAAATACCTTGACAGTCAAGAGACAACCTTGAACTTTGAACTGAGCGTTTGCCCGGAGTTTCTTTTTAAACAGGAAGGAATCAAGATACCTTTAATTGTCAAGTCTAAGTGTGTCTCAGTGTCTCAGTCGGAGTTTGATCAAGCCTTATGAAATCATGGGATTAGTTTATGCAAGGCTATACCCTTCATGCCAGGTGTTGGGCTTGAAGGGACTATGCATTAGCTGGGCTGCAATGGAGAAGGACATCAGAATATGAAGTGGGGAAGAGCAGGGCAAACTATTATCTTCAAGGACCAACTAGAATCCATGAGGACAAATGGAACCCACATCTGAAGTTCACCATCTCTACATCTTCATTGTGTGGATGACTTCAGGAGAAGCCAATGCCTTTACCATGGAAGTGCACACATATCCAGCCTAGGGCTTGGAGAAGTCAGAGGGGTACATGGCAGGAGAGGGAGTTGCTTCTGAGGACTGGCTCGTCACCCCCCCCAACAAGGCGAGCCACAGATCAGTGATGGCATCTGTAAGCTATTGCCACAGTAGGTGACCCCCTGACTGTAAAAATGGCTACTTCTTCAACTCTACCTTCCAACTCTCACGAATATGTCTCTATGACATACCACAACCCGGAACCACACAGGCAAGAACCTACAGGCAAATACAATGCCTACTCAGCTAAAAAGTACCCAGTATGGAGCCACCACAGTCATAATGATCATTGCAGAGTAAATTAGTTTTAGAAAAAAAAAAGTTAGATATTAAGCAAATCTGAGTTGAAATGTATATACTTCAACTCTTTTCCATTGTTTATGAGATAGTACAGCTCTTAGGGATGGGTGCGCATGTCAGGAAATTTCTGGTAATTTGAGGAAATGGTAGAAATGTAGCGTGGTCCTGGATAAGGCTAGACAGGATGATGACTAAGCTTCCTAATGGGAGGTATCAACAGGGCAAACAATGAGCACGCGGAACAAGATGATGAGCACAAGGACTTTCCAGTGTTCTCTAGGGCAGGCAAAATGTTTGTATGTGAAACTTGGCCCCATTCTACGCACCATCTGGATAAGAGGGATAAGTAAGCAGATGATGACAGCACTCTGTTAAACTTACTATAAAACTAGATGCTGCTCCCAATTCTTTTCCCTGCTCCTGGGTGGAGGAAGGGGAGAAGATAAATAGCTTTTCATTTATAATTTAAAAATTTTTATAGAACACACATAGCTTTTTGATGAAGGTTCTCATTTATAGAGCTGCAAGGCCCCCCTTCCTTGGTTCATGGGATGACCCCCCCTTTTTTTTTTTTTAAGAATTCTCATAAAGACTCTTCATGCTGACAGACCCATCTAGTTTATCATTATATTGAACTTTTGCTTCCTTAAACAGACTGGGCAAAATTTGGAATTGCACATCTTTTTAAGAATAGGAAAAACACCAGTAGTGAGTAAGACAAGTTTCCAGTTTGTCTATATAACCCTCTATGATTAAAGTGTAAGTTTTGTTTTGTTTGGTTTTGTTTTTTTGTTTTGCTTTTGTGGATGTGACATTGCAATTTATAACAATAAATCTGACCGAGCCCCCAACCCTTGGAATCTGACGCTACCCCCAGGTAGATAGTATTAGAAGTGAGTTGAATTGTAGGACACCCTGCTGGTGTCCAAGTATTGCTTGGTGGCATGAGAAAAATCACCCACACATTGGAATTTGTGACTAGAATTGTAGCAGATCCTTGGCAAGACTCCTCTTAAATATTCTTCAGGCTCCATCATGCCAGATAAACACAAAAAAACCCAGCAGACTTGGTTGTTTCATCATTCATAGAACATTCTGTAGTATTTGGCTTCAGCTAAAATGTAACCCTTTTAATGTTTGTGCAAGCATGAAAGGTGTAAATCAAGTCATAGGAGATGAGGTGTGTGTGCCTGGGGCATTCATGATTGTATATATGTGTGTTAAATGAGGACGGAATAGAGCAGGTATGGGCTGGTCTTTCAACAGAGACTGGTATTAGCCATGTCCTATTCTTCCAGCTGGAGGTCTTTCTGCCCAGAGTGGGCAGAGGCTTTGGTGTCCAGGCTGGGCACTCAGCCCTCTTTCCACATGATACAGCCTCCTGATGATCTGCCCTCCCCTCCATCTGTCAGGAGGGTCCAGGTTCACTCCCCAGCCACTTGGCCCTTTCTCTGTCGACATAGGTGCTAAGCATCAGTGAATTTACAAGAAACAGCTCACAGAACCCTACTCATGGCATCCTTTTTTATTCTTTACAGCAAGTGCTGTGCGGGAGTTCTTTGCCTATTTTTATTTTTCCTTTGCTGTCATGGGTTCAGACTCTGGTTCATTAAATCAGACAACTTTGTCTGGGTTTTCTCCTCCCCCTTCTTCAGTTTTTTTGTCTGCTTGGCAAATTGCTACTTGCTCACTGAGAATTATTTCTCCGAGTTGTACCTTTCCAACTCTGGTCTCCAAGCTCCTAAAAAGGCTAATGAGCACTGGTGCTTGGATTGTAACACTAGACATTTGCCACAGAGCTAATGCAAAATGCATGGCATGTGTCCAATATCAGAAAGCAAAGGGTTGCAGTGTGAGGGGAAAAAGGAAATGCTTTCTTTATTCTGTGTGACATGGTTATCTGGAGATTTGCTTTTAAAGACACAGTTAAGCCATAGGAAAAACCAGCTGTCATCAGGATGAACTTGGAGCAGAACTGAATCACGAGCATGTGGTAGTATCTTGGAAATTATGCAGAGATTCATCAATGATCAAGGAGAAATTTTAAAATTAAGTTTACATATATTAGATATAGCATAATTGTTTGGCAGAGAGAGAATCTGTACTTCTATCCAATTTGTAGGTTTTAATTTGTCTTCTTTGAAAGCAAATATTTCACATCTCAGGGAGGAAGATGGTGATGAGCAGGTGAGCTGCCCCATGCTTTTTATTTGGTAACATTTCAAAGTGGACCTGTGCCAGAATATTTCATCATGCCCCCAATCCTCTCCCCCTTCTCCACGCTGCTCTCTGATTCTACCAGGCTGATCTGTACAGGCCACGTCAACGGACCCCTGCTACCTGTCTGACTTTCAGTTGGGTTTTACCAACGGAGAAGCCCCAAAAGGAGATTGGAGAGTGGAAAGAAAAGTCATAATATTTCTTTCTCTAGCTCCTGGCTCATAGTCACCTCAGACTGGCTGTGACCCTGACCTCTCACAGTGGCTCACTCTGCAATTCTTTCGCCCTCTTACTACTAGAAACTGGCCTCCCCCAGTTTCTACAGATCTAGGGGATGATACGGACTCAGCTGCTACGAAGCACTGGTTAATACGCCATCCCTTGTTCCCCTACACCTTCATTATGTCAATGCTACTTTTTAAATACATCCGCTGGAGTTATCCTATTCTGAGTGTGCCATCTGTTTCCTGTTGGGACCTTAACTGACACGTATATTACTCAAAAAGATAAATCCTACAAATAAAAGTTTCATTCACTAGAAATTTTGGCTAGCGTAATCTTAGAGGCATAAAATCTATATGTCACAAGCCAGTGCATTGAAAGGCAGGGTAGCATGGTGGTTACAAAGGCAGACTTGAGAGCTAGCCTGCCTGGTTGTGACTTGCATACGGTTGTTGTTAAGAGTCAGTTATGTAATATATGTAAGTGTCTGGTATTTAGGGAGCACCACATAAGTACAAGTTACTTATTGTTACAACTAGTACAGCTACTAGGTTTTGAAACATGGAAACGTTCCACAAGGTTAGGAAAACCTGACTGGAAGTTAGTTGGTGCATGTAAATATATTAAGAAAAAAACCTGTTTAACAATAGGGTACATTGGTTTAGAGTTTACTATGTGCCAGTATTGTGTTAGTAAGTATTCGAGATATTCAGCAATCGTATATGCAGCCTTCTGCCCTCAAGGAACTTAGTTGAATTTGATAAAGTGGAGAGTAACATACAAAATAAAAAGACATGAAAGGAGGTTGGGATTTGATGAGGGGAAGAGAAGCAGAATCACAAGGATTGCATTGAACTATCATCTATGTATTACCTATCTATTGTATCGATCTATCATCTGTCTATCTCTGGGTTTATTACAGCTCTTTGACCTTGAGAAGCCATAGAGACTGGCTAAACAGTCATGGGAAGCTATTTCTTCTGTGTCAGGTTCCTGAAGTCTGAGGGTAGGCAGTCAGGAAGGGAAGATGGCTGTGAAGTATGGGATCTGGGAACAGACTGGAAGCAGTGAGAATGGGGGAACCCACAATAAGAGACAGGAACCTGCATCGTCTCTCACTACCTCCAAGCCTCCATGTTCTATGATGGGAATAGCAGGAAAAGCAGGCGCCTTTGTTATGAAGCTAAATATACCTTGATTAAGGAGTTAGAGAGACTGAAAAAGGATCTAGAAGGAGTTGGAGTCGCTGTGGGCCCAGGGCTGCTCGACACGAACAAAGTGAGGCAGCAGGTAAGCGCTGTGTGCGCGTGCTGAGAAAGCATCCCGTGTGCTGACCCTCCTCCATGTAAAAACACTTGGCCATCACACAGCTTGTCTTCAAACTCTTACAGAAAACCTTTCATGGCCCCATGCGAATCAGAAGCTGTGCCATGAAGGGAATTCGAGGCAATGGAGTGTCGGCTTAGTCAAGTTTGCACAGTAAAAATCCACCAGCAACTTAGATTTATAGAGTTCTGCAGTTGGAAGGAACCTAATGCCCCACAGTTGGAGGTGAAGAGACTGAAGACCAAGGACATAACACAAAAAGTCTACTCCAGGGGGCGCCTGGGTGGTTCGGTTGGTTAAGCGTCTGCCTTTGGCCCGGGTCATGATCCCGGGGTCCTGGGACTGAGCCCCACATGGGGCTCCCTGCTCAGGGGGGAGTCTGCTCCACCTTCTCCCTCTGCCTACCCCTCCAAGTCCTGCTCCTGCTCTCTGTCTCAAATAAATAAATAAAATCTTTAAAAAAATTCTACTCTAATGGAGGTGTCTGTATACCTAGTCTGTTTAAAATCGTAACAAGCATGGATAGTTTCAGTTTATAGAAATAATGAGTTTAAGTAAGAATAATGTACAGTATAGAAACCTATGTGAGTATCAAAGCATGATAAGAGTAGTATAAGGTTATTATTTTCAAAACAAGAGCTTGTTACTTAATAGTTAAAGATGTGTACTGATAGTTAAAGAAAAAAAATTGGATTAGTTGCCAAGATTATAAGCAGAGGTTTGGGCTGGTGTATGAGAAAAGTGTAGTCTTCTGCCACTGTCCCCTTTTTCACATATGAATCCACATATCATTCCTCCAGGACTGGATGGAGTGTCCCCAAGGGGTGGCCTTATTGCCCCTTTCCTACCCAGGTCCTGTGAGGCTGGTTGTCTGCCAACCAAGAGGATGCAGGGCCAGCCCTGAAAGAGGATCAATTTAATGCATTTCCCCCTCACTCCATTATTAAGGGAGAAATTGCACCTTGGCATTCTTCTGAATAAAGAGCATTGCCTCCACTGCGCTCCATTCCTTGAATCTTGCTTGGATGGATAAGTGGATCTTGTCTTCAAAAGAAGGGCTGAATCCTCAGCCTGTTTAGCCACTGATTTGATGTATAAATTTGAGCAATTCACCTAATCTCAAGGACCGTAATCCAGAAACTGGACTGTAATCCAGAAACTCTGTCCAGGTTGCTCTACCCCTAAATATGGAGACTCTCCTCAGGCCCCCACCAGCTCCCTGGTCTTCATTTCATTGCAGCTGACTTATTGCTCAGTTTGCCTCACATCCAGTCCACCTTTTCAGGGTCTCTCATCCCAAGCTTTACTTAGACAC
The DNA here is from genome assembly GCF_017311325.1 of Ursus maritimus. Taxonomy (NCBI): domain Eukaryota; kingdom Metazoa; phylum Chordata; class Mammalia; order Carnivora; family Ursidae; genus Ursus; species Ursus maritimus. Next base: position 87,575,818 of record NW_024423343.1, on the reverse strand, counting down.
AGTACACTGAGGTCTCTATTTTGTTCCTTTCCTGGCTGATCAACAGATAAATCCTCATCACTGGAAGATTTTGTTGGCAAACATTTAAGATCGTAGCTAATACTTAGTGAATTCTTTCTGTGTGCTTGGCTGCTTTAACTTCTGCTTTTCACAGCAGACCTATGAGGGTAGATACTATTATACTCTCTATTTTACTTATAAGAAAACAGAGTCTTGTGGCAACATTGAAAAGCTTAAGCTATAGTGCTTAGCTTTTATTTCCCAATTTCATGGGCAAGAGGTTAATATGGAAGCACCACTAGGATTCTAACTTCATTTTTTATTGTGAAGGGTAAGGATTATTAACATCTCTCCTACCCTTTTTGGCCCTATGTTAACGAAGACTCTGTCTTTTCTCCATAGTGGCATTTTTCTTCCAGCCTGAACAATAATAATAAATGCATAAAAATGGTGCGCCTCTTTTTCTTAAGAGAACAGCTGTATCTCCGTCTCCAGTCTCAACCTTTGGTCCTCAGAGAACCCTGGTTTATCTGTGCAACAGTAAACATAGTGCTTCTGGCCATTATCTGATTTCAAAATGGCTGGATCAAAACTAGCCATATTATAAGCTTCCACGTGGTGTCTGCTACTACTATTAGCAATAACATTCCAGGACCAGAATCCTACGCTTAGCAGATGTGTAGGTGAAAAGTACAAATATGATAGAGGAGAAGGCTGCTGATTTAGCCCCTCAGCAAAAGTGCATCAAGAGCACATGCATATCAAATTTGAAAGAAGTGGAAGGTAGCTTAAGGAAAAACTGAACACTGCCTCGCAGTCGGAGCCTGGTTCGCAAATTCTCTCTGTAGTAACAGTCTGGCAAGAGCAAGAAAATACTTGGAATGTTTAAAATACTCACTAGAGAAGCCAGGACAAATATCAGCAAAAGAAAATCAAAGGCTGAACAACAGGAAGAATTAAGCTATTGGCAATATGAAGCAGAAGAGTTGACAGATCAACTCAAACCATTGGTGGTCAGTTTGGAGGAGAGGAAAAAAGACGTGAAAAGGAGCCATGAAATGGAAACAAAAGAAAAGGTTCAGGAGCACTGAGATGCCTCTGTATGGCCTGACCCGTAAGCATCCACTGCACTTCATTAAGGGCAAAAGCAAGCATGGAATATGCTCTATTCTAGGGACGACTTACTGTTGGTTGACTTGCTGAATATTCGCCAAACTCCATAAAGTGGGTGTGATTAGTTTGCACATTTTACAAATGAGGGAAGTGAGACCACACCTTGAGTAAGATCACTAAGTAGGAAACAATAAGTAGGATGCTCATTCAGACAGACTGGCCTGGGAATTCCTGCTTTTCATGATGTTTGCTACATAAGCAAATAGAGTTACAGACACATGGACTATTTCTGAAACTTTATATATGAAAACAGTAATAGATTTTGCCTCTAGATAGAGAACAACTAGGGATGAGGGGTCTAAGGTAGGAGGGATACTTAACTCTTCTTTATATAGTCTTCTGTACTATTGATTTATTTTTATGATTTTCATCGTATGCACATACAACTTTTTCAGTAGCAATGTGAAAATAATTAAAAAGAAAGGATAAAAAGGAAAAAAACTAGGAAGGAAAATCCTGCCTTACATAAGCCGACTTTGTTTTTTATACCTTCCCTTTGCCCATACCTCTACATTTCATCAGCTCAGTACACCACAGAGCCTTCCACAAATAGCTTTGAGCCCCAAGGCCAGTCTGACTATTGATTAATGCAAATAAGCATAGCAAATGTTTCTGCTCTGCCTCAGTAACCACAATCTCATTTGAAACAGAGTTATGGGTTACGGCATTGCTAGGCAGACCCCTTCAAGCAAGGCAGGATCTGCGTGCAGTTATAGAATGTTCAAATTGGTTTCTCTTTAAGTAGAGGTGGGTTTGCGTTTGTTGATCAAATCAATTAGAGTGGTTTCCCCAGGTCACTCTTAGGATGGGAAATTGCCTTTCCAAAGCATTGGAGAAAAACAAGGACCCCAGACAAAAGGACTGAAGAGTTTAGAGATGCACATCTGGAAATCAACCCGGGGTCTATTTGTGCAAACAATATCTACTTATTCTCTCTCTCTCTCTTTCTACCTCTCTGATTTTCAATCACTTTGTTAAAGTGTCATTTACTCACAATAAAATGCACATATTGTAAAAGAACAATGGATGACCTTTGACAAATGAATATGCCCATGTTACAGGCACCTTATTTAAGATACGATATTTCCATCATCCCCAAATGTCTGTGATACCCTCCTTTAGAGGCAATTCCTATACTTTCAATCGTATTCCGAGGTGATCGGATTACTATTTTCATAGCTTAGTGTTGCTTCCTCTACATCTTTATAAAAATTAAGTCATATAGCATGTTCTCTTGTGTCCATCTTTATTTACTCTATGTAATGCTTTTGAGATACATCCTTGCTATTATGTGTATCAATAGGTTATTCCTTTTTATTTGTTATTAGTTTTGTTTTGCCATTCACCAGTTGATGGGCACTTGGGGTGTTCCCGGTTTGGGGCTATTGCGAATAAAGCTGCTATAAATATACCCGTATAAGTTTTTGTGTGAACTATGTTTTTATTTCTTTCCAGAAAATTCTTAGGGGTAGGATTGCGGAGTCATGTGGCAAATGGATGTTTAATTTTCTAAGAAAATGGCTAACCATTATTAGAATAATTAACAAGGAGACCATTAGACTGAGGTGGCTCTAATGCCATGGTGGCAAACCAAAATCCAAGCCTATCAATGCCTCAAGGTTATGAAATCAAAACTTAAAGACAACCGATCACAAAGAGCCAACAGGCTTTGAACTATAGCCAATCAGTAATTGCCTTACTTTTGCTCCTGCCTTTTCTCTGTAAAATCTCTGCAGGGGCGCCTTTGGTAGAGGACTCCTAACCACTTCTGCTTTGGCGCTGCCCAATTTGAATGGATTTTTGCTTAGATAAACCCTTAAAATTTTTAAAATGCCTCAGTTTATGTTTTTAACACTGTTTTCCAAAGGGATTATGCCATTTCCCATGGTTACCAGAAACACAGTCACTCCACATCTGCTCTAGCACTTGGTACTGTCAGTCTTTCCATTTTTAGCCATTTTAGTGTGACTGGAGCTTTTTCTCACTGTCGTTTGAATTTGCATATTCCAATGACTAATGATTTTCAGCATCTTTTAATATGTTTATCGGCCCCTGGAATATTTTTGTGCAGTATCTGTTCAAATCTTTTGCTCATTTTTTAAAATGAGTTGTTCAATCTTCATTATTGAATTCTAGGAGGTTTTTAAAAATATATTTTGGATACAAGTTTTTTGCCATACATATGTATTGAGAATGTCTTATCCCAACCAGTGTTTTGCCTTCTGAAGAACAAAAGTTTTACATTTTGATAAAGTTTATTTTATCAATATGGTTAGTTTATGTTTAAGAAATCTTTGCAATTTCTTAACAAAGATATCTTTTTAATCTTTTTCTTCTGTATACTTTATATTTTTAGTCTCCACCTTTAGGTCTTTGATCCATTTGGAATTAATTTTCGTATAGTGTATGAGGTAGGGGTGGGGCTCTTATTTTTTTCTAGATGAATATCCAGTTGTTTTAACACTATTTGTTGAAAAGACATTTTTTTCCTCAATATATTGGAAGTTTTGTTGAAATAATGAACCACATGTATGTGGCTCCAGTTATGGAGCCAGTTCTAGCATATTGATCTTTTTTTTATCCATTTACCTATACCTCATGTCTTAATTATCATAGCTTTATTTATTTATTTATTTATTTATTTATTTATTTATTTTTTTAAAGATTTTATTTATTTATTTGGGATACAGTGAGAGCAAGCGAGCAAGCGAGAGAGAGAAAGAGTACAGTAGGGGCGAGGGACGGAGGGAAAGAGAGAAGCAGGCTCCCCACTAAGCAGGGAATGTGACATGGGGCTTCATCCCAGGACCCTGGGATCATGACCTGAGGTGAAGGCAGACGCTTCACCGACTGAGCCACCCAGGTGCATCTTAATTATTGTAGCTTTAGAGTACGTCCTGGAATCAGCTCAGGAACCCCAGCCCCCTTGGCCACCCTGTGTCATGTGTGTGTACCCACTGGCTTTAGCAGAGCAGCTGGGGAGTGGAGGGGCGGGGCACTCACTGGCTTTAGAATGGCAGTAGAGAAATGTCTTGACTGGGAGCTCCCTCAGGGTCCAGCAATGCTATGGGAGAGTGCCTGTTCACACACAGGCAGGGCCCGGGTTGAGGGCAGGAGAATGTCATGACCACTGGACCTCATCTGCCCCAGCCAAGGAGCTGAGGATCACTGCAACCCCCATGCTTTCTGCTTCAGCAAGGCAGCGGGACAGTGCCATAACCCTGTGCCTCTGCTTGTCCCAGTGAGGCAGCAGGGGCGTGCTGCATCAAGTGTGCTGCACTGTGCTAACAGGGCAGGTGGAGAATAGAGAGATGGCATCTGCCAGTGCCTCTGTCTTTGGAGAGAGCCCCGACTGTCCTGTCCCTCTAGCAGATGGTGCCAGACCAGAAAATGAATTTCTTTCACCCCAGTCTAGGCACTTTTTAAACTGGTGCTTTTGCACTGAATCCTGGGACAAGTGAGACTTCATGTGAACCCTTTAAAGGGAGAATCTCAGTTTCCTATAGCACTTTAGGTCCCTTGGATATCATCCCCATTGGTTTTATAAGCGAGGCATTTTTGGAAGCTCATGTTTCATGTCCTCTCCCAAGGACTGAGGTGCCTGATGTGGGGAACCAATCCCTTGCTCCTTTGGGAGAAGTACTGGGCTGGTGAAATCTCTCCCAATTGTATATCATAGGGCTGGGGGTGAGGTCTTTTGCCAAGACGTTGGCTCTGCCTCTACTACACGTCTCAATGTGGTTCTTTTATTTTTATTCTGGAGAACATGTTCATCTAGTTTTCAGATCTTTTTCAGAGGGAAATGATACATATGCAACTGCAGCTTTGGTGTGTCCATGGGAGGGGGTGAGTTTAGGATCTTTCTATGCTGCCATCTTGGACCCCTTCCCCATATGATTTTTTTCTTTATTTTGGTTTTATGTCATTTGAGTATGATATTCTTGGGTGTGATTTTCTATATATTTATTATATTTGGTATTTACTAGCCTTCCTGGATCTCTGACTTGATGTCTGTGATCAATTTTGGAAAGTTTTCAGCCATTATCTTGCCTAATGTTTTTTTTTTTTTTTAAAGATTTTATTTATTTATTTGACAGAGATAGAGACAGCCAGCAAGAGAGGGAACACAAGCAGGGGGAGTGGGAGAGGAAGAAGCAGGCTCATAGCAGAGGAGCCTGATGTGGGGCTCGATCCCACAACGCCAGGATCACACCCTGAGCCGAAGGCAGACACTTAACTGCTGTGCCACCCAGGCGCCCCTTGCCTAATGTTTTTTATGTGTCATTTTCCCCTTCTTTCTTTCTAGGATGGCAATAATATATATTTGACTGTTTAATATTGTTACACTCTAGTCATTATTTTCAATCTTTTTCTATCTGTGGTTCAGTTTAAGTGATTTCTAATGTTCTATCTTCAAGTATATTATTTTTTTTCCTCCATTGTGTCCAGTATGTTCTTAAATACATCTAGTCAATATTTTAGTTCAAATATTTACTTCTTAGTTTCAAGATTTCTATTTCTGTTTTCTTTTATAGTTTTTAAATCTTTCCTGAAATTTCACATTTCTTTGCTCATTATATTTATAATATCCTGTAGATTCCCATACAAATTTATCAGTAATATTTTTATGTTCTTATTTTGTAATTCCAGCATTTGAGCTGTCTATTTTTATTAACTGATTTTTCTCTTGATTATTGATCAGGATCACATTTTCTTGCTTCTTTATGTATCTTATAATTTTTATTGAAATATGGACATTATGTACAAAGAAAAGTAAAGGCTGAAATGGATTGTGATATTGTAAGACTGGAAGTCCCTTAGGCTTTGAAACTGTGAGAGAATGACAGTCCAAAAACATGAGACCCTCCATATCCTAACTGCAGATAGAATGCCCATGTAATTAAAAAAATCACAGTATTGAGGCTAATCCCCAGTACAATGTTACCTAAAGTTTCTATTGAGGGACAAAATTCATCTGTGCACAGTCATGCAGAGCAGTGTCCATTGAAGAAAGAACTTATCCCAGGACCCCAGGATCAAGACCTGAACTGAAGGCAGACGCTTAACTGACTGAGGCACCCAGGTGCCCCAAAGTGACTGCCCTTTGACTCCATATGATAACTTTTCCATTATTCCCTCTCAGGTGAATTCATGAAGACTGCAAATAAATTCAAGTAGACATCCGATTAAGTTCGCTTGTAGTATATCTAATTTGTAAAGAGATTGAGGGGATGGAAATCCATGTGCCCTGAGTGGTGTACCTTATGTAGTATCTCATGTGGTGTAAAAGTCCCCTTTTACTAACTTGACATTAAATGACACCACGATCAATTGTTTCTTTCCAATGCCTGGCTTTCTCCTCCTGATATGAGGCATAAGTCTGAGAAGGAAGCTCAGACCTTCCATATATGCCGTATATACCCCTAAGGCATACAGTCTTTTTCGGTACCACCTTATTCTTCAATGTATTTCTCTTGGGTCCAGCTTTACCAGCTCCTGTCAATCGAATTGTATTTGCTGATATTTTAGGCCACTCCTAGAGCACCTTGTGTGTTATATGACCTGGTGTAAAAGAAATGCTCTGTGAGCGGCTTTTCTATTACTAGTGATGACAACTTTGAGCTTATACTTTTACACTTTCTTGTTTAGGGACCAAGACACATCTTTACAGGAAATTTACCTAAGATTTAGACAGTAATTTTTGGTTTTGGTATAACAGTTTTTGGTCCTTTGCAAATACATTCATGAACCACCTTTAATGGGAATGTTTTCCACCTGTTTGTCTACTATCTCTTGCATTGTGCTCAGATATCTTAGACCAACCTGCCCGGGATTCTCCTTGTAGATGAATATAACCCTTATTGAGAGTAATAATGAAGGAATCTAAATGAAAATTATATGAGTGTATACTATGAATGGATTCATAATAGTATGCATAATAATGAAAGTAATCTAAAAGCTTTGTTTATTCTGGGTACCTGAATAAGTGAATACTTAACTCACTCTGAACAAGAAAACACAAAATTTATATAGAGATGTTACCTGAGTTGTGCTTAGAATGGGGCCAATAGTAAGAAGGGTTCAAGTTTATGAATGAAGATAAATACATTGGAGAGGAAAGCCAACCACATAGCCAGAAGTGAAGATCAAAGAATATTGCAGTTTTTGCTATTGCTTGTTGCAATGTAACAGGAAGGTTACAAAGAAAAAAACAGTATAATAGCTTGCTGAAAAGATGGACTACTTTATAATTATCCCAGATAATCCTAGCCATTTTCTTTGGATTCTTTATATCAGAAAAATTACCACCTTAGCTAGAAATTTTTCAAGGGTCTATGAATCCTTACACTGCCCAACCAAAATCTACTGTAGAAGTTTAACATAATCTACTTAAGAGGTTAAATCAGGACTACAAAGCCACACAACCTGGTGTTTTTTGTTTTTGTTTTTTTTTAAGATTTGTTTATTTCAGAGAGAGGAAAAAAGGGCACAAGCAGGGGGAGGGGTAGAGGGAGAGGGAGAGAGAGAAGCAAGCTCCCCGCTGAGTGCAGAGCTGGACGTGGGGCTGGATCCCAGGACCCCAAGGTCATGGCCTGAGCCAAAATCAAGAGTTGGATGCTCGACCACCCAGGTGTCCCACAATCTAGGTTCAAATCCTGGCTGTGTCACTTAATAGCTGGATGACCCGGCTTTGCGATTTCTGTTTTACCGCCTCATCTATACTATGGGATTTTAAAAGGTTGTTATAAAAAGCAAATTAATAGGTATATGTAAATGACTTATAACTGTCCATGGCATGTATTAGGAGATTTGCCAGTGTTTATCTTCATTCCACATTTTTTTCCAGGTGAAAGAACCTCATATTTCATTCCTGATTTCAATATAATATCACCTTAAAGTAAACACGATCTTCTATTAAAAGGTCAAACCTTGATGAATCTAAGAGAACGGCTCCGTAATTCTAAGAGAGTGTGTGCTTTCCCTTGGTAGCAATTCTGCTACACTGAACATATGTCATCTGTTTGACAGACAGCAGCGGAGAGAACCTCCTCTGGAGCATAACACAAAGGTTTTGTGAGCAGTCAAACAAGAAGCTTTGGAATCCAATAGAATAAGAAGAAAGGGAGAAATTTAGAATTGGAAAATAAAGAGGAAAGGCGACACATTTGTGGAAGAGCAGAGACTAGTTTACCAAATATATCACAAATTTCCATCATGGCCTTGTTTTGTAGAGTGTGTTCGTACGCAGAGGAAACCTGTACTTTGGCACTTGTTTTATTTGTCCAAAGTCCTATTCTCCGAGATAAGAACAGAGCATATTCGCGCAGCATTCCTGTGTTACAAATCCATTCTGGCCAGTGGGTCATAATTTCCTCTGTTCCATTTGCTCCGCGATTCCCTCGTGTCACAGGAAGGCAATGTGTGAAATGTATCACCTTGATAGTGCACTCTATCACTCTGCAGCAAAACTTTTCACCCACCAGCTAGAGACTTAATTCATATGTTCTTTCCAATCGGTTTAAACTTTGAAAAAAATCAAATATTGTTTTGCACGACACAGGTGATCCTCATGAACTTATTACCTCTCTCAAAGGCCATTTCTCTTGGCAGCTGCTTCACGCTGAATAAAGATGAGGCTTCTTCACTCCATCAATTGAGATGAACATCGGTGCAGCTGTGTCCTATTGAGGCTGGAAGAAGTAAAAATGAGATTAATTTTTCAGTGAGTTAGTTCAATCTATAGAGAACATAGGGACAATTCAAATCAGACAACTTTGTTTTGGGAGGTTTTACACCTCTAGATTATTAACGAAGTTGCTTCAATCCTGAACGTTAATTTTGACTAAGCTTTACAGTTGAGACATTTTTGCTTTTTATTAGAAATGGTGGTCTGTGCTGTCCAGCCCAGGAAATTCAGTTGATTTTTACCTAGTGCCAATGACATTTGGTCTAAGGCCATGCTGCACCTGGGTGCACATCAGAATCACCTGGGGAATAAGAAGGACATAAACAAATTCAGGACACATCGTCAATATGCTTACCCTTTATTTTGCCGATTTTTATGGTGTCGTATTTATTGAGAGCCTTATTTGTGTCAGATATGGGAAATTAAAAGAAAGAACATATTTCTTGACTTTAAGAAACTTACAGTTTACTGATAGATTAATAAAGATAATTTCTATACATAGTTTTCAAATTATGTGAGAAAGGGCGGGGGTCCTCTAGCTTGGTGGTGGAAGGGGTGAAGTTGGTGGCAAGAGGGGCTTCCTGGAGAAAATGGCTGCTGAGCTGAGTCCTTACCGTAGAATGCTAAGGGATGAACAGGATGGAGAAGAATGAAAGGGATTTCATGACGAAGACTGTACCAGCTGAAATATGATTAAAAGACCCCTTTGTTGTGCTGGGGGAAACAAAAGCAGTTTGATTTTGTTGGAGCACCAAGTAAGAGGAGACAAGTAAGAAGAGATGAGACCGGAGAGGGAAGCAGGCTCCAGGTCCCGGTGCACCGTCCATGGCAGGCTCCAGAGCACAGATACACCTGACCTGTGTGGGGAGCTGCCATAAGGTTCTAGATCTTCACTCCTCTGGTTTCTGATGTCATCGTGAAGAACCTAAATGCCTGATTTATGCAAAGCAAATTGGGTAACAAACAAATATCCATTCGATATGATAGACTCTCCTGGAAAAAAATACTTATCATTACTGAGCAATGTACATTAAACTCACAGCCACAATACAGAGCTTTATAAGCCATTGAAATGGCCTGAAGAGTCATTCCACAGGAGTTGAGGTAAAGGAGAAATCACTTCTGGCCAGCTGAAATGTCCCAAGACAGTTCGTGGAGTATGGCGGCCCACTCTTGGCCTTGAAGGAGGGGGGATGTTTTGATAGGCACAATTCTAGAAACAAGGAAAGAATGACATGTGCAAACAACAGAAAATGTGAAGTCCTTGTTATGGTTGGCCAAAAAGGTCAGAACAGGAGGATATGTAAGGGAAATAGGAACAGAGAAAACTACAGAGTTATGCAGAGGCCCAGTCATACGCAGCAGGTTTTGTTGAAAATTCAACCAAAGTTTGGGGAATTATAGAAAATGGGACCCAAGCCAAGTTTCTAAGCAGGGGCAAAGTATTTTTCAATACAGTGTACTATGAAGGTTGAGGTGACAATGGAATTCCTGCCAGAGTTTTACAAAAGTGAAAATTAAGTACAAATAATAAGAATCTGCACCAGCATAATAGCAAGTAGAAATGGAAGACATCTGTAGGAGAAGTGAGACTGCATGCCCACTCTGGTCTATGGATCGAAAGCATTTTTATCAAGCTTTTGTGTGATTCTGAACTGCATCTAGAACTGGGAGCTCTGTCTTTGGGGACATCCCTCATACCCTTAATCACGAGGACCCCATGCTTCAGTGGGAGGTGGAAAATCATGCATTCATATCAATGTGGAGAATAAGGAAATTCAGTTGTTAAAGCCAGCACTCCCCAACTTGCCTATTGTTAAAATCTCCCAGAGAACTTTTTAAACAGATTTCTGGACCCCACCAAGTTTCCAGAATCAGAAACTCCAGGAGAAGGCCCAGTCAGGGTGCTGAAGCAGTCCCCATCAGCAGACAAGTTTGGAGAACACAGCACCAGGGTCAATGCTACTTCAAAGCAGCAAAGTAATTGATGGAATAGAGAGGCCTGTGTTGAGACTATTTGTATGTTGAAGTATAATGATTCTGCTAGCTTTCTCAGGTGCAGAGAAACCGAAGTCATAATCCACATCCTACACCTCCCCATCACTGTATCCTGATCCACCATCATCTTCTTCCAGGGTTACCGCAATAGCATCCTATCCACAGCTCTCCCTGTTTCTGTTCATTCTTTCTGGGATATAATTTGTTTTCCATACAGGAGATTGGAAAATCGTTTAAAAGCAAAGACCAGCTGGGGCACCTGGGTGGCTCAGTCAATTAAGCATCTGCCTTCAGCTCAGGTTATGATCCCAGGGTCCTGGGATTGAGCCCCGCATTGGGGCATCGGTCTCCCTGCTCAGTGGGGAGTATGCTTCTCCCTCTCCCTCTACCCATCCTCACAGCTGTGTTCTCTCTCTCAAATAAATAAATAAAACCTTAAAAAAAAAAGTAAAGACCAGATCATGCCACCGCCCCCCCACCCTTGCCTGGTCTACAACCCCAGTGCTTTCCAATTACACACGTAGAAAAAAATCCAAACTTCCTACCACAGCCCCTCTTGTGTTGCTCTGCCCACCTGTTCATTTCAGTTCCTGCCACTCTCTCCCTTTGCTCACTCTGGCTTGTTCCTGTTCCTTGAGCATCCCAAGGATGCTGCACCCTCATTGTTCTTGCTTCACGTGATCACCTTTCTCCAGATATTCACTGGTCCGACTCCATTGTGCTAATCAGGAAGGACTTCCCAAACCCCCATGTAGAAGAGCTACTATTTACCACAGTCCCTTGTTCATATTCTGCCCAAGCCTTAACCCCATTCATTTTACCTTAAAAGTCATCACAACCTGCTCTCATGTCACATATTTGTCTCTATGTTTGTCTCCTTTACTAGAATGTGTGTGCCTTAAGACAACAGATTCTGTTTTGTTTTCGTATAACCCAGGGCTGAGCATGGAGTCTAACACTGAAGCGATGTTCAGTGAACATTTCTTGGATGGTTGGATGAATTAATAATGTGTTGGAATGTGATAGGAGCTATGTAATGTGTATTTCTTTTGAATCAGTGCCTTTTTCCATGTTATTGTCTCTATCATCCAGACTTTAATTGTCTGGACTGTATACGTTTTGGAATGTTTTCTCACAATTTCATATTTAGACACCCAGTGATCTGGCTTCTTTCTAACATTGCTTGGTCATATAGTGCTTTATTATATATATGCATTTGGAAAAGTTGCTATTAACACAGGCTAGGGAAAAAAAAATTCCCATCTGTGTTGATCTCTTTATACTTTTCGCTTTTCATACTTGACTTTGTTCTGGGTGTTTAAACGTTCTACTCACATGTCTTTCCCAGCTCTATCCAGGGCCTTTATCCAAGATCACGTTGTTCTTATTTCTCTGACCTTTCTTCTCCTCTTTCTCTATTAGAAGCAGTCACCTTTTGAACTGATAGTCACAGACAAGCTCTTAGAAATGGTTGTTGCTTCCAGTGGAAGTGGAGAGAAGTCTAGATTTGGATATTGCTAGCATTTAGGGGCTGGGATTCTATTAGCCTCCGGCCAGTCTGGGTAGCCAAAAACTCCTATAAGATACACTGTGCAATGTAACCAAATTTATATGCTCTAATTTGTTTTAAAGACAGGAGATTTAGAGCAACACCATATCAAGCCATTGATTAGACTTCATTGTGTCTGTCTCACGGGGTATTAAGTCATCACAATTATCTGCTCAGCCCTTTTATGGTCTATTTTTTGAGACTCCCAAATTTCTAACTTGACTTCACAGTGAAAACTAACCAATGGGCAGTCCTAGGTGGGGTGTGCAAGACAGACTCAGGATCTCTTCTAATCACTGTTACCTCCGATCCATTACACCTGAGGAAATTCATGAATATATAAGTTGTTGTTATTGCTGTGGCTGTTTTAAATAATCTGCCAGCTGTGTTTCGTTTCTCATATTTGATTTCTGGGTTCGCCTTAAAAATAAATTCTCCTGAAATCATAGGCTGCGAACTCAAGAGAAGATAATAAGAATCATTAACTGGGTTGCGTATCGATGCTACAACTGTGTGTGAACAGAACATTTGTAAATACATGCACAGATATATCAGCTGCATTTAAATCACACACAACAAACACACACGAGTGCTTATATTCTCCCCTTTATCTTTTGAGAGCAAGACAGCTCAGCATCGCCTCGCAGTCTAAGTCATTACTTCATTAAAGGAAATTATTTTTCTTCCAGAGATGCTGTTACATTGCGAGAAAGCGTGTTGAAAGGAGCCTAAGGGTGGGCTTCTGTGGCTCCATGCCCCGTGGCCCTGCCTGCCTCGCACTGACCTGCCTTCCAGGACATGCTGAGGGAGTTTCCTGACTCAGAACCCCAGCCCCTGCGGCTTCCAGTTCATTTTCTAGGCAGGCAAGAGCTGTTGCCTGTCTGATAGGCTTTCTCTTGTCGAGGACCTGCCTGGAGGCAGATCTGTCTAGTTATCTGCCTGCCTTTTGAAGCTACACTGCACACAGCTGCTCTCGCCTGCATCTCAACTTCTACCTGCCTGGAAGGGACTCCGCTGATAAGTCCTGACCGGGGGGCCTGAAGAGTTATTTACCTGGATGTGAATCTCTCTACAGACACCCAGAGAGTCGATTTGCACACCACGCTTTTCATCACTTAAGGTGATTTTTCTGGTTCAGATGTCTAGAGCTAAACAGAGAAAAATATTTTTGTAGTGGAAGAAACATCCCTTTCACAATTTGACTAGGGTAAGACTCTTATGACAGGTAATTGGCATGAAAACTGCTAGTACATGGTAATAATGGCATGAAAAAAGGAAAGCAACTCTACCTTCTAATGTGGCCGGAAAATGGGGTAATGAAGGACAATTTGGGGGGTGGCGGAGGGTGGCCCAGATTTGTGCATCTTTTTAAAAAATACGTAAATCCAAATTAATTTTGGAGACTTCACCATTCTCTGTTATTTGTAATCTCAGTCTAACTCTGCTCAGACTGAAATGTGCAAAGTCCAACAGCAGGGGTCCCAAGCGGTGCTTAGCTCTTGCATTAAGTGGGATAAAATAAGTAGGTTGAACAGAAGGAATGCTTTAAAAACACTGAAGTGCCATCCTAGATGAGTCACCCAGCTGTGGACTGCTTGGAAACAGCAGGATCAACCAGACAAGCCTGGCTTTCAGCCAGGAGGGCAAGGGATAATGCGTTCACCCTCATGTGCCCCCGTGAATAAATGTCACTGGCTGTAAGTCTGGCTCCTCTCTATATAGCAAGAGTCTGTGTTAGTGGTGCCGGAGGCCCTCGGGCTCTGCCTGCCTGACCATCGACAGGGTGCAAACTGAGACTTCTAGCGTTACCCCCAAATGAAGTTCTTACATACTATCTCGGAGATTCATAACAGGATAAAAAATATGTTATAAATGTGAAACCTACATCCTATTCCTAGGCCACAATGCTTCGAGGGCGTGAGGAGTTAATATTTTTCATCCATTTGGCAAAGTAGGTTGTGAATCTGATGGTGGTGCATTTATTAATTTATTTGATGCCCATAATTTCTGTGGATAGGCAAGCTAGATGTATACTTAAGTCAGAGGGATACTTTAAAAGCTCAAAGATGACTATTCGCTCAAGCCCCATCAGTGGTCTCCCACGGTTCGTAGGCGAACTTCCAACAGCTAGCAACTATCCTGCCTCTTCAGGCTCATTTCACATCAGGATTCTGCTTCTTTCTTTTTCATTCCAGCAGCATTGTTTATCTTTTGGTTAGTTTCTTGCCTTGCTCTCTCTTCCCATTGGGCTTTGCTCACACTGTTCCCTCTCTGGAACCTTCTTTTTCCCATCTCTGTCATTAGCTGCTGTTGCCCATCAGGTCTCAGCTTAAAGGCTGTTCTGAACACTGAACTCCTAGACCAGCTCCCATTCTCTATCAGAACCACCATCGTATGTTATTGGAGTTACTCGTTCAATTATATCTCTCCCCTGTAAGACCCTAAGTTTAGTGAGGTCAAGAATTGTTCTGTCTAGTGTAAAATTGTTCTACCACCCTGCGCATTGTTCGGTAAAAATTTGCTGTATGAAAACCCCTATGATCAAAGGTATTTCCCCCTCTCTGGAAAAGGCAGTCATGTGGCTTCTACCTATTTAAATGCACTTGGTGTTTACCTTGGGGAATAAAAAATTGTTTTAAAGATTTTTATTTATTTATTTGAGGGAGGAGCAGAGGGAGCGGGATAAGCAGACTCCACCCTGAGTGCAGAGCCTGACAGGGGCTCCATCCCATGACTCCAAGATCATGACCTGAGCTGAAATCAAGAGCGGTGCTCCACCGAGCCACAGAGGTGCCCCTAGTGGTTACCTTTGCATAAGAGTATTAATAGCACGATGAAATACACCATTCAGCTTTGAAGATTAGCGTTTGTGAAGGAGGGCAAGTTTTCATTTAGTCCGTTAATACATGTTAAAAGACTTGATTGAGGACACCACCAAAGCTAGAGGTTACTGACTCCAATGCCCACAGGCACCAGGCATCAATGTAAAGAATAGGGCTGAGTGGAGACTGGGGCAGACTGGGGTCCCACCATAGGTAATTGTTTCCATGTGGAAATGTGAGCTAAGAATCAGCAGGTTTTCTAATTTTTCAAGAGGAGAAGAAAATCCAAAAGGTTTGTGGTAAAATCATAATTAAAAAAATGTTGGTAAATAATTTCAAATTTTTAAACTACCTTGCTTACCAGATGAAACATTTCTGCTGGGACAAAACAGTTTGCAAGCTATAAATTTAAAATTTAATCATTAAGTCCAACTATCAGTATTGAGACAATCAATTTGCTCATGCATGGATGTCTAACCCAATGAACAACTGATGCATAAATAGTAAATCTAACAATTTTAGAATGAGAAGGGACTTTAGAATCATCTCGTAAAGACCTTCTTCCGCGTTACAGATGGCAAAATCTCAGGTCCACAAAAATTAAATGACTGGGGCTTAAAGTCAGATGCACACAATTAAGTAACATGGACTTGAATCCAGGGGTTTTGATGCTTGGCTTTTCTCATAACTCCAAGCAGCGTTGTGTGTGTGTGTGTTTGTGTGCGTGCATATTCTGCCCTAAGTGGAGTGAAATACGGTGGCCTGTGCTACAGCTTCTGAAATTTTACTGTGTATGTGAATCAATTGGGGATCTCATAAAAATGCAAATTCTAATTCAGCAGGTCTGGAATACGGCCCAAGTTTCTGTATTTCTAACAGCTCCCAGGTGATGTCAATCCCAGGACCAAGTTTTGGGTAGCACAGACGGACCAACTCTGCAACAATTACCCTAACTTCCCAGAATACAATGTGCTCTTTGGTTTTTTTTCTTTGCCAGTTAACACTCTGCTAACATTTTTTTTCTTCCATGCCGAATCCTTAGCAAGTAAAAATACTAAATGAAGTGCGAAATCCACTTACCAGGGCAAGTAGGTAAGTAAATGACTGAAAACAAGGGGTGCTTTGGAAGTCAAATGTCCAACTAAGGAATCAAAATCTCCATCATGCAAAATGCATGAGTTTTCTCATGTCTTGTTTTGTAAATAATGTTAGTTCTGGTTAGTTCCTGGGAACTGTTGAGTTGTTTTCTAACTAATAGCAATGGAAAATCACATTCTAGAAAATAAAGGGGAAAAGATACTTTAGACTGTAATAACAAACATTCCACAAGATGGCAGTAAGTCCCTATGCTTTACATTTTACTTACCTTTTCACAGAGTACATTTCATCAGTGAGAATTTTAAAAGAATTACACTATTTTTTTTTGGTTTTGTTTGTTTTTTTTATAACAACAGAACTAAACGTAAGAGAAGTTATATTTTATTCTCAGCCAAAGGACTAATGGATATTTTTTGTCACACTTTCACCTTCATATTAGTGTGGCATACTGATGTTACCTTTTTTTTTTTTTTAATATTTATTTATTTATTTTAGAGAGAGAACAAGCGTGGAGCCTGATGTGGGGCTTGATCTTAGGACCTGAAGACCATGGCTGAGAGTCGAATGCTCAACCAACTGAGCCACCCAGGCACCCCCTGCTGTTATCCTTTTAGCTTGTATATATTTTCCCAGGTTCTCATTGAAGACATCTCAGTGGAATACATTTTCACTTAATATTGAAAATATTTTGAAATGATAGATGACTGTATTCAAAATTTCAAACACATTTTTCAACTCTTAACTGGTGATTTATTTTCATTTAAGAAACCTCTTGAGGATTCAACCCACTGATTAAGACAGAAAGAACCATAAAAGTGTGTTCTTCATTGTGTTATCAATTTAAGATTAGTGGTAATTACATTTTAATACACAGTGCATTAAAGAAATCACATTTTTAAGACTTGTTCATAAGGTCTTTATTTGCTCTGAATTAGTCTCAGGAGATCAAGGAAGCATGGGTTAGGGAAAAGAAAATATAATAACAGATTTCTTTCTAAAGCTTTTTTTTGTTGTATGAATAAGAAAAGAATGAGTAGTCTACTGACCTACAGATATTCATATGAGTGTACATAGATACTATCCTTAATAGTGTGGCAATGCTAGCGGAATTAGGCATTACCCTGTTATCATCACCAGACCTGTGTATGTTCTAGGACAATTCATTCAGTGGCTTTGGGGCTCAGTTTCTTCTGGTATGATATAAGGAATATAGATTAGTCGATTTCATTTCCAACTTCTTAACACTTCATGCTTCTCAGGAGAAAATGTAATTAAGTAAGAGGAGCATAAGCTTTGAAAAAAGCTCATGGTGACGTGGGGTTATAGGGGTCTTTAGAGTACTCTGCCTCTTATCCTATTTTCTTTATGTATTCTAGGTGGTTCATAGAACTCTTGAGCTGTATTTGTTCTAAAATGACTTAAAGAGAGGCTGGCAAGGCAGAGTGCTGGATCAACACGCACTGGGGGGCGTGACTGTTGTCTGTATTCCCAAAATAACTTTATTATAAAAATCTCTTTTCTTCACCCATATTTTCATTTCATTAGGCTCTTAGAATAAGAAAGGGAAGAGAAGAGAAATGAAAAATGATTTGCACTTAGCAGATCGTGCAGGGATCTTAGAGGAAACTTGGGACATCAAAATAGCTGAGTAAGTTGTGGGAGTGTGATGCTAATTGAGGAGTCCCCCCACACCCACCCAGTACTGGCTTCCTGCCTCACTCTCCTGCTTGTTGTCCACCCTGACTTTTCCCCTCTTCCCTCCTCTCCTTCTGCTCTCATCTTCCTGGTCTCCATGACTCATTCCCCAGCCCAGCCCATTCCAAACACAAGCCCTCTGGCTCCGTGGGCCACAGGCAGATCTTACCACATAAAGTAGTGTCTGGTTGTACATTACCCTTTCTGGCCAGCGTGGTGCTTTATTTCACATTCATCACGTCATTTCTTAGCTCAGCTGAGAATGGAAATAACTAATTGTTTTGTCCTCAATCAAGCAGAGATTCCCCTCTTACTTCCAAATGAGTTTTTGTTGGACATTGGCTTAAAGCACCATTACTTTAGATGAAGCCACTTAAACTCATTACCTTTATAGGTATTAGCCACTTGGTAAGTAGCATAAATGCTGAATGGCTGGGCTTCAACCGAATGCCTGCTGACCCAGCTCCAAGGCTAAAATTTCCTTCATAGAACTTTCATGCATACACTTAAATTTATGGCTCCAGGTTGTTAAAGCATATTAAGGATATCTTACAGGAAAAACAAACTCAGTTTTCTCTCAAGATCTCAATTTTTAGACTGTCAGGGACTTCTGAGTCTGTGCCCAGTTATCTATGACATGATTCAAACCTGGATTTAGAATCCAAACCCTCATTTAGAATTGGCTTAAAATGTATTTCTAAAAAAAGGTAGGTAAATCAAATTAAGGTAGATAATAAATGATTTGGCTTTTACCTCCCAATTTAATCCTCAACCAACGGTACGCACACCTTGTCTCTCTTCATTATAATGTTACCTTAGAGTTCTCATCCAATGGTAAAAATTGTATTTAAATTTAGTGAGTTGAGCTGATCTTTGGAAAAATATAAAATGGGAAAAGACTGTCTTCAGGATTCCTTTAGTCCTTCCTCAGTTTCCATGTCTGGCCTTTTACCCAGCTTTCTGGTCTCCTGGTACTGCCAAGGTGGCCTGGTTTCCTTAGGATCCTACAAATAATTCAAACAGGATGATGGACTCTAAATTATTCTTTTCTAGCCTGATAGTGATTTTTTCTCTCCTCTAAACTCTTGTCAGGTTTAAGTAATGGGGCCTGGGAGCAGGGTCCAGAGAATGAGTTAAGGTGGAGACACGCTGACCAGGATCAATGGTACATTTCTGTTTTCACCACACAATGGGGGTAAATCCTGTCAATTTAACTGCTTTTAGGATAATATCATAGTAATGGATTAGAACATTTTTAGGCAGTATGATTTAGTAACCAAAATGACCAAGATATTTGGACATCAGACTTTTGGCCTTGTTGGGTTGGTAATTTTAGAGATCATATTGGATGAACTCTTCAGCAAACATACCACTTACTCACTTCTCAAACCATCTAATTTTTGGCTAATTGCTTAAGGGATATCTAGACAAATGTATTCCCTGCCTTTTAGAAGCTGACAAAGTTTAGGAGGCACTGACTTTATCGATGGCACAAACAGATTGCAGCCCTGGAACACAACAGAGTTCCAAATAGATGGCAAGAGGAAATCCAGATTGAGTGGAGTTTGGGAGAAATAGAGATATTGTATTTACATTCAGACATACCTGTAAGATACAGTCATAACGAAACGGTGGTGAGCATAAGAAATCAATCTGATTACTGTTGATTTCATTGTCAATTACAAAATGATATCCTGTGTTATGAACTCTTTCACTTACTAATTTGTTCAGAAATAACTTTATTCATTGAACAGAGTATATTGCGAGCTTAGTTATCTATGAGGCACAATGCCTTGATTAGACTAAGGATGAATCAAAACACCTGAAGTTTTTAACTGATGAAAAAATGAAGAGAAGTTGAAATTGTGTTTTGTTTTTCCTAATTAGAACAAATGTAAAAGATCTTATGTAATAGAGGTGATTTTAGTCCAATTTCTTTATTTTACCGGTTCAGGATCTAGGGGTTAAGTTATTTGCTCACAGACAGCTAATCATTCAGACTTAATTGTTTTTGCAACTAAACCCTGCATTTCTCTATTCTCTTTCTTGTGTACTTTTCACTATTTCACACTGGCATTATTTTCATTGATCATTAAAGCAACACTTTAGTCAGATTTTAAACCTCAGGCTTTAGGCTCTAATTCAGGCTCCAACCCCAAGCTCCCTACCTCTGCCTCTTTCCCAATAAGTAGCCAGTTTATTCAGCCCCAGCCTGCAATCATGGCACATATGCAAGCACATACATAACTAAACAAATAAATAAATGTACACTATCCACTACTTCCTTTCCTGAGAAATCAGGAGGACAGTAGTGCGTAGACCTGATTTTGGAGTTAGGAAGCTTATACTCCGAGCTCAGTTTTGCCCCCGGGTGACCTGAGCCAAGTCCTGCCAACTTTCTCCCTGAGGCCAGCAACTTACTTCATTGGTCCTTCATTGATTTCATCTACCACTTTCATGTTAGGAATCCACAGTCTAATAGGTACTCAGGAAATGAGCACTGAACTTTCTCGTAGCTCCATGTTTTCTGAGGGCATTTGAAGAGCAGGCCTATTTTCTGCCAATTATTCTGTTTTAATAAGCTCTACCGTCACTGTGGCACAAATACTCAACTTAAACAAGAAGCTTTACTACTTAGCTGACCCCAAGTAAATGGCTGATTATGATTCTTCGTGAAATCCCTAGACTTTCTTGTGAGATGGCAACTGTACCTTTATGCCTCTGCTTGTTACTGGTCATAGTAGAAGGTATTTAACTTTCTGTAGCAGCCTTAGAATTTCTGCATTTCGTGTTTCTCAACAAGTTTGTCTTTTGATGTAAAATGTCATTGTCAAAATTCAAATTTATAATAAGATTCTGTACAAAGCACTCTAAATTACATTCCTCAGAATAACTGCAGGAAGAAAGCGTTATTCAGTAGCAATGCAAAGCACTAATTGCAATATTTCAAAGAGAACCTTTCTTTTTTTCAAAACCTGTAAGTCTATTAATCCTAGAATTATGATTCATTCGAGGATATTTTAGCACAAGCTCAAAAATATAATATAGTGTTCTGTAATATAATTAGCAACCCAATAAAATATTTTGCTCTAAATTACTTAATAAATGTACTATGTGAGTAATAATATTCTTAAAATGAATTCCAGGATAGTTCTTCAGTTTCTTCTCTCAGAATAATTGCGTTTAATTCTAAAAATTATATTGGAGATCACAAGACTGCGGCCTATCTTTTTGAATTAGACAGTACACAGGCTACCGATGGTTCATAATGAAACTGCTAGATGTCGAGGGAGAAGACGATAGAGGACAAACTAAGAGCTTCTAGAAATTTAGTTGAGTGAAAGCCTCAGATTGTGCCTTTTAGTCTTTGTTTTACTACAACTAATAGGGAAGCAGCAGAGTCTGATTTTTTCCCTTCTCATCATTAACAAGTTGCTCGTTTAATTCCTCATTAAACAGATAAACATGATTCTAAGTTCAAATGCAAAGCCCCATCAATAACTGATTCTCTACTCAATACTAGAAATCCTTTAATGTTTGTAAGGGTCCTTTATTTTATGGAGATTTATTTTGTCTATTCATCCTCTGAGCTCAATATGGGAAAGACGTAAGCTTTCTTATCTGAAAATCCTTAGAGATGGGGAGAAAAAAACCTGTGTCATTAAGACCAGCGGCTGTGGGTGTCTTCCTACATGAATGTAGGCACATTCATTTCCTTTCACTTCATAGCTCTAGAGAATTATCTGCTTTGTTTCTTGAGGCATCACTACTTATGTAAAAAGGGGATGCAATTTGAGGAATTTAGCATAAATACTAGTCAGCCTTTTTCTGGTGACATTTTAGTGCCCATCTTTTAGACATTCCTTTTAATGCTGTCAATATTTACAATGGAACATCCCAAGCATAATTTTACCACTGAAAATCAATTTCATGTAAATGCCATTCTGTTATAGTGCTGGTGATGAAAGACCCTTCTTCAAAGTCCCCCTCCTTGCCTATTATACTGTTTTGCTCTGCAGTTTATTGTCTGTACCTTCAGCCACACAAACACGTGGGAGAGTGAGAAGAATGATCTGGTGTGCCAATTAGTATCAGAAAACCTCATCTTTAAGATTGCTTATAAAGGTTGAAAATGATCATATTTAAGAGAATCCTAACATAGACTGAGCTTTTCACTGCTTATCACGTATGGTCATGCAGAATGCATTGTGGTTCAAGCTCATATGACCTTACTATCCCTAGTCAAATACTTTCATTTTATTCTGCATCCATACATGTTCAGTTCCTAGCTGGCCACTCATCTTACTCTGTGATATGTAATGCGGATCCCATCTTCTCCTTTTTTCTTTGCTCTTTCTTTCCTATCAAGTAAATTTCCTTCCTTCCTGATAACTAGCTTCCTTCAGCATTATCTGTCCTCCAATGGCCAGCTCTGGTTTATTCTCTCTTGTGAAACCCTCCCAAGATTACTTTTAAAGAGTGGCTTATGTTCATTGTAGGTACATGAGTGGCATTCAATAAATGTGGGATCTTAGAACTCTTACTATCTGTAAGGTAGGATCTGATTAGATGCTCATGATTTTACTCTAGAATGCTGGCTGTAAATATCAACCCATGCTTTTAAAATATGGGAAAACTACAACTTTCTTCATTTCTTATAATTAGTGAATTTCCCCTTTGACTATCTCACTAGGATGGTCAACACACAATCCCAGTGAGAAGTTATACTGTCCCTTTCCCTCCAGTATTGTCTAAATCCTACAGGACCTGATGCTAAAGCCTTGAAAAATACTTTGGTGGATGTTGGGCCATTAGATCTTTAATGTGCTGTATCAAAATTCAAGTCCACTAAAGTATTTGTTGCCCCATCAAGTCCTTAGCCATTCAATTATAGGGGGAAAGAAATAATTTTCCCTTTACCCTTTTGAGTTCTTGGCTGAGACTCCTATGATAAAAGCAGACTATCAAAAGAAAAACAAAAGAAGTTTATTAACATAGAAGATACCCAGGTAAAAATGATTAAGTTTCTGAGGTAGCTTCGAGTTCAAGTTTAAATACCATTTTAATAGGGAAAGGGGAGGGAGGATAAAGGTGTCTTAGAGGACAGTACGTGAGTTTTAGGAAAGAAGAATGAACCCTTAGAAGAATAGGTGGGAGGTCTGATAGTTTGTGACACAGTTTGTATGAGTGTGGTGTTGACTTCTAGTCTCTTCTCCTGTGGTAAGAGGAAGTTGTTGAAACTCCTGGGGAGGGGGTTTGTGACAATTGAGCTTCTTTTGGAAGCTCTGTCTTTAGGTAATAAGGGGAGTTTAGAAAAAGCTTCTCCCTACCTTTGCTGTTTTTCAAGCTCCCATGGTTGAAAACAATCAATATACCACAGCAGCGTCTTTTGGGTTGGAAAGTCCTGAGATCCTACAGTCATATTTTGGGGTGGCATGTTCTGCTAGCGCTCACCTCTAATTAGGGTGCTTTGGAGATATCTGTATCCTATCAATATGGCCCTCACAGGTCCACTGCTCTCTCTGATGCCTTGATGTCATCCTTGGGTACGTGGCCACCATTCTGTGCTCCTGCACCATGAAAGGGGAAGAAATCCCAGAGGCTGCAGAAGGCTGTGTCTGCCAATGTGCAGCAGGTGGCCATTCCTCTCCCATGTCTTCAGCTGGAAGGAGTCCTGCTGCCTCTTCGTGTCTTTATCTGAGAAGTGAGGGACAGGGCTCTTGCTTTCTGATCCCACAAGCCTTCCTAGAATTTTGCTACTTTTCATGCAGGGTATGTGACCCTTGTCCTTGGGATGCATCAATATGTATGCCTTTGTCAGTTCCCTTCCTCTCCATCCTAGTCCTAGGGATTCTATTCTAACCTGGATGGATGAAGATCAGGAAGAGTGCAGGCTTACTTTTATTTGTATTTTGCAAAATCTTTCTCATCTATGTATGAATCTTTTACATTCTCCTAAGTACTAGCCTTTTGAAAATTTTTTTTAAAAAGGAAGAAATGTATTTTTTCCTCTACTTGATGCTGTCACATCTATTTGTAAAGTGCAAGTCAGAAGGATTTATGCCTAGCTAAATATTTAAATATGGAGGGCGCAGTTGGGGAAAAGGGAGAAATGGAGGAGAATATGTAGAAAAACACTCACAATATATTAAAACCGCTATGATTTAGCATGCCAAAAATATTCTGACATAGTCCTATTTACTTCTTGTAATACCCGATAAGTTCCTTAAAGAAGGGCAGGTTTAGTATTTTTGGGTCTCCTGTAATGCCCAGGACCATGATACACAGAAAGTAAGGATTTGTTAAGTTCCTGCTGAATGATTGACTGATGTTTAGACATTTGTGGCTCAATAAATGCAGATTCTTGCTAAATTACTAGAAGAATGCCCATTTTATAATAGGACTTACTTTTCTTCTATTAAGTTTCTTAACATAACAAAAAGTTATGCAGAACTAAACAGCAAACCAAGTGTGCTGAACTTACTAGCTATTTGGGAAAATTTATAAGCTTCTGAAATATGTATTCGGCTTGCCATGTGCAGTGAAATTGAGCTTAAGAAACTTGACATGCAGGAACCATTTTTTTAACCAAGAAAACTGAAGGATTTTAGAGGAAATGAAAGATAAAAATTTGAGTAGTCTTTGGTTGTAATAAAGCAGCAAAATGTGCTTAGGACTTATGTGCAAACCTTGCATAAATGAATTCCCAACATGTTGAATACAGATGTTAACAAACATTTTTTCCCCCTATATTTAGGAAACTTTTCCTTCACAGTTATAAAAAGAAATTTGCTGCATATAATCATCCTGGAGATTCTGCTCCCCAAATTGTGAAATCATATATATTCACACCTCAGATAACTAGGCAATATGAAAATAGAGTTTTTTATGCCTTCAGCAATTTCGAATTTTACTTTTTTGGGCAATCATGATGTAGTGATTAGGCAGACTTTAATGAGAGGAATGCCTCTGACATTAGCTAAAATCACCCTTAATGTTGGTGCCTGTTTAATTACTTGACAACGAGTGGCATGGTGGCCTTTCCAAGTAGGTATTTAATAAAGATGTTGGATTTTAATACACTAACATGCTTTTCATAGGATTCTTTGATTATGCTGGCTGCTTATTTTAGTTATGTCAACTCAGTACTAAGCAAGAACTCATTTGCATGTTTGATCCCTGCATTGACCACTTAGGTAAGCTTTGTTCTATAGCCAGAGGGCATGCCATTTAGTGCTAGCAACCAGCTCACACAGTCCTGCTATTGGTAATCAGCAGCACTGCGGACAACAGAGAGAGCCACAGGCAAATTTACCTTCCTATGGCTGAAACAATCCTAGGTCCAAGTGTAGGGGGGCTGGGCTATCAGGACCTTCAGACAGGAAGTCTAACCTATATTTATATTAAGTGATTGTAAGTCACTGGTGCACACAACAGCTCAAAGTTCTCAGTACGGGACCTTCATGAATCTATCCCATTGACACCAAACCACGAATTTCCAAAAGTGGATTCTGAGAAGCTTAACACCTCAGAGATGATTCTTAATAAGAGGTGTTCATATTTGTGCCATTCCCTGTGACATTCCTTACTATGTTTTGCATTTTGCACATTTTGTGGTTTTGCTCACTATGCCTTCTGCAAATTTAGCAAGCCCCACGTGTTCTTAAGTGTCCACAATTTGGAAGTGTAATAATGCTACCTAATAAATATCAAAAACTATCAAAGGAAAATATAAAAGCATTTTTGTGAGTAGCTATGTATTTAAGAATATAAACATGAGTAATTTACTTACTTTAAAGGCATTATTCCATTTAATTCTCAGCCCTGGGCTATGAGTTCAGAGAAGTTGAGGCAAGGCAGTATCTTCATATGTCTTCAACAAGTCTGGGAAGAGTTCGTGAGGAAGATATCTGGAAGAAGGATGTTTGGTTGCTGCTTCTGTGATGACAAGACCTACCTTTGGGTCTTGCCTTTTAGATTAAAGAAGATGGTGCATGTGAAGTGTCGAGCTCATATTCTACACTTAATAAGTGTCCCTCAAGTGCTAGTGTTTTCTCTCTTCTTCCTTCTTCTTACCTTTCTTTGGGATGGCCTTCTTTCCCCACTTCAACACATGACTGCCTTTCCTGCCATTGTCAACCCTGCTTCAGAGACCCTCTTTCTTTCCTTCCTTAAAAATCACTGCCCTCTTCTTTGATTCCTGTCAAAGGTAATGGATTTTATAGTCCAAGAGGAAGGAGGCCTCACTTTTTAGTTCTGTAGAATTACCCTCTCATGTTCTTCCAGAATGACTTGTCCTCCAAGCGTTTGCTGCTCTTTGGGCCACTAAAAGGTGGTCTAGCTGTTTCATGATTTATTGTTACGTTTTGCATTGTGCATATTTTGTTGTTTAGAGGATGTAAACCAAGAGTGGTTCTTAAACTGCTTGCATTGCTCTTTGCTATGCTGGTTACTCTCCTCCCCTCTTGATTTTCTTGGAATGGGGAGTAGATCCACTGTTTTTTCCCTTGACTTAGGGCAGTGGCACTCATACATAGTGGTTCTCATTAGGGACGTTTCTAGTGGTTCTAGAAACTCTTTCCACTCTTCAAAATTATTGGGGGCTACAGAGAAGCTTTTTTTTTTTTAATTGTGGTTTATACCAATTGACAGTTACCACATTAGAAATTAAAACTAAAAAGAATTCTAAAACATTTCTTTTTTATTCTATTTTAAAATAATAATAGCCAGTATCTATTAGTGTAAATACCATGTTTTTTTTTATGAAAAAGAAACTATATTTTCTAAAACAACAGTGAGAAAAATGACATATTTTGCATTTTTCAAATCTGTTTAATGACTGATTTAATAGAAGACAAATTTATTATCAAATCTACTTCTGAATTCAATCTCTTACAATCTGTTAGTTGGGTAAACTATATGAAGAAAATTTGGTCTCATCCAGATACGTATTTGGAAAGGAGGAATATTTAATGTCTTTTCAGATAATTGTAGATATTTTTCTTTGATGTGACATTCAAACTTGTCAAGTGGTAATTTCTTAGGGGCTAAAGAAACTGAAATGCTAAAAATAAACCTTTTCATCCTCTGTTCTATCATGATCTACTGGTCTATCTTGCACTTTGACTGGATCATGTATCCATGCATGCTTTTGTAGTATCATGTATTGATCATTTCTTCTAGACATTGACACATTTCATTAAATGATATCCAAAAACATATTAGTTAATGTTCCTCCTGATATCAGCAGAAAAGTCTTTAAGTATGAGGAAGCTCTGTGGCTTGTAACTTGCATGGCTACAAGTTTTCCAAAATTCTAATATTTACTTGAAAATTGTCTCATTAAAAACACACACTGTCCTTTGTTTACCCTGATGTGAAAGCTCACTTCATTAATCTGCATTGTCAAATGCCCAAATGGTAACCATAGTTCTGTCATTTATTTTTCAGGTAGAAATTATTTTATGTGAAATAATGAGCTAGAACAGCTCACAACTCAATCACACCCGTGCTTTTCCTTGAGATAACCTTTGGACTTTGGTAAGCAGCATTAAGCGCTTTATGTGTGCTTCTTATTTCATGACACAAGATATCAAAAAGATATGTATTCAAGGGTCAGGATTTAATGAAATTGTTACTCTTTGATCAAGGAAATTCTTAAGTGAAGTTAGCATTTATTCCTTTTAATTGATTTATTGATTTCTGCAACTGTTTGGTGGGGACGATACCATGACTACTAGCACAGCTTGGTACTACTAACTTGACTCTTGCTAGGGCTACAGCAATTTTACCCACTATTGCTTTTGTACCATCAGTGCATGGTCAACACAATGAAAAGGCAAATAACTTTGTAGTATTATGATGACAATAGTTTTAATCCTATGGACATGCCCTCAAAAAGGTCTCAGGAACCCCCAGGAGTCCATGGATCAGACTTTGAGTCTTTGCTTTAGAAGAGGTTTCCCGAATTCTTTCATTAAAAGTGATAGCATCTTTTTGTGAGTGCTTGCATCCTAATGTATAAAGACTCTGAGATATTAGACTACTCAACAGTGAGTGTTCTTGGGATTTGGAGAAATGGAAGGCAATTGTCGTCTCAATCTCATTAAGAAAAGTGTGCTTGCATGAACTGGACTTCCAAAAAATTTCAAGATTTGGATTGTGTCAAGAGTTGTGGCAGGCTTATTAGTCTAAGTATTCTCACACCATGCTGTTTTCTGTTTATTATTCAGGCTAATTGGAAAATGCAGTACTACTAGGAGCTTCAGGTAGCATCCTTATGATTGTCTCCTTCTGGGTAGAGTTTATTCTCCTAGGTGCAGTGGATGTCATGGAAACCATTGTTCAGAAGTGGGCAAAAAAAGTACTCTAGCCCTCCTGCTTAATCCTGCAGAAGGGGCCCCCAGCAGGGTCCAGACCCTTCTCATTTTCTCTAAGTATCTATCCCAGAATCAGTCTCATTATTTACTTTTTTGCTGATGTTGGAGATTTATTTATCTGGAAAATATTCATCTTTATGTTTTACACTTTTATAGGCATAGTTCAAAATATCTCCTTTCTACAGAATTGTTGCCTCATCTCCTACAGATAATAGCACATGATGACAGGAACTTGGCTCAGTGAGGAACTGCTCTGACAGGGACAGAGAGCTCATCTCAGCATGTCCCACTGCCCCTGCAGCTCCCCCTGCTCTCTTGGATCCCAGCTGAGGCCTCTGCTTTCTGATCTATAGATATGAAATCCCATGCAGAGAACACAAATCTATATTAACTATAGTGTGGGTTACAGAAGGCTGAATCAGATACATACCCAAACATTTGTTGACATCACCTTTAAAAATCCAAGAACCGAAAATATTACCTATAGGTATCTCCCTGTGTTCCAGAAAGAAGGAACTCAGTTTTCTTTCTAGTTAGACTTAGTGATGGATGATTTAGGAAAACACCTGCTTGGAGTACTGTTTTATTATTGACTTACATAGGGCAAGTATTCTCCTTCATTCCTGGAGTCCAAATGGGTTTTGAAGTTCTTTTCTGTGTAATTCATCCAACAATCCAAACAACAACAAAAAAATTAAACCAAATTTTTGGGAGCATCTGATGTATGTGAGATGGTGAGCTAAGTCTAGTTTAAAGCCTATATTTGAAGTTATGCACAAGTTCCTATATTTCTTTCCTGCCCTAGGAAGTCATAATTTTATGAATTAGTTATAATTTAGAGGCTAGGACGTTTTCATAGAAGATAAGCTCTAAGAGATGATATCTACTCAGTTCATTAATACAGAACAGCTTAGAAACTGATTAGAATGACTGATAGTCAACAGAATGCCCTTGATAGACTTGTTTTATCCATCCTCCACTCCTACTAGATTGTGTGCTCAGAGCAAGTGGACCTTGAAGCTGTAGGGATGACTTTGTTCCAGACCCTGGAGAGTTGGGGCAGTCTTGCAGAGCAGCGTGGGCAGAAGAGGGACACATAGCCTCATCTCCTTGTTGAAGTGTTACCATTCCAAAGGAGCCTAATCCTCATACCTTCTTTAGTGGATGTTAGAAACATGAGTTTCTGGACATTCGAGAAGGAAGCATCCTCAGTTGTGCAGATCCATGTTGTCTATAGAGGCCAGAGTCACACTTTTCAATTCTACTCTAAAAGCAAAGCAAGAGACCATTTTAGCGGAGAACAGTGACACAACTCTGTGACCAGGCCACTTATCTAAGGAAGATGCTGACTTCTCTCTGAGCCCTCTCAGGGCTAAGTAGTCTTGTTATTTTATAGATACTCATATCAGGTTGCATTTCAGTTGCTTGAGGGAAGTTGCGCATGACTTCTTTTTCTTGGAACCCCCCAGTGTCACCTTGGAAATGATTCTGTACATAAGAAATATGTGTAGCTTTGATATTCCTGGGTTGTAATGTCGGTTCTCATTTCAAATGCATCTTTCCTATAATTAACCTAGATAGTTTACTAAATATTTAGATTTTCAGGACTTATGGCAGGGACTCTGTTCGAGGAAATTTAGACAGAGAGCCCAAGAATCTGGTTTTTAATCAAGCAGCTGGGGTGAGACAGATATAAGTGGCCCATGGACTGCAATCAGAGAAATGCTGCCTGGTAAATAAAACTACGCCCTGCCTAGACAGCTGGGGAATAAAACACATTCCTGCCTGTTACGAGCTTTGGGCAAGGAATTCTTGAAATCTGGTCTGCAGAAAGCCAACGGGACATTAAGAATGGTCCCATGAACTTGATCACCAGCAAGGTGCACTCCATCTTAGATATTGCCTCTGACTATGGATCTGTGGCTCAGGTTTTATGCTTCTTCTGGTCTGAACTCTGATGTGTCTTTTGCCATTTGGAGGAGATTTATGATGTGATGGCAAAACTCAAGCTATTTCACTTGTTTCTTCTAGTCTCGGTGCCCGCTGCAGTGCCCTTCTCATGGGCGCATTCGCTGAGAGGGTAAAGATAGCAAAAAGAGTGACAGTGATTTCAATTGAGTGTATTATTCCTTTGATCAAAAATCTTGGCAAGTTCCTGGTGGTGTCAAAAATCACTTGGCCTGCCAGGCAGTTAGAGGAGGAACATTTGGGATTGTCATCATTGAACTGGAATTTGAGGTGAAAATTCAGAGAAACTGCTCCAGTGAAAAATCTTGCAACAGAGCTCCATCCAAATATATTAAAAGACATCAAAGAGAAAGTGTTTTCTCTTGTGATTTTCCTTTCACTGTTAACTGAACACTTGTAAAATTGATGATGATGTATCTTACCAGTCACCTAGAATGCTCTGTACCACTGGAGAAAACAAAATTACTTTAATATTTTCGAAGGTTTCTTTACTTTGTAAGATGTATCTGGGGAGCTTATTAAGTTCATTAGAAAACTTGAAGAAATTTAAAAGTACTTCTAAAGGCCTTTTCTTTCCTTTTTCAAACTACTTCTGCATTTTTAGAGAGGAGCATGAATAGATAAAAGAAGAGCTTAGCTAAAACAAATAAAAGTTGATATGTATTTCTGAGGAGTGCGCGATGGGGAAATGAAACTACTTATTTCCCTCTAGCTGGGCCCACCCTTCCCTGGTGTTCATAATCAATCCTGACGTGGAGCGGGAGTTTCTTAAGGAAAAACACAGTCATAGATATTGAGATGTAGCCTCTTTCTTTTTATTGCTAGAATATCCTTATTATTAATGTTGTATCTATGAGAATGGCACCCTATTCTGAATGGTAACAGTTGATAACTTTTATTGTGATATATGCTGGGCAAGGCACACAGGCATCTGCTCATTGAATTCTCACAACATCCTTATGAGGTTAGCACGTTATTAACAAGATGCCCACATTCTTATAATAAAGAATGTTAAGAAAGAATACCATCTCAGGACTTTCAGGTGGTCAGGATTTAAGCAGACCATCTAAGGAGGGCATACTTCTCTGCTGTATGTCTCTGCTGAACTTGGAGGGTTTGGTGGAGACAGATTTGGGTCCCTGGGGTCCCAGTAATGAGTTCTAGAAACTTTTTCCTCATGAAATTGGGATAGAAGTGGGATTAGGAGAGGTAAAACAAAATAGAAGCTTTTTGTTTCTTCTTTTCCTATTGTTCTGTGAGGCTGTATCTTTATTCAATAGCAAAGAAAAAGTTGCGTGGAGTTCCTGTCCTTATTCAGCCTTCCATGATCACGTGGCACACTGTCGGCTTCCACAGCAACTTGTCTGCCCTCACTTGGCAGTCTGATTTCCATTTTCGACCCTTCCTGATTGCTCCTGGTACTTAGAAATGAGGCATTTCCTGGCTGAAAACCAAAATATCTCATTTGGGTGATAAAATTAAACCACAGACTTGGTTATGTGGCTGGACGTCTGGAATTAAATTCTTCCTTGAGGTTTCTGGAAGGCTTCAAACTGGGTTCCAATTCTAGAACTTGCATTCTGAGGTAGAAATGCCAGAGAATGTGTGCTCAGCTGGCAAGTCCTACAGTTGTTCCTGGCAGCGAAGGAGGATATAGATATCAGCGGGGAGATGAGATAAGTATCACTTACCCTTCAGGTGCACCTTATACTTGACCTGGAGGAGATGTTTCTCTCAGCTGAAGTTTAAATGAATATGCAGGCATTTTGAAGGGCTTTCTTCCTTGAGGTTGCTTCCGGAGAATCAAAATCTTGTTAGAATTATTCTGGGCACTGATTCAAAGTGTGAAAGGCTAAAATATTGCCAACATGGTAATTTACACAATATAATAGCAGGGGAAAATAAATTATCTACAACTTACAGCAATGCCCTGTGAGCAGAAAGCCTCTTGGAACACACAAAAATTATATCTACAATATATCAGCAACATAAAGCCCAGGATTATAAGAATCAGATTTAGGTTCTTGAAAAATTAGTGGAAATTCCATTTTGCCATCACTTTAGAAATTGAAAAGTCATAATAAATGGGCACAGCCAGTGTCGGGGCATGATTGATTGAATTACATATTTCATCTTGTTCGTTACTTAGCACCTTGTGTCCTCAGAGGGCTTTGCCCTTGTGCTTCTAGTCAAGTATGAAAACTTGGTAGCATTCCCATGTTGTCTGCAAGGAAACTGAAGCACTGGAGAGTGGGATTCTTTCAAGGTCACCTCATTGATCCGAGACGAAGCTGTAATGGAGTTGGGAACTATCAACTCTCTGTGTCCAGGGGATGACAGGGGCTGTGGTTTAGGCCAGATTTTCAGAGCAAAGAATCAAAGAATAAAGGAAATGAAGGTAATGAAGGTATGTGCTGGGGAGTCAGACCTTTAACAGACTCTTAATTGAAATCATTATGAAAATTCCGTTTTCTGGATTTTGAATAAAATTTCCCTTTGCTGTGTAGCTTCTTGGTCATGCCTCCTGGAAACATGACGTTCCCTTACTGTGGTCTCTACTATGCGACTGTTAATTCCTAAAAAGATTTTTACCTCAGAACAAAGTTTGGAATGATGAAGCAATAAGATCTGCAGCTGAATAATATGGAAAAAGAGTAATTGCTTGAAATTTTTATGTAGGATCCAGAAAAGTAGGCAAGAGAGTTATCAGCAGAATAAAAGAAGCACATTGCATGGTTTCCGAAACAGAGACAGTGGACCTAGGGAAATATTTTGGTGCAGGGAAGATTTCACAGCCTCAGTAAGAGATGGAATTCATCTTGGATGCTCTTCATGTTGCCCATGTCCAGCCATCACATACAGCATTCACACCTATTCCTCTCTTTCTGTAACTTCAGCCTCTGTGCTAAGTGAAAAGTAACACACACCATCTGTTTCAGGTATTGAGGGGGCTTGGCCAGAGGACTGAATACATTTCTCTTTCTCCTTCCACTTCACTGGCTGCACCAGCCTCTTTACTCCCTTTCTGTTTGTGGTCTCTCCCCATTCCAGTTCTACCGTGTTCTATAACATCTGGATTCATCATTTTAACTGAAATTATGACCATGTTACCACCTGGCTAAAAGCCTTTGATCACTCTTCCCCACTCCCATTCCCCGGATCCAAAGTCAACTGATTAAAGCCCCAATTCCCACATCCCTCCACTCTCTGGTACCATCTTATCTATGTTAAGCTTCTCCTAGCTTGTTTTATAGTTTCTGCTTGAAATTCAAACTAAAGTAAACAGTTCACTGTTTTCTGAGCAGATCTCAAAGTTCCTTAACCACTTCATTATTCATTCTCTTTCTTCCATAGAGAACAACATCCATTTCTTCCCTCAGCCATTTCTGCCTCTGTTGATCTCCCATTTGTCCTTCAAGGAAGGCTCACTTTGATGGTAACTCTTGTCTCTATTTCAGAGATTGGAATTCACATGTGATGTTTAGAAAACATTGGTTTCCCAAGATGACTGATAAAATTGGAGAAAAGGGAACTATATTATAAAAAGCGTTTAGTGTTTCTCTAAGAGTTGACTCTTCAACGACAGCCATAGAAAGGATTTGAATTGTGACCTTCCCATGTATGTGTTGGAGAAATATTTCTCTGGCAGCTGTGTATGTGAGAATACCCTACTATTTTTATTTTGGGATTGTTTAGAAATTCCTTGATTTCAAGGAAGCCAGACCCAGCCTCAGGTTTAGGAGTAAGTATATAATCTAGTTGTACCCGAGGATGTTTACTGAAATCTTGCTAGGGAATTCCTGAGAAAGTGTTTCCCTCCTACCCCTATTTACTGCTATATCCATCTTGAGATCATGACTAGGTGGCCAAGATCATTGTAGAGATGTTGCCTCAGGCCCTCAAAATCCTTAAGGTATTAAATCAGACTAATTATTGCCCACCATTATGGGAAGAAAAAGGAAAAATACATTTTTATGTATTGTTAGTCCAGCTTTCTGCTTCTCACTACAATTTCCTATTTCTCTCTCAAAATCTCTTTCTCTGTCACACACACACACACACACACACACACACACACACACAGATTTAGTAGTAGCAGGGAGGATATAGATCCTATATATATGCTGGAGGAGGAAAGAATAAGAATCACTGAAAAGTGCCTTAGCAATAACATAGTTTAATACCCTAATTTCACAGATAAGAACACTGAAGCCGAGCAAGGAGAAGTGACTTGCTCATAATAACACAGCAACAGATTTTTAACCAGAACACATTTCCTACACTCTTAGACAAGGGCTTTTATCTACTTTTTCCTGTGTGGCTAACCACATGCTCTTAAGGATTTATAAAGACATAAGAAATTTACCTTGGAAAATTCCTGCCCTGTCGTTTGCTTATGAGAATTTTAACTTCTGAAGCAGGCAGAGCAAGGTTCACATCTTGGGCTTGAATTTGAGGGTATTCTGTGAATTGGGAAAGTTACTTTTTTTTTCTGTGTATCTTGATTTCCTGATGTCTAAAATGAAAATTAAGATAGGACTTAGTTCATAGATTTCTTATAAAAATACAAGTGAATGTATGTGAAATGCTGAGCATAGCAGCTGGCCCAGATTAATACTCAGTAAAGGTTAGCTCTCACTAACATTCTTGCTGGGACCTTGGAACATTGACCCCAGCCACCAACCACCAAGGTGTCATTTATTTAATTCTATTCTAGTCATCAGAGGCATGATGGATAAAACATGTCAGCAACTAAAAGGAAAACATGGCATTGTTTTCCAAATATATGATGTATTGACTTTGTTATTGGAAATGTTGTGGGGAGACAGAGTCTGCAAAAACTCAGATGATGGTTGGAAAGCAATAAGAAAAGTGAATAAAAAAGCATTTGAGAGAGTAGTAGTTTTTCCAAAGCAATTAGATCAGAATCATAATTTTAGATGCAATGTGATGAGGGCTTGGGTGAAAGTTGTTAGGGGATGGAATGGAAAGAGTAGATTCCAGAGGCATAATGATGAAAACAAATGACTGGACATGACAACACACTTTATATATTGTGAAGGGTGGTTGAAGTGAGAACAAAGACAATGCCAAGTTAAAACGAATCATTAGCTTCTGCTTCTATCAGTGATCCTGAATTTTTCATGCTGTGTGAGATATGATGTATCTCGTATGCACCTGGAAGGCATGGTTCCAATCATGGTTGTAAGTGAAAGTAGGGTGAGTTTGACTGTCCCTTTAAAATATGAAGCAAGGATGGATGTTTCGGAGCATTCAGAACCAAAGTGAATTAGGCTAATTCTGGAGGACCGTTTTTGGAAATCTCTGCAGTCAGTTAAGTTTTCCCAAAGATCTTTATGATGGAGGTTAAGCAACTTGAGTAAACTGTGAACATTTCCATCAAGAGTTTAAATGCTGAGCCAATAAACCAGCCTTCCGAAGGGCCTGAGGAGCACCTGCTTGTTTGCCCTGTGTCCTTTTCAGTTGCTCTCGATTTCTCTTTCATGCGCTGTTTACGGTGTTGGTGGAGGGCTTTGAATGGAGAGCTCAGATTGGATTTACTGTATAATTTCCCTTCAAAGCCACTGCTGGGAGGAATCTGACCAGAAACTAGTGTGATGAGGATTTATTTTTGTGATGTGGGACACGATCCACTCAAAACCCACAGACACCTCAAGCTTACGAACAGAGATTATTCCTCTGAATTGCCAGGTCTTTCATTAGATCCCGAAGATGACCTGGGAGGTCTTAGCCAATAATAAAGTAGGATATTGGATCGGATTCTCTCCCTCAATTTCAGCCAAATTCTGCATTACTTTGCCAGGGCTGCCATAACAAGATACCACAGGCTGGGGAGCTTGCACTATAGAATTTTATTTTCTTGCAGTTCTGGAGGCTGAAAGTCCAACCTAAATGTGTCAGCAAAGTTTGTTCCTTCTGGAGGTTCTGAGGGAGGATCTCCCTCCGTCTCTTCCTAACTCCTGGTGGTTTTTATCAATCCTTGGCCTGCAGCTGCATTGCTCCAGGCTCTGCCTGTGTGTCTCTACGTTCCTATGTCTTCATCTGATCTTCTTATAAGGACCACAGGCATAGGGCCCATCCTAATCCAGGATGACTTTGTCTTAATGTTATTACATCTCTAAAAATCCTATTTCCATTGGGCGCCTGGGTCCTGAGTCGGTTACGCATCTGTCTTCAGCTCAGGTCATGATCTCAGCGTCCTGGGATGGAGTCTTGGGAAGGAGTCCCTCCTTGCTTGGCAGGGAGCCCGCTTCTCCCTCTCCCTGCTGCTCCCCCTGCTTGTGCTCTCTCTCTTTCAGTCAAATAAATAAATAAAATCTTAAAAAAAAAGATAAAAACTGTATTTCCAAGTAAGTCCCCATCATAGGTACTGGGGTTAGAACTTCAACCTATCTTCTTATACCTACAGCACGAAGCAACGCTCTTTTTGTTCTTTTTCTTTCATGCTTGAACGTTACTGGAGGTGGTCGTTGGGCTCAACATTTCACATTTCTATCAAGCTTTTTCATTCTTTGTGTAAGAGATAGTATTTTGGTAGAATTGA
This sequence comes from Ursus maritimus, assembly GCF_017311325.1. Lineage (NCBI taxonomy): Eukaryota > Metazoa > Chordata > Mammalia > Carnivora > Ursidae > Ursus > Ursus maritimus. The sequence continues at coordinate 87,538,884 of NW_024423343.1, read as the reverse complement.
CAGGACAGGGCAACTCATTTGAAAAAAAGTGGAAGTAAAAAATGAAGAGTCACCTGACTTCAACTTACGGTGATGACCTTGGAAGCCCACCAATCCCTGAGATAGGCTTGAATTAGTGACTACATGCAGGGCACATAGTTATGTGCTCTCCCTAGTGACCCTTCCATTCAAGCAAGGCATTATTCTAGGACTATGTGATCCTTGTGTGCCTTATTCCAATTATTATAGAGTATTCCAATAATAGACTTACACCTACTTACCTGTCCATAATCATTTCCTATGTCTTTTATTCTGTGACAAAATTTCTTGTAGTATAAAATATACATTTCCTTTTATTCCTTAGTTAAAAAAAAAAAAAGGAAAAAGAAAAAAGAAACAAGAAACATATTTTAGCTTCCTGCTGGGATTTCCCAGTTAAATTAGCCATTTAACTTTTTTTTTTTTTTTCTTCAGTCAAGGAGATATATATGAAAGTGTTGTGCTGGTTTCCAGGAAGCATCCATAAAAGGAGAGGGCACATTCTTTTTCATTCCTCCTATTTGCACGTTGCTGGAATTCGGTTGTGAGGGCTGGAGCTCACTTGGCCATTTTAGATCACAAGGAGGATGCTGAAGCCACAGTATAGAAAGAATCTGAGTTCCTGATGGTTTTGTGAGGCTGCCCTACCAATTATATACCGATGGTCTTCGTTTAAGCGGCTGTTACTTTAGAATGTTCATTATTCGAAGCTGAATCAAATCCTGATAAATCCTCACACTAAGTTTCATTCTGTGCTCCTCCGTTTTTGAAAACATCAAATATAATTTGAACTCAGGAATTTGTAAGTGCTATTACCTCCACCTGAAATATCTCCCCTCCATTTCAGTGGCTGTGTGGTTCGCTGCAGTATTTTTCTGGCCTTGGCTCCTGTATTATCTCTTGAAAGAGGACTTGGCTAGTGCTACCAACTCCACCTGCATTGTGATTCCCTATTACCTCTTGCTTGCTTTGGACCATCCCTTTATCCCTCTGTGAAGATACCTCATTTGTTTACTTGCTTATCCTCAGTTTCTCCCAGAGAGTATAATCTCCAGCGCCTTGTATATTGGCTCATCATTGTATCTCTAGGGCCTAGAACTAATTGGGACAGTAAGCACTCGTAAATATGCATGGAATAAATTAACAAAGTCTTCTGGATCCTCTCTTGGCCTGGGAAGGGTACAAGATTTCAGCTTTTCTTCCATCTTTGTTTCTTTCATTTCTGTGACCAATGACTATACAGAAGAAGATGTTGGAATAGAACTTGAGATTTTGGCTTTGCAGTCTTCTTTCCTGACTCCTCTTTGTATGAGCCATAGACTCGCAAAATTGTTTACCATTTGAACAGGAACAATAGACACATAATTTAGCCTAACGAATAACACATTTACTCCACAGAATGATCTGGCTTTAGAGCAGCATTAGCTACATATATTTTAAAATAATTATCCCTTAGATTTCATTTAAAATATTTAAAGATGTTTGTTCATCAATACTCAAATCCTGAGTGTGTGTTCAGTTAGGCTACTGATTAGAAAATCTGAAATTTTTATTGAAAAAGTTATGCTGAGTGTGGATATAATCAGCATGATGGAGAATAAAAAGCACAGACTTTGGGCCAAAGCTTTCAGCTCAGTTACTGAATCTGCTGTCACTGGTTATGTGTCCCTGGGCAAAGTCCAGGGACTCCACGAGCTGCTTTCTCTGTCTGTTCAATGAGGAAGATGATAACTCCCTTACGGGGTTATTACCATTAAAATTAGAAGAGATTGTGTATATGAAGGATCCGTAAGAACCCAGTAAGTGTCAATCCTTTTTCCTCTGATTAGGGAAAATTGCTTAACAAAAACAAACAAAAATATATTTATTGTGAAATATGAAACACACATGGAAAACCACAGAAGACAAAACGATACAGCTTAACAGATTGTGTTTTGACCAACAAGTTAATATATTTAATATCAAGTCCAGAATTAAATGTCGCTGGCATCCCCACAAATCCTGCCCCTGGAGATGTCTTCTTGGTCACAATCTCTTCTCTCTCAAAACAGTCACCGCTGTTTTGACTTCCACGGTAATCTTAAATCCTTCCTCTTCTGAGAGTTTAAAGCCTGAGAATGCAAGCCTCCAATACGAAAGTTTACTTTTGCATATTTTTGAACATTGTAAAATGGAATCAGAGAGTACATTTTTTTTTTTTTTTTTTTTTTTTTTTTTTTTTTTGGGGGGACTTTTTTTTTTTTTTTTTTTTTTTTTTTTTAGTTAGAGAGGGAGGGGGAGTGGAGGAGTAGAGGGAGAGAGAGAGAATCTTAAGTAGGCCCCATGCCCATCGTGGAGCCCAATGTGGGCTCCATCTCACAACCCTGAGATCATGACCTGAGCCGAAATCAAGAGGTGACCCATAACAGATTGAGCCACCTAGGAGCCCAGTATGTATTCTTTAGTGTCCTATTTCTCTTACCTAAAATGACATATTTGAAAGTTTTTCCACATTGTTTCATACATCTGCACTTACTCCTTTTAGTTGCAATTTAACTTCCCAAAGGATGAATATAATTACCAGTTATCGAGTCTATTCTTGATGGGACATTTTCCCTCCAATGAGGAGATGTTATGAAAAATACTATCATTCCTATTCTTATGTTTGTCTCTTGGAGCACAGGTACGGCCCCGGCCCCCTTTCTTATGGTATATCTTTAGGCATGGATATGCATATTATGAAATTTACTATGTCAAAAATAGCAACTGAGTAAATTTAAAGTTCTAATTGGCTTCATTCAATGATTCATGAATTGGGCACTCCCATCTATCAAATAGAAGGGAGCTCTGAAGAGCTGTACAAAACGGGAGGATTTTATAGGTAGAAACAGGGCAAGGCAAGGAGATTATTAGTAAAAGAAAAGAAAGAATTGTTTTACCCAAGGTGACCTTATCTTGGAGGGAAGAGGGGGGGATCTTGTCCTTATCTCACTAGTGCTGATCAGGAAATTCCAGACTGACTAGTTTAAAATTCCACTCCTGCAAGAGGCTGAAACTGCAGTTAGCAAAAGTGACTCCATTTTGGGCCTGATGTTTCTTTTTTTAGCACTAGATAATCCTAAAATGTTTCCAAGGTGTTTTGAACCCTTGGTACTCCCAGTGGCAGTGTAAGAGACTTCCTCGTGTACCCTGTCCTCACCATGCTTTCCTCTTTCACAGTAAAGTTTGTGAATAGCAAATTGTCTTTCTTCATGTTGAAAACAAACAAAACAAAACAAAACAAAAAAGTGTAGACTAGGGAAATAATGGTCACTTAAGGAAAACAAAAACAGTGTCATATCATTGAAATGAATTTAAGAAATGACACATAATAGGTGTTAGTATTACAGACAGATAATCACCCTTGTCCCTTTCCTTCTCCCTGAGGTTCAGGGACCCAGTGTATCTGATTACCTTCAATACCCCAGGGTGGTAATTATTTCATGTAACAGAAATGAAGCATCCAGGGTGTTGTTATCAAAATTCCTCTTAGCACTATAGCTAAACACATTAAATGAGGACTTTGTCAACTGTGAGGTCTGTGGGGATTAATCTGTCCTTTCTCAGAACATAACTGACAGTCAAAATGTTTTTGGAATCTATTTTACATTTTTTTTTCCTCAAGGGTCCAGAAAGAATTTGTTATTATAGGAAGACCAAAAATATAGAATAGAGAATTTCATTAGCTGACAAATGAAACTGAAACCCATAAACATGTCTCCAAAAGGATGGATAGAGAAGGTTTCAAAAAAAGATAATAAGAATTTCTATTACGTTTACATTCATAGAATTTAGATGCTTCTCCAAACAGAGGCAGAGACTTTCATCAATGTTTTCTCCCAACAATGCTGGTTGAGAGATGACTTGAAGGCAGAGTTTAATATGTATTCAAATATTTCTGTTTATGTCTCTCTTACTATTACAATATGTAATCGTATATTGACTTTGTGTTTTCCAATTAACAAGTTATTTTTCCTGTTTTCTTTTAATTTTTCTCCTCAGAAAATTTTCACTTACACAGATTATGTTTTTTCCTTAGTTTATTATGTATCACTTTATGATTATGAAAGTATTAATAATAGCTACCATTTACTGAGTCTTAAAAGTACTCACTGATGTTTTGCAAAATGGCTGGTATGGATTGTCTTATTAATTTCTCACATCATCCCCGGGAGACAGCATAATTATTTCCACTGCGGAAATCAAGAGACAAAGCTCAGAGAGGTTAAAGCAATGTGGTCTAGATCACACAGCTAGACATACAGTTATGCTTGTTTGAATTCTAAGTGCTTATTCCCTGACACTCTGCTGGCTCCCTGAAATGCTTGCTGGCTCAGTAATCCTCACAGGGAGGATTTTAGGGTATGATCCTTGCTTATTTGGAAACGTCCCATGTTTTGCAAAGTGTCTAGCATCCAGACTCCTACCACACTGCTGACTGGCTGGGGGTGCCAGTGGTGCTGGGCCTGTTACCTACCATGGTTCAGGTGGACCAGCAGGACCAAGGACCTATTATCTGCGGACCTATGTGTTTCACCTCCAGGCCTGTGAACCCTTCAGAGGCAGTGACCATGTATTATGCATTTTGTACCATTTGAACATCTTATACACACAAAAAAGCATTTAATGAACATTTCTTGAATGGTTACTGAATAGTAATATTTAAAAACAACTCAAGATAAGAGACTTTCTTAAAGTTTTATAAGTAGTGCTAAGCTCAGGCCCTACTCAGTTACCTTTAAGGAAAAAACAATGCCATGGAGAAAATTGTGAAGATTTACCTACATAAGGTGTTATTTTAGTCTAAAAGAATGAAGTTAAAAGTGCTGCAATTCCAACCACGGTATTAGGATCTTAATTCTCAATCTCTCTGCCTTTCTCTCTTGGTTTGTTTTTATTTTTAGCTCTCATTTCTTGAGCACTTATTGTATGCTGGGCATTGTTCAAACTCTGAATTGTGTCAGATGCATTATCTTATTTAACAGTTCAATAAAGTTGTGATCCACATTTTATAGATGAGACTATTAAGACTTGAGAGGTTAATACATTTACCCATAGTCATACAACTTGTAAGTGGCCAGGATTTGAATCTAGGTCGGTGTGACATTAGAACCCACATTCTTAGGAACTCAGTTGTAGTTACAAGATTGTTTTAGAGTCCTGGAAGAATTGAAACCTCCCAAAGGGGTACCCATGTGTAACCTGGATATGTTTTACCACTGCCCTTGTTTCAGATGGATGATCCCCTCCCCCCACCCCAGCTAGTTCTGTTAAATTCTGTCTAGTTCTTCCTAAAACAGGTAATGCTGGACTTTGTTTTCCAAATCACCAGCTCGCCTCCAGGTATAGAGACCCGGCCTCTAAACTGGAGACAGCCCTCAGAAATTCAGGGAATCATCCACATGGAGAGGGCTGGTTGCAGACCAAGAGGCATCTCAGGGCACACACAGCTTGATAGCCTGTCTGCCTGATGAGCAGTGATGATTTTAAAGGAAGATTCTCCCTAGAGCCAACAAGAAGTGAAACTCCCATAGCTCCTGGGTACAGGTGATATACTATACCCATAGCAGGAGTTCGGGCAGGTGGTAAGCACTGTCACCTCCCATCTGCCTTTTGGAGGCATGGGGCCCTGGTGATCTATAGCGTCTGAACTGACTCCTCTGGGGACTCTGCTCAGGTTAGGTCTTATCCCCTCATTGCTGACCTACCAACTAATTTCTTACTTTCCCATATTCCATCTAACTGTCCCCCTTATCTCAAATGTGTTTTTCCCCCCACTCTTGGTGGCAGAGAACATTTCTCTTTCTGATCACTTTTTTCCCATTTTTTTGCTTTTGTACTGTAAATCTTTTCCATGCCTTCTACTGCCTCTTTTCCTTCATCATTTCTGCTGTTATCACTTCCTTGTTGCAAGGAATGCCCAACGGACTGAGCGAAGGAAAGAACCTAAGGATGGAAGACAACAGGCTAGAAACGAACACATGAGATTCCCACTACAACAATATTATCCTGACACACACCTAGATGTGGAATTTGACTCCCTCATCTGGAGGCTATTAAGTTATCCCCTGACCTATGGCAGAGGGGAACTCTGCCTCTGCCAGTGTTCTGGAAGAAACAGGAAGTGTGGTCATGTGAGATCTAGTAGGCTTTCCCTTGAGTATCACCTAGGAGGACCTCAGCTTAGGGTTGTCAGATTTAACAAATAAAATACATTGTGCCCAATTAAATTGAAATTTCAGATGAATGATGAATTTTTTAATATAAGTATATCTCACGTAGTATTTGAGACATACTCACGTTCCTTGTTGTTGTTTATCTAAAAGTCACATAAAAAGGGCATCTTACATTTTATCTGGCAATCCTATCCTGAATTTGTCTGGTTGAAAATGAATTTATTGCTCTAGTTTATTATAGGTATAACCAATTAATACCAGCAATAGCTCATGCTACTTGTGGGTAAAATATGTTTTCTCTGCTTTATTTATTGGGCTGCCTATGACGAGGATTTCTCATCACTTGGTTGGCATGAGTCTGACCATATTCTAAGTGTGTTCTGGGTCTTGAGTTTCCTTGCTTTCTGATCTAATGTAATTATCAATTAGACACCATTTCTGAATTAATTACACTAGCCATCTGAGCCCCCAAATTATTCACAACCTAAGCAAGTGTTCACCTGGCTGTCTATGGTACCTGTATCTCACTGGCCCCAGACCTCGCTGAATGCCTCTCTGTCCACATGACTCAGCTAACCGTAGCTGTAGATGGAGTGCTCAGAGATGAGGAAGTGAGTGGATCAGTTATCTATTTACACAATAATGTTGGGTAACAAGCCATCACAAAATCCCAGTGGCATGCAACAATAAAAACACTGAGCTCCTGGGGCACCTGGGTGGCTCAGTCAGTTAAGCATGTGCCTTTGGCCCAAGTCATGATCCCAGGGTCCTGGCATTGAGCCCTGCATCATGGCCCCTGCTCAGTGCAGAGTCTGCTTCTCCCTCTCCCCGCCCCCCTGATCGTGCTCTCTCTCGCTATCTCTCTCTCTCAAATAAATAAATAAAATCTTTAAAACAACAACAACAATAAAAAACATTTAGCTCCTGAGTCTGTGGGGTTTATCTGATCTGGTCTGCTCACTGGGATCTGTCTGTGCTTGCTCATGTGTCCATGGCCTGCTGTGTCCCCTGCAAGGCTGAGTTGTCCTTGCCTATACTTGTGTACGTGTCGGCAGCCTCGGGGCTGAACTAAGATGGATTCACTTAGGAAAACTGCAATGTCTCTTACCTTTCCTCTTGGAGGCTGGCCTGCTCTCATAACACTAGCAGAGGGCAAGAGAGAGCAGATATGCCCAGAGCTTTCTAGCCCGGGCCTGTGTCACATCTATTAAGATCCAGTTAGGGTACCAGCCCAAAGTCAAGGAGTGGGATAAAAGACGGCTGTTTTAGTAAGAGGAACTGCAAAGTCACATTTCAAAGGGTGTGGAGGCTGAGGTAAAAAATTTGTGCAATCGGTGTGATCAGATTACCATAGATAGCATAACTTTCAAACTCAAGTAATTTAGAAAATAAAAAAAAAAAAAGATACCACCTAAGTAAAACAGCATTGAGTATGGCCCTGAAGCAGGTGACGGGGACAGAATATGGGGCTGGAATAAGGTCAGTGTGGCCAAAGCGGGATTAGGGGGTGACAGGTGGGTACGGTGGGAGAGAAGCCTGTAGAGAGGGCGGGGCCAGAAAGTACAGGTCTTGCTTGTCTTAAAAAAAATAATCACTTAGTGAATCCTTCTTGTTTTATAGTTATTTTACAAAATTCGTGGTGGTTTTGTCACTTGTTGGGTATTACTTTCTGCAACTGTACAGTGAGAGATTGCATTAAGTGAAAACCTACTAGCTTTGGGACTAATCTAGCTAGCAAATGTGGATTTATTTGGGCCAGAACAATGTTAATTAATTTTTTTTAATGCTTTCTGAGAATGCTGTTCTTCTGTTATTCTAATCTTTTAACTTGCTGCTTCACACATTTATATTTTCTACCTAGCTCTCAAGGCATTTGAACTTGAAATTCCTTAGTAAGGTAATTTTAGTTCTCTCCCAATTCTCTATTTCTCATTATCAGGGGAGCATGAGTATAAATCTGGGGTGGCACCGATTTGAGAGAGAAAACAATTAGGTGAAAGAAAGTTTTACATAATCCCTCTGAAAATATCAGTGGATCAAAACAATCTCAGGTTGGCAAGAAACAACGAAAACAAGTTGCTTAATTAGAAGAGCCAACATTTTGGGGGCCAAGATGACAAAGGTTCCTTGTCTATTTATTTGTCCCAGGAGAAAAGATACCGATAAATGAGAATATAAATGAATAAGCTGTGTAGAAATTATAACTAACTGAAAGCACAATAGGCTTAGGATCAGGGAATATTCTTCACCTGAGTATCTTTTATTTAAATTGAACTCTCAATTTCTTAAAAGTTCTCTACTGTAATTACTTTGAAGTAAATGCCATGATGTCTTTGAAAAAGGAACTATACGCAGAGATGAAGCAACGGATCCTTGCCATCTCAAATTATACTTTCCATAAGTGAGAACATATGTTTCAGATGTAACAGATTTTAGAGAATTATCTTAGGCATGATATGCTAGAGGCACATGGATCGAAATTCATAAAAGATGCAAAATTGCATGTCTATATGTTGTCTGCTAGACAACGGAATTTCTTGCCAACCTTTGGCTTCACAAACAGAGTCTCCTACAATGGAGTATCCACATTTGTTGTATGAAACCAATGGAAAAATCAGGAAAATGTTCAACCCGGAAGATTTCAGCTTATAGGGAGTCAGATTCATATTATTTAAAGTGTGGGTTAGAAAACATATTTATTCTTGCTGTTTTTGAAAGATATTAGGTCCACTGACTTTCTACTGGCCAATTGGGAAGCAGCTGAGACAGATTTGAGGTGAGGGAGAACACTGTGAACATCACATATTGAGAATCGGGAAGAAGTACTGAGAAGGCCGATCCTTTCTTCACACACAAAAGATAATTGCAGTCAGTGAGAGATACCTTTTTAAATTTTGAGTTCAGCTGATAATTCCCAAGTTGGGAATTAGAGGAAGTCTCTAAAGGATCTGTCAAAGGTTAGACCTTTCAAAGACAGGACCTCGACACCAGACAGGGGCAGGTAGGACAAATTCACCAATCGACTTACTAAATATTAGGGTATAACTTTATGGATGAAGTGTGCCCATCCAGGAAATCTACTTTTTTTTTTTAAATTCACTTTCATTCATTTATTCATTCATTTTAACATTGACAAAGTAACTATTAGCTTAATATCTATGTGATTGGCACATAATAGACAAACAATAAATATTTTTGAGTGAAAAAGTAAAAAGAGTAACAAAAAAAATACTGATTGTAGAAAATACAGAGAAGCAAAAGAGGAAAGCAAAAAACACCCATTATCTTTAGTATTTTGTTTTCGAATCATACTATACATAATATTTGCTAATCTTTTTTTCCCAGGAATCTGTTTCTGTGACACTAAGTGTGCTTGCAAAAACTAATTTTTACCCACTGGATAGTACTTTCATATTGTTTCTAGAAAGCAATTTATAGATTGCCTACAAAGATCTTGAGGCTATTAGTCTATTCATTTTATAGTCTCCGTATTTTAATTTATTTACATGCTTTCAAAATTCTAATAGTATTCTGACTATGCAAAGAATATATGCTCATTGAAAAAAATTTCAGATGTACATAAAAATGGAGTCTTTTCTCAATTATAGGATAATCACTGAAATTTACACCAATATTTAATAACATTTTTCAGGAAAAGATATTTTTTTACATGTGTCTGTCAATTGTAAAACACAATCTGATTTTAAAACAAGTGGAAAAATACATCTCAGAATTGAGGGCTTACAGTATTATAATAACCATCTTGAGCATGTCTGGAGGATAACAAATGTGCCAATCACCACCTGAGGCTTATGAGGGAGATGTGGGGCTGTTATTCGGTTCATATTTTAAAGAGAAGGAAATTCATACATAGACATATTAAAAAATTGTTCAAGATTACACAAAAGATAGTAGAGGTAAAATCTAAACCCAGACTAATCTGAAATGAGAAACTATTTTATTTAATTGTAATTATACATATATAATATATAATAAATAAAATATATATATAGCATACTATAAAATATAATATATATAGTATATTATAAATAATAAATTTAACAAACATGTTATATGTAACACATTTTAAATATGCATTAGATAAATATATTTTTTTATAATGCATCATAAAATATTTAAAATAAAATATATATTATATAAACATATATAACAAACATAATATGTATGTAATATAATGAAAATATATAAAATAAAGTTTGCCATTTTAATAATTTTTAAGTGTGCAATTGAGTGATATTAATTACAGTCACAGCATTGTGCTAGCACCACTATGTATTTCTGAAAGTCTTCCATCCCCTCAAACAGAAACTTTATCACCATTAAGCAATAACTCCTCACTTCTCTTTCCTCCAGCCCTTGTTAATTACAATATGTTCTATTTCTATGAATTTGCTTATTGTAGATATTTAATATAAATGGAATCATCTAATAGTTTTCTTTTGTGTCTGGCTTATTTCACTTAGCATAATGTCTTAAATATTCACCCACATTTAAGCACTTAACAGAACTTCATTTCTTTTTATTATTGAACAATATTCCATTGTATGTATACGTTACATTTTATTTATCCATTCATCTCTTTTTTTTTAAGATTTTATTTATATGAGAGAAAGAGACAGAGAGAGAGAGTGAATGAGAGAGAGAAATCATGAGCAGGGGAGAAGGGTAGAGGGAGAAGCAGAATCCCGCTGAGCAGGGAGCCTGATGCGGGACTCGATCCCAGGACCCTGGGATCATGACCTGAGCTGAAGGCAGACACTTAACCAACTGAGTCACCGAGGCACCCTATCCATGCATCTCTTGACAGGTACATGGGTTGTTTCCATAGTTTGGCGATTGTGGATTATGCTGGTGTAAATATTAGCATGGTATTTGTTTGTGTACCTACTTTTAATTCTCTTGGGCATATACACAGGAGTGAAATTGCTGGGTTAAATGGTAATTGCATGTTTAATTTCTCAAGGAAACACTTAAATGTTTCCTCAGTGATTATGTTATTTTACTTTCCTACTGGAAATGCAGAGAGCTCCAATTTACATCTTTGCCAACACTTGTTATTTTTTATTTTTTGATCATGGCCATCTTAGTAGGTGTGAGATGGTATCTCATTGTGGTTTGATTTTTGTTTTCCTAATGACTAATTATACTGAACATCTTTTGATGTGCTTAGTGGCCATTTGCATATTCTTTGGAGAAATGTCTATTTGGAGAAATGTCCTTTGCCCATTATTTATCAAGTTATTGGTATTTTTGTTGTTGAATTATAGGAGTCTTTAAATATATTTTGGCTAATAAACTCTTATTAGTTATATACTTAGCAAATATTTTCTCCCATTCTGTAGATTGTCTTTTTACTATCTTGATAATATCCTCTGATGCACAAAATTTTATATTTTGGTGAGGTTCAATTTGTGTATTTTTTCTTTTGTTATTTATGCATTTAGTGTCATATCTAAGAATCCATTGCCAAACCTAACATTATGAAGATTTGGCAATGGATTCTTAGATTTTTGTATATGGTGTGAGGTAGGGGTCCAACTCCACTTTCTTGCATGTGAAAATTCAGTTGCCCCAGCACCATTTGTAGAAAGAGACTATTCTGTCCCCCATTAAATGGACGTGACACACCTGCTGAAAAATTAGGTTGTTACAGATGTATTGTTATATATGCCCTCTCAATTTAATTCCATTCGTCTATATGTTTAGTCTCATGCCAGACATATGCTGTTTTGATTATTGTAGATTTCTAGAAAGTTTTGAAATAAGGAAGTGTGATTCTTTCAACTTTATTTTCAGGATTGTTGCAGCTATTCAAGGCTCCTTGAAATTTCATGTGAATTTGGAGTTTGACTTTTCCACTTCTGCAAAAGGGCTATTAGGATTTTGATAGAAATTGCATTGAATATATAGGTTACTTTGGGTAGTTTTGACATCTTAACTATATTGAGGCAGATGCTTAACCAACTGAGCCATCCAGGTGCCCCTTCTTCTGTTGAATTTAATCATTTGTGAATAAAGATAATTTACTTCTTCTTTCTAATTTGGATGCTTTTGAGTTTTTAGTGAATTTATTACTATTACTTTTCAAGAAAATAAAATTCAGCTCTAATCTTATCACTCAAAGGAGATAATTGCTAACAATTTGGCAGATATCTTTCTAGATGCTTTTTCTCTCCATCCATCCTATCATTAGTATTATTATCCATATTTCTTTTTAATTATATATGTATATGTTATATATTATATAAACGTCATATATATTTTAGTAATGTATATTTAATATTACATATTTTTCCTTAGAAAATTATCCATTTTATTTCAGATTGTAATTACTTATTTAGACCTGACAGAATTTTATTTTATGAAAAACTTCAGTAAACCAGATCTTCAATTTCAGATTTTCCTAATGCATTTATATTTATTATTTTATTCTTCCTATTTACCTCTAATTATTTTTCTAGATTTGTGATTTAAATTTTAACATTTATGCATTCTTTATTTAAAAATAATTTAGGATTTTTACTTGTCTGATTATAATTTTAATGATTTTCCATATGTAGTTTTCTCATTGTAGATTGTAGTTACATTTCCTTAACCTGTAATTGCAGTTGTACATTTTACTTTGGCTCATGAATTATTCAGGCTGTTTAATTACTCTTGGTGAACTTTTTATTTATAAGTGGAGATGGAGGATCTGGGCTATAGTTTATGGTAATTGGTAGATTTGTCTCTACTCTCTGTAATTTAGTTAAATGCTATGTTCAAAGATGTTTCTTGTGCAATCAACCACTCAAAAGTCTTTCTAATGTACTTCTGATCTACTAAGGTGGCATTACCTTCCTACCCCTAATTTATGCCTGAAATTTACAATTTTCATCAGATTCTAAGTTTTGTTTTGTTTTGTTTTTCCATTTTGACCTCCACTTAAAATACAGGTTTTGACTATTTTCCTCGTTGGACTGCCACCACCAATCAGCTTCCCTTTTCTGCTTCATAATATTTTTGAGAGTTGAAGACTTTTCAGCAATACAGCTAATATAGTTGTTAGAAGTGGAAGGGAGGGCAGGAGACCATACACACTACCAATCTCACATAGTACCAATCAAGAGTTATAGAGATGACTATAATTTTTCTTGTTAGCACTTCCCAGGGTCTTAGAATTTGGGGAATATATGGTAATGGAAGAAAATAGCAATCTTCCTTTTGTCAGGCATTCTTCATCTTGTGAATGGAAACCAAAATATGCCAAGGCCTGAAGATTGTGATGGCCCCTTATACTTCTGTCATATAAACTACTGTTACTGTTATATGAGTCTTTTGTGGAGTTTTCTAGGACAGTCCTATATTTAGATTTAGAAAATTTTCCTCATCATGAATATTTTTGAAGGTATTTGATAAGCACTTTTGAGAGACTGTAAAAAAAGAACTATTGGCCAGCTGATATATTTGAACTTGAAGATGTTCCATGGAGCTTCTTAAGTGTACATCTCAGAGTCTGAGAGTAAACACAGTGTCAATGTGGAAGATATACTCAGAAAAATCCAAACCACGCAAAACAACTGAATCAGGTTAGCAAAGCTCTTGACACCCAGTGCCAATGATAGCTTTCATCAAAATAACTTATATTACTTAAGAAAAAATGGTTAGAAAAGAATATAACTAATGTATAACTAAACATAAAATGATAAAATGCGTAATAGCTTCTTAAGGATGAGACATATATATAATCTTTGACTAGGTTAAAGATTAGAAGTCCCATTTCTATAAAATAGGGAAAGTAAATATTGGCTTGGTTTGGGGGAATGGTTTAAGCATTAACTAAATATTTTTATTAAAGCCTTTTAAAAAATTACCACACACATTATTAGCTGTCGGATATGATGTATTTTCAGGAAGTTGCCCTCTTCACAAATTTTCAAGAAAAGATCTGTGGCAGATTGTATTTTTCAAAAATGGGAATACTATTGTATTTCATCCCCCATACACCTCTTAAAACATAATCTTGATACTCTTCCTATAGGAAGATAGGGATATATGATTTTTTCCATTAAAATAGGATGGACTTGTAACAATAGCAATAATGATGTTATGTGACATCTAAAGCTAGGTTATGAAAGACAATGTAGTTCCCTCCTGGTTCTCTTGCATTGCTTGCTTTAGAAACTCAGCCACCATGCTGTAAGGAAGCCAGCCAGCCATATGGAGAGGACATGTGGATGTGTTCTAGCCAACAGCTCCAGCTGTATCAGTCAGTATCAACCACCAGACATGCTGTGGAAGAGTGTTTGAGCTGCCCCAGATGATGCCATGGGAAGCAGGGACAAGCTGCGTCCCCTGAGCTCTGCCCATATTATCTCAGGTTGCAGATCAACATAAATGATTATCGTTGGATTTTGTTGCTAAGTTTTGGAGAGAGAGGTTGTTATACAACTATTGTTGCATAAAGGGGATGAGATCTGTTATATAATCAATGGTATAACCTTGACGTGTCATTATGGGTGTTTCCAATTTATACATCAAGTCTAGAAAGTATATTTTAAAAATATCTAAAATATCTGATCCAGCCTTCTTAAATATTGAGAGACTATTGTATTAATCAGCTGGTATGAACAAAAATATACACCGAGGAACTTAACTAGAAACGTTAGATCTTAGGTAGAAATGAAACAATAAAACCACTTCTGAGAGAGTACTAAAGAGCAAAATGGTGAGGTCTCTAATTCTGCCAATGTTATACTACATAACTTGTTGAGTTTCATAAAAAAAAAATACAAAAATATTTTTCTTAAGTGTAAAACATTGAAATCCTTCCCCTGAGTTTGGAGATGAAGCAACAATGCCACAATTACTTCTATACCACTTATACTAGAGGTCCTAACCGGTATAATAAAATGAGAAAAATAAATGTAATTGTAAGAATTAGAAGGTAGAAGTGAAGCTTTATTCACTGAAGATATGACTGTATATATAGAAAATCCAAAATATTTTATAGAAAATATATTTTAAAAAATTTTTAAAAGATTGATTGATTGATGATTGATTGAATGATTTGGCAGAGAAAGAGAGAGAGAGTGGAGAGTGCATAAGCAGGAGGAGCGACAGGCAGAGGGAGAGGGAAAGGCAGGCTCCCTACTGAGCAAAGAGCCCAGATGTGGGACTTGATTCCAGGGTCCTGGGGTCATGACCTGAGCTAAAGGCAGACACTTAACTGACTGAACCACCTAGGCGTCCCTAGGAAATATAATTAAATTAACATTTTAACTTAGCATGTAAGAGTCCAGTTTACAATAGAGTATATCCATGACATCAAGCACCTTTGTTTTGCTTTTCTTTCCTTATATAGACTGTGAGGAAACAAAGTAGTTTAGAAACATACATTGGACTTGTTTGAGACTTTCATGCCGTTCCTAAGTTATGTCCCTTTGTGGAAATTTTCCTTTCAAGAATGGATAGAGGGATGCCTGGGTGGCTCAGTCAGTAAAGTGTCTGCCTTTGGCTCAGGTCATGATCCCAGGGGCCTGGGATGGAGTCCTGCATCGGGCTCCCTGCTCATTGCGGAGCCTGTTTCTCCCTCTGCCCATTGCTCCCCCTACTTGTGCTCTCTTTGTCTCTGACAAATAAATAAATATATAAAATCTTAAAAAAAAAAAATAAAAGAACTGATAGAAGAAAGATGGATGTAAGTGAATCTGGGGTTATATCCTTCAGCAATGCGTTCAGGGATGACTTTTATTTATTTATTTTTTTGGATGACTCATTCTAAAATAACATTTGTTTTCTCCAGAGATAGTGAAGAATTAAAAAAAAATGAAAAGCACAAATGAGTAGACTGACTCCCTTATATTTAGCATTATGGTAAGTTCTGATTGTAATGATATTCACTGGATGTTATGGTTGAATTGTGTCCCACTAAAATTCCTATGCTGGAATCCTAACCCAGTAGTTCATAATGTGACTTTATTATTATTGAAAAGGGTTGTTGTAGATGTAATTAATTAAGACGATGTCTTACTGAAATAGGATGGGTCTTTAATTCAATATGACTGATGTCCTTATAAAAGGAATGCCCTATTTAAAAAAAAGGCACTCACACAGGAAGACAGCCATGCAAATATTGGAGCTATGCTGCCATAAGACAAGGACCTACCCAAAGTCAGGAGAGAGACCTGGAATAGGTCCTTTCCTAGGGCCTTCAGATGGAGCATGGCCCTCCCGACACCTTGGTCTCCAACTTCTTGACTCCGGAACTGTGGGACAGTATATTTCTGTTGTTTAAGCCACTGCGTTTGGTAGTTTATTATGGCAGCCATTTCACAATAATACAGTGGACTTGTGGGTCTCTGTCAGTATTACAATGACATGAGATGTAGGACCTATATGTTATTTTATGGGAGAATGATCCTTCTGAGCACTTAGCAAGAAGGCATGCACTTTGATTTGTTTTCTGGGAAATAGGAATTGGTGTGCACTATGGTATCTAGGACTTCATTCAATGATTATTTGTTTATTTACCAAGTGCAGGTCTACAAGATTAAAAAGATAATCTAAACAAATGTGGCAACTGCCTTCAAGAAGCTTTGTTTAGTGGAGGGTGTAGATATTAAAGACACTGTCAAAAACACACATATACACGTATGTATGTAAATTTACTATTATCCCTATTATTACTAACTGGGATAAATATTTTGATGTAAGAGCTCAGAAGACTCTGACAGAAGTAATAGGAAGATCGAACCTAGCCTTGGATGATACACTTTCTCAAACGTCTGGGTAGGTGATATTTGACTTGAGATCTGAATGACATAAATGAGTTGAAGACCATTCCAGGCAAAAGAAACCACATGCGCAAAGGCAGTGAGAAATCAAGAAGTAAGAATAAGCATGGCATGAGGAAGACTGGGGAGCTGATGAAGAGGTATTCGTGGCATGCAGGGCATTCTAGGCTGTGCTAAATACATTGGCCAGTGTCCTTAGAATATCAGTAAGCCACTATAGATTTTAAAACAGAGCAAAGTCATTACTACATTTATGTTATAACTCTAGAGTTTCATCTTTAATATTTGTGTGCATTTTAATACATAAAGAATATTTTAAATGAATTGCCAATTACCAATTACCCTACTTCTAAAAACTTTAAATAAGAACAGTTCCCTAGAAGAATTCATCATACTTAATCACCTGGCTTTTTCCGTGCTTTGTTTCATATCAGGCCTCACTTGCACTCCAAGCTTGAGGATTGGAGATCTATGTGCCAGTCCAGACCAACTTCCCTTTTTTTCCCTTGTCTGGACCACAACTTGGATGAATCAGGGGCAGAGCTACATGAGTGTTTTCTGAGTACCACTGAGCCCTATATACAAAGTAAAACATAAAAATTAAAAATTTTAAGAAAAATTAAAATTAATTAAAGAAACCTATTTTATCCTTTTATACTGACTTCAATCACCTTTCTATAAGGTTGTGTTACATATCACTCTTTTGGTTAATGCTTGGTCTGTGGAAGTTACTGTTACTATATTAAAATGTTGATAATCTACATGCAAAGTGCCATTTACTATCATAGATCATACTATTGATTATTTACAGGACAAAATATGGGATAGATAGCTTTTCATGGGTATCAAGGTCCAAGATTCACCTATTGTAAAGACATCTAGACTAGACCTGGCTCTCCCAGCAAAAATTTTAACATATACCATATTCTATGAAGATTCTTCAAGGATAAGGAAGATCAAAAAGAGAAGAACTAAAAGAATTAAATTACACCCAAATTTACTAACAAATAACTTTTATGACTGGAGTTATAAAATTCTTGCCTTGATAGTTCATAAAGGTTAGGAATCATTGGATAGGCTAGGAATTGGGTCTCAATCACCCTATAATGACTTTGAAAGTCCTGGAAGTAGCAGCTTGTCCTTTGGAGAACTTGGAAATTCAGCTTCAGGAGCTGGAGAATGCAGCACCAAAAAGGGGGAGAGGTAACTCCGATCAAATATTCTCCCTACCCAATTCTATGCATGGCTCTGCTTCAACATGCTTGCTAACCGTCAGCCAACTTGTGCTTGGGAAGATGAATTACTTTGTTATACTTAAGTAAAAATAACTGGGAAGAAAACATTGTTAAAAACAAATAAGAAATCATCCAACAAAAATCGTGCCTTATAATACATGCCAGAGCCAAAAAGAAATGCTTAGGGGATTATCCCCCACAGTGCTGTTTCTCTCTAATAAAGCAGGTAATTGAGAGCTAACCATATTGATTTTGGATTCAGCTCTAGTCAGCCACACTAATTAATGCACTTGATTTGATATTTCATACTTGGACTTAGGGGCTTATCAACACATTATGCAGATTTATGGAAAATTGGACACAAATGAATACTTGGAACAAATAACCCTGATGATTTTTAAAACAGGTCTGTAATATTTTACCACTATTTTGGATGATGATTTTTTTCCTTGCATATCAGAGCTTTTCTAGGTACACTTTGGCTTCACCCTCTCTGGGTTATTTGAAGAGCTCTCCTTCATTCTCTTTTATTTGTAGGGATTGGATCAGTTTTGTCCTATTTTTGCCAGACTTCTTTCCAGCATTAGACTCCCCTCTTTAGCCCAATTCCTTGTTATTTTTATAACTTGGGATTGTTTGAGGTTTTGAGGATGGAAGACATCCATTTGAAAAAAAAAAAAAAGAGTAGAGTTTGTTAATGATCAGGAAACAAAAAGTAAATAAAGTCTTCTTTCCATTGGCATATGGCAAGTCCGCACTTGACATCAGATTTTTAAAAAGAGATAAATGTTAAGTATCTCAAGTTTGGTTATTTTGACAAAGTCTCTTTGACAATTTTAAATGGTAGTGAGCTTTAAAAATGTCTACAAAATATTATAAGTTGAGGGTGAGGGGACAAAAGGGAAAGCAGCTAAATTGAGAGTGAAAGACCTGAATTCTGTTTGTAGGTCAAACACGTGTTCTTGCTTAGAGGGACAGGAGTAATTGTCAGGCCAGTTGAGGGTGAAGGAGGCTGGAGATGCTGGCTGGCTTTGACATAAAATTATACTGCCTCTCTTTAACCTGTCTGTCACATGTATCAGTCTTTGCTGTTTCCTTTTCCTCCTGGGCATCCAGAGCTTCAGTTGGCCTGATAAGTCTTCTGGCTCTCATCAGTCTGATAACCCCAATTTCAAGATGAGTGATAGGTCTTCTATTAAAGACAAATGGACATCCAGATTGACATTCAAATGGGGGAACCCTGCTCAGGTTTTTGAAATTCATTCTGGCCTTGATTATTCCTTTCAGTAAGCCAGGAGGGCAGGGTTGGAAAGAAGCTACAAAATGGGAAATCTTTCTTTTTCTGTTTCCTCTACCTCATTTGTCAGTCAATGGCACACTTTTAGCTCTCAATTCTGCTTTCATTTATTTCCATTATCCATCTTTTCTATGCCATTTTTTTCTTCCTCTGCTTTTTCCCTCACCCTCACTTTTTATTAAACCTAGATTTATTTATATGCAAGGGTATACAAGACAGAGGTAATTGCAAAAATGTGGGGGGAGATTGATCTCACAGAAGTTCACAAGTTTTCTTGATGGATTTCATTTTCCTACAAGAACCCCGTGCCAGTTGAGCCAACTATGGTAACTGTGGCTTTAGGTAGAAGAATGCAGTCACTGCCAAACCACAACCTTCAAGGAAGGAGCTGGGGGTAAACATCTTGACCTCTCTCTCGTAACATACTCTAGTCTCTTCCAGGGCCTTCCATTGGCCGAATTCAACAGAAGCCAGAAGGCATGAGAGCCTGGTTTATATTGTTTACTGAGGTCAGACTTTTCTGCCTCAGAGCAGGATTAAGAAATGTAGAAAATAAAGAGGAAAAAAACCCAGAACATATGCAGCATAGGGAGTGAGAAGAGGAAAAGACAATTATGGGAATTCGCATTCTAGCTGGACCCAAGATAACCTCATGCAGGCAGATCTATCATTGTTTCCTTTCTTTGGGATCCGTCTGAGGTAATGGTCTATTAGCTGCATGGCTATGAATGAATTTTTTTAGTTAAGCATGGGTTTGTGACGAACTAACATTATTCTCTCTCTCCCTAATTTTTGTACACATTCTCCTAGTTTTCTTCTCTATTTGTTTCTTTTACACATTATTAAGATTCAATGCACATCCAATCTCTTCTACCCCTGAGCTTCATTTTGGCCCATTTCCTGTAGTATTTATTTCCTTTACTGTTCATTTGACACATTACTGTATTTTTCTGGGGCTTTAAAAAACTGTGTATATATCCTTTTTGTCTGGATGTAGACCACTTCTTTGTGTCTCTTGTGCCCTTAAAAATTAATGCTTTTAATAAATGCAGACTAGTGTTTTTGAAGATACTCTGTTAACATGGGAAACGTAAACCAGGAAAAACCAACAGCAACCACATACTCAAAAATAAGACTTAGAAAATTTCCTAGGATTTAAAACAATGTTGCTGGTCTTATATACTCTTGCTATCGGGTTATTTAGCACTAGAGCTTTTGAATCCTCCTTGGTGCTGCCAGGCAGAATCTTGATCCTGCTCCCTTGTAGCTATGTGACCCCGTCAGCCGATTCTCAGCTATTTCAATTAAAATTGAAATAATGATATCCACCTCATAAAACTTTTTATTTCAGCATCGAATGTGATATACTAAGAAATGCGTACTCATCAATGCTTGCTGTCACACACACTCGAAAATTTTTTTAAATAGTCTAAATGAGAGCAAGGGTCCTACCTGGTTCTTTGTAAGAATCATAGGCAAAATGAAATTCAAATTGTATTCCAGAAACCATAAATAATGTAGTTCTTTACTGTAAGTTTTCTTAAATAAACTGGTCTAAAGTTATGTTTTTCTATATTCATTTTTCACAGAGCATTATGCTGAAAGTCTCACAGATTTTTACAATAAAGTCAATTCTAAACATCTCTCTCTCTCTCCATCTTTCTCTCTTCCCCCTCTTATCCGCATGTTCCTTGGTTTTCTCATCAACGTGCTAGGCCTCCCTGCTTACTTCCTCCCTCACAACTCCCTCCCCTTTCTTGGACCACATAATTCTTTCTCCTGCCTGGACGTTAGATTGTTCCACATGAATTTCACTCCTATGAAAGGGGTCAAAGGTATAATTCAGTTAAGGGGAATGTTAGTGAAACCATTATTTCCAGTATCAAAGATAGCACCTGAGTCCACAGAGCTCCCTTGCTGTCTATTCAGCCTAGAAATCTCAGTATTGCATTTCTTAAAGTGCATTTAGTGCAAGGAAAGTATCACAAAATATGTTCTTTAAAAGCAAAAAACCAGGCTTTCAAAGTCAAATTGTTGAAAATTTCCTATCTTAGAGTTTCAGTATGTATATTAGCAAAGGAAAGACTGAGAAGTGTACAGTAAAAAATAACAAGATTATCTTTAAAAATAATTTTTGGATCCATTATTTCCCAAACTGAATTAACCATTGGCTAAGTTTGTCCCCTAGTTATATCTTATAAGACATTTTGCGGAACTCTGATCTAGGTCATATTGTGTCAACTATGGAGAACATATTTTCTTAGCAGCTGTCACAACCACTTTTTTTTCTTGTAGGAAATGCACTTTTAGTTGAAACCTCTGTGCAATATAGGGTAAATACAGAAGGACATTGGGGTAGAAAGAACTGATGATTGGACAGAGGAAGAAGTGTCCATTAAAAAACAACAACAACAATGAAGACTGTTGTTTTCAATGAAATTAGGATTTTGGAGATAACTAATGATTAATTTGCTGTGTAACATGCATTGTAATATTCTCCTTTTCCTCCTCTCAGATTTTTTTTTAAATCTGTAACATGCATTAATGCTTTGTGAAATTTATTTGGTTTTGGAAAATGGGACAACGTGCCAAGTCCTGTTCCATGGCTAATACATGGGGAAACAGAGGCTGCACATGGAAGAACAGACACTTAAGCTGTGGAGCAAGAAAAGGATCTTCTTAATGAAAGTCTTAGTAATGTATGAAATGGGAGCATTTTGATTTGCCAAAAGAGAAAAAGGAAAGAAGCATTCAGATACAGGGAAAGTGTAAGGTTGACAGGGAGGGATTTTGAAGGCAATATTAAATTTGGTGCTACACTTCCTACGTGTTATCCTAAACATTCCTCACTTGCACTTGCCTGACTGGCAGAGTGATTGTTCTATTTCTTGTGATTAAAAACTAGTAGTGCCATAACATCTATTTCAAGGACTTTTGTTCCTCCAGCGCTTGATTTCAGACTCCCAGATAAATATCTGTCTAGGTGAAGACAACCTATATTCAGTGGTGTGATGGTAAAAGTTTAACAACAGACTCTCTGAGGAAGCAAAGAAAAGGCCTGATTTTTAGCATTTTCCATTTTTGTGATATAAATACTCCCTTCTACCATTGTCAGTTTCAAACTACCCATGTTGGGAAGAGATGAATGGTAGCATGCTGATTGGTAGTATTTATGCCATACAGACACAAGAGATGTAAAAGGCCCTAAGAGTATAAATAGTAGTAAAATATTTAGGAAGTCTGAGTTTTGAGTATTAACTTTGTTTTCTAAAACTTAGAGAATTAGGAGCTTATGTAATTTACTTTTATTTCCTTTTAATAATGGATGTGTTTGGGAGCAGGCTTACAACATTCCTGAAACTTTAAGGTTGGCTCCTATGTGCAGGTATGAGCTGCCAGCAGCATACCACTGCCTACATCCATAAAAGATGATTTGAGGATTACTAACAGATTTCCCTATTTCAAATTGTCTTCCAAGTTACCTCCTTAGCCAGAATTCATAATGTTTCTTGTTCTTGGCCTTAACACCTTGGCTATCCCTGATAAAATGTAAATGTATTGCCCTGGTGAAGTAACTGATAGTTATTGAACCTGCTCCCAAGTGAATGGAATACACTGAACTGATTGATAGGGTGAAGAAAGATGAGACTTGTGCTAGTGGGGGGCACACATGGAGAAAAAACCAGAATCAGAGAAATCAGGCATACTGGATGGAGCAAGGTCATATTCAAAACTCTGACTTCTAAAATGTTCTACTGTACACATGGGAGGCCATTTTTATTTCTGAACTGTGAACTAATCATGCTTAGAATATAATAAACAAAAAGCCAAAGCCCTTCTTCACATACTTTCAGTAAAGCAAATCAACATTAATTCTGTTGTCCCTTTGGTTCACGTATCATGTGACAGAACAAGATTATGGCTACAAAAATTAACATAGAAATAAATGATCCCAATAGGAATCAGTGCTTTTGGAGAGGCAAAACAGGACTGATCCATAAGGATTCCCAGATTCTAATTCCTATTTCCACCCCCTTCATGGCTCCCTTTCTTTCTTTGAGATTTTGAGGTCACAGCCAAAGGTTATGCAGAAAAAAAGTGATACCATTCCAGAGTCTCCCTAATATACCAAAGCATATTAAAAAGGGAGTTTACAAGTTCTGATTTTTGCCACAGGATCTCTAAATGTGAAAGGCAGACATAATATTAACTAACTTTCCCGAGTGCAAGTACAAGTAATGAGAGCATGGTTTGTATTGACAAAACTAGTTATCAATCTCTCTCCCCATAGATTATATGCTCTGTGAGAGCAGAAATTGTTTGTTTTGTTTAAAATGTTTTTTCCCCAGTACCCGGTGTAGTGACTCCAAAGTTTCTGTGCGGAACACAGAAGTCATTCAGTTAATATTTGTTGGATGAATGAATACGTGTGTGTTACCTTTGACATAATGTAATTGAGTTAACTTTGTCTGGATTAGATTTCTTCATTTAGTCCCTGTGTGACTACTGACAAGGTACGTAACAGTTCTGTGTCTAAGTGAACTCACCTATAAAACGTAGATACTAATAGTATTGCCTCATATGGTTGTGTTGAGGCTTAAGAGAGGTAGTTAACACAAAATCCTTAACTCAGTATAGTGTGTGACTTATGAAAAAGTCTTAATTGATACTAGCTATTATTGTTTTACCCATTGATGAAGAGACGTTGATTATATTGCTTGCATTCTATGGGTGGTATCAGGATAAGTACAATCATATCCAAGATATTTTATTGTGTTAATACACACCTTGATTAGGCGGTAAGCCCCAGGATTTTGACGTTAACAAAGATGATGGGAAAAATCATGAAGGTTTCTAAAATTTTACCAGCATGAACTTGGAGCATTACTGAGACTGTTATGTTAAAAATTATTTTTCATACTCTCTGAAAGCTTAGCATATAGTATAATAGTATGGATGTTCTATAAATGTGAAATGAAAACATTTTATATTAACTGTCAATGGGAAATAAACTCTCAGGTTAGTACCTGTGAAATGCTAAGCTTGGCTTGTTAACTCAGATGTGCTGCTATTAAAATAAGGGGCAAAACTGGATTTCTTCATGATCATTTCACCATTTCTTATTTAAATATGCTTTTAAAATTCAGACCATCACCACCTTAGTGTTTGACATAACACATTTGGTTGACTTTTATCTATAGCAATAATGATGGTTGAAAATATCACTACCATTATGCAACAAATTGTATGTTCTTGTGATGTGCCCGTAAGCAGCCTGTCTGCTAAGTAGAACAGCAAATTACTGGACTTAGATAATCTTTCAGCAGCTTGGTATTTGTATGTTTTTAATTTTCAAAGCAATTATAGAGCCTTCTGCTTGAAAAGCCTGTTGTGTAGCAGGCAAACAGAAAAGATTGTCATTACTTCTCTTTAAGTCTTGAGATACATTTGTTTTGCTGGGAGACAAGATCTTTGCTATGTAGTTGAGATCCACATTTAGAACCCAAACTCCTTCAAAACTCTTCATGCAGACTTTAGGTCTTCCTGTGATTTAAAAGAATTTTGTCTTTCAGAATGCTGAAGTTAGTATTATTTTGTTGCAATTATAAAGTGAGGAAGGGATTGTGGAGAGAGTTGGAAGCCACAGTTAATTCAGCAGCATGGAGAGAGCCACGTCTGTGGGTTGTCGTGAAGGAGGTCGGTGTGAATTTCTGCGTGTGTCCATGCAATCTGTCGGTCACATTCTCCAAGTTTTCTTGTATACACTTTTTCATCTCTTGCAGTTCATGTCTTTTAACTAGTTTTGAAAACAGCGGGGTTATGAATTTGGTATATGATAGCAATGGTGACTATCGTTGCAAATTGGTATTTTTCTATTTATAGGTTCCCCACAATTTTTACAGCTTTAAATGATAGGAAATCTCATCTTGTAATTTTCACTGAACTTTAGGCACAGTGTGCTTTGCTTTTCTCACATCTGCTGCAATGTGATGTTTCTTTGCCAGTATTCCCTGCAGATCAGGCATCAGGGTGTCATTTTAGCACCGTCTTTGTGCAAAGGCAATAAATATGAAACAGTCTCTGAAATTATAAGCAGAGTCTTGCATAATTGATTACAGCTGTAATTGGTGGTACCATTGATATAATGTTCAATATTCCCTGAAAAAATATTAGCCAGCCCCCCGGGTGAATGACAGAGGAAATATAGACACCCCTATTAAATGGGCCAAACCTGTCTCAGTGGCAAAATATTTGATACATTCAGTCTAACTGTCCAAGGACATCAACCCATCAATATTGTCAAGTCAACTTTCAGTTGCAGGAAGGTGATCTTTCTCTCTAATGGTGGGAGGCCTCATTCCCTACCTGTAACTCTTTGATAAAGAAGAGGTAGTCGGTACCTAGTTTTTCTTTGCCATATCTAGGTTGAGTCAAAATGTTTGAGCTTTTAGAATATATCACAGTTCAAACATGCTTGGATACTTCTCTTTTCCCTTCTGGGTTTTGTTGCTGTGTTGAACGTATGCCTATTTCCTAGTACAGGGGTGCGCATTTATGGGATGTGACATGAAAAGGAACTTGGCTGAGTGGCACGTGGCATACACTCACTAAGTGCTCATTGTTCATGCCCGAGGTAAAGCCTAAGACATCCAGCTATGACGCTCCTTTTCTATGCATGTTGGAAATATCCACCAAAAGCTTGAACCACCCACTCACCTACTTCTAGGTATTCATCACCTGGCTCAGTCAGCTTCCTTTCTGACTGTAAGTTCCAGACAAATAACATTGCTTTCTTTTCTGTGAATACGACTGCTTTTTTTCTCTCTTGAGTCCTTGCTAACAAAAGTTCTGGCTCCTAAGAATTCCCGCTAATCCTATTTGCTTAAATAAAAATTAAACCTGTTTTTAAAGATTCAGTTTAATTTTAACCTGATCCACAGGCATTCGTTACTAACTGTAAAGCATGGAAAATAGGTAATCTTCAACAAATATGTGCTAGATTAATTGATGAATGAGTTTATGAAGAGTTACAAGGGATCCTCAGCCCTTTCAAATTCCATGGTGTTTGTTCATACCCATGTGGGCACAAATGTAAAATATTATTTTATTTTCTTTAAAGGAGTAAGAGACTTGTGGGTAGAAAATGTATCATCAGAATCTTTGTATTTGTGTAGAGAAAATAAATTAGTTGTTCGTAAAGAAATGACCCGTTTATTCAAGTTGAATAGTAGACTAATTATCATGGTGTGGAAATAGATATCTCTTAACTATGTATGTTGCACAGCTTTGGAAAAAATATTTAACCTTCTGGGCTTCAGCTTCCTTATATATTAAATGAAGTCACTGAATAAGGTAATCTTGAAGAAAATTTTCAGCTTTGAAAAATATGATTCCATAAACATAAGGAAAAAAATGCATCTGAGCAAGAGCATATGAGAGTGGCAATGTACCACAATATCCACATAATGGAGTTTTTGCCAAAGTGTCAAATACAGGCCACTGAGCAAATTAATGTGGAAAGTGGGAATCAGAGTTTAGTGACTTGCCAAAGGCAGAAACATTTACTAGAGAAAATGATTCTACCAGAAAATACAGAGCTAGTAAAATGAGTGAAATAAGTTATATCAGTTAAGTCTCTTTATGTTGCAAATAAGAGGGAAAAAATTCAATGTGGCTTCAATAAAAAAAGAAATTCATCAGCTCACATTACTGAATAGTTCATAAGTTGGTCTGGTTTAAGGCAAGACTTGGTGTTACAGCTCTAAAGATTTCAGAAATGATCTGGTTTTTCTTTATCTCTTTCCTTGCCTGTGAATGATGGTGGCAGCTAACGATACCCTGTTGGATGTTAACACAATGAATTTTGAATTCCAAATTTCATATTTCACACCAAAAGAGCCCGAGAAAAATGGTAACATTATGGAAGTGAATTATCCCAGAATTCCCTGATAAATGTCTCTTCACATTTTATTTGCTTTATTTCAGTTATGTGCTGTTCTACGAATCAATCACTGCAATCAGGGAAATAAGATACTTGCCAGGCTTAATGCAATCAGGGCCTATCTCTGGGATCTGTGCGATCAAGCCACAGTGACAAAGAATCAGGGAAAGATGCTTGTCTAAAAAATTCTAGGAAAACTTTTCAGTAAAGAGGGAGAAATAGATACAGGAGAACCAAACATTGATAATCACTAAGAAAGTCACTTTTTTCATTAATTTTTCTTGTCAAACATTTTCTGATCATGTCCTATGCAACAAGCACTGTGAGCAACAAGGAGCTCAGGCTACGGAGAAGGCAGTCGGCAAAACCGATGATGAGATGCAATGTGTATGCGTGAATGTGCTAAGTGCTCTGTCAGGAGAGGCCCAGGCGTCTCATCTATGGGGCACTGACCAGGCGCTGGGCTCATTATCTTGTACTTAGATCTTAGAGAAGGTGAAAAACCTGCTCAAGAGGATGCTACTAACATTAGGGCAATCACATCATCATGCTCCCTAGCCTTTGCTATTCACCGATTCTAAGCAAAGATAAATGTATTGCAAGGAGACCAGGCTGTCATCTATTCACAGAAAGAGGTGGACAAGCAGGACTCTACAAGGAATGGCTAGACCAGTTTTGAGGATCTCAGTAGGAGGGATTCATGAAAACACTTTTTACAACTGCCGTCAGAATGATTATGGGCAGCTCTTGCACGAGAAGGTGAAAAGAGAGCTCTGAGGAAGGTAAGCATCAGAGCGTATTTCTATGGGGCGGTGAGCTTTGAATTGAATACTGAAGGAGATACACAGATGGAGAAGGAGGTAAGAGCGGAAGAGTAAGAAAGAACACTTAAGCCTTGGGGCATGGAGGATCAAGCTATAGCCAGCAACCTTCAAAAAGTTTCATGTGGTTAGATTTTAGGGTTATGTGGGGAACTGATACGTGTTTACTTGGCAAAGTAAGCAGGTGTCCAATTATGAAGAGCCTTTTATGTAATGGCAAGGAGTATGGATGTCATCCTTCAAATAAAGTGACCCATTGAGAGATTCG
The DNA here is from genome assembly GCF_017311325.1 of Ursus maritimus. Classification (NCBI taxonomy): domain Eukaryota; kingdom Metazoa; phylum Chordata; class Mammalia; order Carnivora; family Ursidae; genus Ursus; species Ursus maritimus. The sequence continues at coordinate 87,510,313 of NW_024423343.1, read as the reverse complement.
AGTGTAGAAAGTGACGTTTCAATTTCCACGATTGGCATTATGAAGACAATTAGAGAAGGATCAGAAACAGCAGGTATGCAGAAAACAAATTGGTGTCAATGAACAAACAAGTAAATGTGAGGAAAATAGAAAATCCATAATAATGCCCATATTTCATTCTTGTGTGTTGATACTGTCTTACCTTGTCCCCTCCCCTTGAAAATGGAATAGGGAAGGGAAAAGAAGATCAGGTATGAAGAGGAAATCTTGGATATATGCTTTAAATCCCTTCAAGTGAAGATATCTAGTGAGAAGATGAGATATGAATTAGAGAAAAGTACACAGAGTCAACAGTGAAAATATAGGTGTGACCCAGGAGGATTTGTAAAGTGACAAGAGCAGAAGGCTAAGGATGGAACATTAGGGAATATCAACATTTAAGGGTGGATATGAGGAAGAAAATGTAGCAAGACAAAGGGGAGGAAAATTAGAATAGTGTTATCTTTATCAGGATTACCCCCCCCCCAAAAAAAACCCCACAAAACAAAAAACAAAACCAAAAAACCAACGGTGTTAAATGCCACCAAGATTGAAAAAAAATGGCAGAGAGCTATTGATTTTGTTTTAAATATTTTATTTATTTATTTATTTATTTATTTATTTATCAGAGAGAGAGCGCAGAAGCAGGGGAAGCAGCAGGCAGAGGGATAAGCAGGCTCCCCGCTGAACAGGGAACCTGATTCGGGGACTCGTTCCCAGGACCCTGAGATCATGACCTGAGCAGAAGGCAGACACTTAACAGACTGAGCCACCCAGGTGTCCCAGAACTATTGATCTTGACAAACACATGGGTAAGTAGCCACATTAGGGGAGAAGTTCTGTAGCTTGGTGATAGCAGAAACCAGACAGTAGGCTGAGGACAGGAGGTGAGGAAGTGAAGATGTCAAGGGTTAACTGGTCCTTGTCCAAGTTAGCCCATGCAAGGGAGCAGAAAGATGGTGGTAGGACAAGGGAAAGGGTGGTGAAGGTTTTCTTAAATGGCCAGTATTTGAAAATAATTGTGTGCTGTGTTTAAAAAAATATTGGGATGAAAAGGCTGTGATGGAAGGAAAAGATGATCGATGGAAAGCAGTCCAAGAGAGGGAGAGAAGGGGGGGGAGCTGGAGAGGCATATTGATTTCAGTCCACAGGCCAGTGACATTTGGCTCTGTCGTCATTACAGACTTGAGTTTCTAAGGAAGAAATTTCTGAGCATTTAGATAGAATTCTGTAAAGTCATAATAGAGGCATTTATGGGTTATAATACCTATCATGGCAGATATTAATGTCATATTAGCCAGAGTGGAACATTCTATAACTTCATTTAGAAGGTCTTGTTTTTGAAGTGGGGTATTGGCATAAAGGAGATTTTCACTCTTAATGTTTCTAAAACTTCAAAAAAAACCCAGGCTGGCCTGATCCTCTCCAGATACTGTTTTCTTGCTTATCTAATTAAATCCAGATGCATGGTCCAGCTTGAAAACAAAAATAGGTATGATAATTATTTAGCTGTAAATTGTGAAGGAAAGGATTTACCTCTGTGTCTGAAATTCACCGAAATAAATAAAATTTGAGTATTTGTTTTGTTCTTGGACTGCACCTGTGTTTTAGAAAGTGTGAAGCTGTATAAGAAAAAATGAAATGGAAAAAAAAAAAAGCCCTTATGGCTTCACTGAATTAGAAGTGTGTGTTTTTAAGAAAACAGTTCATCTGCAATGTGGTTTGACAACCCTGGTTTTGTTCAAGAGAGTTCTCCATTCCTTGATTGTTTCCCTCCCTCAAGCTGATATGCCGCAGTAAGTTCGAATGTCTTGTTTTGTCGTTGGAATGAAAGGAGGTGTAACCGAACTAAATGAACCTGTGAGAGTCCTTGTCTCTTATTTAAGTCAGAATAATTTAATTTCTGTATGGCTGCCTTTTAATGACAATGATTTTTAATTATGCTGTTCCTTACTAAAATGTCCTACTTTAAAATCTATGTGCTCCCCCCACTTTTTTTTTTTTTTTAATGGCATTGTCTATATTTTCAGAGACTTACAAAGTGGTTCTTTTTAGGCTCCGCCTCTTGCCCAGATTAGCACCTGATTTCACAGGTTTCTCTGAGGAATTTAGTGTGAGTTTTCCATCAGAATGCTCCAGCTACAAAGCTACATTCTTCCTGGTCTTCATGCTATCACAGCAAGTTACCTTTGCATAGCACTTGACAGTGTATGAACGTTTCCAATATATGTTGTCTTTTTTCCTCAGTCAAGACTTTGCTATTGAAAGGGTATGATCCTAATTTTGAGGAGTTTATTGGAAACAGTACTGGAATGAAAGACAAAAGTTCTGGATTATAATCTAAGGTGTGTAGCTTTGAGTCTTTTTGTTTTAACAAAAAAAAATGAAGTATTGTGTTGAAATTGATCAGTACTTAAATTTGTTTTAAGTTGTATGGCTATTGTTTAATAATAAAAATTAGGTGTACCCACTAGATGTAAGTCATTACAATTGTCCGAGACAACCTGGAAGAGAGCGCTGATTGTAGAGTTGATCTTTCTAGCTCCCCCACCACTCTCCAGGAGCCGCCGAGACTCCTGCATGATTCTAGATGCTCGGTCGTGTTCCCTTTTCCTCCAGTTCTGTTCAATCAAAGTTAACGAAATAAAGCCTTAGAAATAGTGAAGGTGGGACTTGTGGGCCAGAACAAGCTCGTAGGTGTGTTTTGACATTCATGATATATTGTAATGTGTTCAATTGGTTGCTAAAATTAACAGATCAGAGGCTTTCACATAAAAGCTGGATTTTCGATGTACTGTATGGTGACTAACATAATATAATTTAAAAAACATTAAAAAAATAAAAATAAAAAGCTGGATTTTCAGCTACCCCGGAAATATCACATCAATAGTCTGACTCTGGAACATGGCAGTGATCAGGGGCTGTGTACACACCGTTCTTTTTGGATGTGGCGTGGAGTCTTCAGTTGGTCTTGAACCTGGTATATTTATGTTGCCCTCTTGGTCCCTGGAGTCTTTTTGGCTTTAAGTCCCTGGCTCAGAGTTAGGCAGCTTGCAAGAGGACATCAACCTCTGCCAAGAGTAGACCCAGTGCTTCTGTTTTTTGGATGTCTCCTACATGACTACTCAGTATTGTCCATAACTTGACAACAGAAAATATGCTCCATTTGATCCAGTCATGTGCCCACTGAAAAGTCTTTTCCTGTCTTTAATTTTTAAGAAGTTACAATATTAATTTGGAAAATAAGATAAAATCACTTCCTCTGTCCCTCCACACTGGAGCTTTCTGGCAAGACCTCTAAGACCCCAGAACTGCTGCCAGGGTATCTTTACTTTGTCATTTTCTCATGTCAATTAACTAATGACTATGGAGGCCACGGGATTTCATGGATCTCAATTATCTGTCGACATTTGGATGCACAATGGAGAACAATGGTGTGTTTTCTGATTGACAGCATCATGTTTAATACGGCCAACTTCACACTCTTTAATAGGAAGTCACCTAATGATACAGTTGTGGCGTGTGTGTGTGTATGTGTGTGTGTGTGTGTGTGTGTGTGCGTGTGTGTGTGCATGGCTCTATATCTTCCTGGGAATCCTCTATTTTGTATAACAGGACAGTAACTTTCAGCCTGCTTCAACATGCAAACTTATTTTACCCTCTCCTGCTTGTGAAAAGTACTCCATTGGGAATATTTGAAGAAAAACTCTTCCTCTTATTCTTGAGGAAAGAAAGCCTTTTTTTTTTTTTTTTGTGGATGTGGATGACTGCTAGTGATTCAGGCTTCTGGTTTAAACATCCTTTAGGATTTACTGTGAAAGGAAAAGAAGAGAATATGGTTTTAGAAAGAAATTTTATGTGATGGGATAGTGACCGCTGAAAAAAAGATGGGAAAGCAAGGAAGATTCTAGTGTATGTGTGCACATGTGTGTGCCTGTGTGTAGAGTGTATAAATTAGACTTATGGTGACCAACCATCCCAGTTTGCCTGTGACTGGGTTTCCTGGCATGTGGGATATTTTGTGTTAAAACCAGAAAAATCTCAGGCAAACTGGCACAAGTTGGTTTCCCTAACTAGCTTACCACCATTTTTCTTCCTTATACACAGCCAGATTTACCTTTGAGGGAATTTCTTTTCACACTGACACAGTCTGATAGATGTGAACAGAGGCTCTTAACACATTCTCTACTAAATAGTAAATGTCCCATTTATGTAACGGAAAAGAAAAACAAAGACTCCTGACAACTGCCGTTCCGTGTTTTCTCCCCGGTGGGTTTGTGACTGGACTGTTTCTCCTAGGAGACTTATAGTTCCTGATTCCTGGGAAATTCCAAACTACCTTGGATTCTTCTGGTCCTGGAATTCATCTCTTTTGATCGTATTCCAAAAACCTTAACTAGTATAAAAGGTTGCCATATTTGGAACCCAAATCACAATTTATTCCAAACTATTTGGTCAAGGCGAAGGACTGCTGTCCAGGAATGTCTAGAAGGGTGAACCCTTCTAGAAGGAGCTATACGAAGTGCCCAACAGGCTGCTCCGCAGCAATGTTCACCCCTGACTCATCAGAGTTCACAAGAACAATAGCTCACGTTCATCAATTCCATCCGGGACTTGCACCAATCAATCTACTGATTCCACTAAATCAGTTCTCTATGTGTAACTGCCTACTCTAAGCAACAGCAAATAGTGCTTTCACATTTTAATAGTGAGTGTACTTTCCTGAGATACAAGTAATCACTGCATAGGTTGAAATACTTCTGTGAAGAATAAAGCATGTCCTTTTAGCTGGAGATAAATCCGTGACACAGGACAGAATAAGAAAGTGTGCTTTTCCTGGTAGATATGGTCTATAGCTACTGAGTTAAGTTTGAAGAGAATTTTTTGGGGGGATTTTTCACCATTGTTATCATTTAGAAAACTTCTGTGAAATGCCTCATTACGTGTACCGCTGTACTGTGTGAGCAGAAAATAAAGTCAAACAATTTTTTAAGTACTTATTGTTTGAGATCTTTTGATTGGTCTATGAGATACCATAGATGAAGGCATTTAAAAGCCCATTATTAAATATAACATAATCAATATAAATGTTCAATAATTCATGCAATAGTTAATTAGTTAATATCATTGTGTTATTAAGTGTGTACTCTGCGACAGGCACTGTTCTATGCTCTAAAAGCTCAGTATAGACTATTGGTAACTAACTCAGTATAGATTATTACTTTTCCTTTTTTCATTGGCAGAAAACTGACCTTGTTTAGGGTAATATGCTTAGATAAAAATAAAACAAACAAAACCTCAGGATTTATAGCTACTAGAGTTGGCAGCATGACAAGAGTTCTGGCCAGTAGGGTGGAAGTGAATGTCTGTAGGATGGATCTTCTAGGGAAATTATCAGTTTGTTTTTTTTTTGCTGAAAGGTTTAGATTTAGGTGGCCCATGCCTTTGCTCTTTGTCCTTTCCCCACTTTCTTGCCTCGAACTGGTGTGCAGTGCTCAACTGTAGCAACCATATTGTGTCATCAGGATAAAAGGCAAAGAGAGCTTAGCAGATAGATGGAAGGAGCTTGGGTCCTCCATCACTTCCTTGGGTATCTGGACTATTTCTGGACTACCTACTTCCAGGTTTTCTGTTGTCTGAGAAAAATGAGCTTCTCTTTGCTTAAGTGTGTCTAGTTGGTTTCTTTTATATGCAGTCACATACAATCCTTGTTGATATAGGGAATAAACCACACAAAATAATTGATCAACAACAGGCAGAATGGTGGGAGAAGTGATTTATTTGCCCTCCTTAGTAGGGGATATACATATGTCTATATAAGTGAGTTTGGATTATGATTCTGCAAAGGAATAATGTATGAAATTCATATGCTTTATTAATAACTTGAAAGCATATAGGAGATAAAGACTTGTTATAGGCCAGTGGTCTCTGTGTATTTGTGTCTGTGAATTATGCCTGGCTGACTCTAAGCCTTTTAAAAAATATATTAACCAGTTTCTCTCCTGTTAATAATATGCCAGGACACCAATAACAAGTTATAAACTAATAGGGGCTAGGAAAAAGGGAGATTGGAGGTGGTATGAAGTTGTTTCTACTCTTGAAGAACTTATCTAAGTGAACAAATAAAACGAATATGTAATATGAGTTAAAAATACTTAATATGCTTTATAGTATGTAGAATATGAAACTTAGAGCTCATAAATTCTGTAAGGGAGGAAAATAAAGTTAGTTTATAGAGACAAAGTAAAATGAGGAAGGTATCCTGAACAAGATAGGTCTTGAACAAATGAATTTGGTGGATGGACAGACAGAAAGAAATGAAAGAATATTTTTGAAGTTGAGACTTGTTTATACAAGAACCATGATAAGGCTAAAGCAAGTCATTTATATACAATATGAATATCAACTCTAGTGGAGTAGAGATTGCAGAAATTAAAGTTGCTGAAATTCAGAGAGTATGATAAAGGAAACATATTTGGGTGGGGCACAGACATACCTAAAGATTTCCAAATGTCCTATAAAAGGGTTTGAATTCTATAGGTAGATAATGAAGAGATAATTGCTCTTCCTCTATTCTTTCATTTCCAAAGAAAAAGTTGCTTCTCTGGAATTTGTCTGTTTATGTCCTTCTGGTTTGGTCAATGTGAGGCACAGAATTAGGGAAGAATGGAATAATATATATCTAAGGTTTACAACTTAATTGGAAGTTGGAACATTTTGGTGGAAAATTCTGCATCGTATTTCTCTCTCCACCCATCCCCCAAATACAAAAACAAACACAACAAAATGATTTTTTTTTTCCCTTTCCCTTATCCCTTTCTTTCTATTTCACTCTTACGGCTTCCTTTTTTATTTTTAAGCAAAAGGTTTCTTGTACATCAAATGGCTCTTTGAAAACAACATGCACTGAAGTGAAAGCAGGTCAGCCCTAAAGGAAAAGGCGCACTTATTAGAGAACACACAACTGTGAATAAAGAGAGGGAAGCCTTTCCTTCTATGAAGAAAAAGTTTCCTAAAAGGGCAAGAGATGCTTTTGAACCCAGTGACAAGACTGTCTTTTAAATCCCCAAAAGGTCATATAATAATTGAGATTCAGTGTTGTTTTTTTTTTTTTATTTTTTTTTAAACAGCAACTTCTACTAAGTGAGCCCATAAAAGTTAAGCACTTAAATTAACCGAGCTGAGCGTAGACCTAAACATCCCTAAGGCAGAAAATGACTTTTGCTTTGACTCTCCAAACTTTCATATCCCTGGTGACTATGAACACACGCCCCAAAGTCATTGCAGCTTAAGTACAAAACACATGAAATATTAGAAGCAGTTTCAAACTTTGGTTTCCGTATTTCCAGAGCTGTTTCTTCACAACAACTTTGGGATTTATTTCTCCACCAGATTCCCCAAAGCCTCAAAATTCTAGTCCTATCTCACACTGCTGACTTTAACTATCCTCTCTGGGAACTACTTCTTGCCATTAGCATATACTTTTCTGCTTTGAAGTCTTTGGTTATACTTTTTTTCCCCTCTCTTTTCCTGGATTGAGATTTTTACCTTGTAAAATACTAACTTCTTTCAGTACTTAGTTCAGATACTTTTGTTCCATCTTATGTTATGTGTTTCCATTTGGAGCCACATCTTTGTGCAGAGATCTTTGGCAGAGATCTCTGCCATGTACCCACTCCTGTGGCTGGTGTCAGACTGATGCATTCTGGGTGTCAAGGGTTGATAAGAGGTGAAAGGTAGTTATGTGAAGGATGGCATTCTCAGGAGTGGGGAGGAGTTCTATATAGATAAAATAGCAGATTTCCACCTCAAATGGCAAATATACTTTATAAGTTGCCTCTGGCTTTTTCTCTCTAGTGACAGTGTGTGGTTTTGTTTTACTTCACTGGTATATTCTGGGATAGGAGTTGGGGCATGGTCATGTGCAGGAAAACTGGAATTGGTGAAGATTCTTCAATACCTTCCAAGTTGGATTAATCCAATCATGAATCTTTCACGTGTCTTCTTTCTACCATTTGTAACGGTCAATAGGATGCACACAAATCATACTGCATCACTCCATACTCACGAAACACAGAAAATAGTGATTCCTTGGAATTAGCTATCATCATGCAAAGATGTCTGTATAAATAGGCAATTCCCTGATTTCCCTTTTTAAGATTTTATTTATTTATTTGACAGAGAGAGAGAGCGCACAAGCAGGGAGAGAAGCAGGCAGAGGGAGAAGCATTGGGGGAGCCCCAATGGAGGGCTCAAACCCAGGACCTTGGGATCATGACCTGAGCCGAAGGTAGACGCTTAACCGACTGAGCCACCCAGGTGCCCCTTGATTTCCCATTTGTAAACAGAGAACTTAATTAGAAAAAAAAAATATTCCATTAAGAAGGAATATTTTTCTTTTGGAAGAGGTAAACTCAAATTGGGGCTTGATAACAGATCTTAAAGATAGGAATCAGCACAATACAAAAAGAAAATGACATTGACCTTGGTTTAATTGTTCCTGGATATGTAACAATCAAACATTTTTCTCCTGTCAGAGTATAACTCCAAAAAATAAAGAACTTTAAGAGAGCTATCCTAGAAAAAGTAAATGATGCTAGCGAGAAAATGATTGAAAATAGAGAAGGGTCATGGAATTAGTAGGAGATAAGGCAAGTTGAAATATATCTGTAAAAATTAAATTACAAAACATAAAATGTTCTGTTTAATGAGGAAATATGCATTTTTTATTGTGGTGAAATTCACATAACATAAAATTTACCATTATAACGATTTCAGAGTATACAATTTAGTGGCATTTACTACATTAACAATGTAATGCAACCGTCACCACTGTGTAGTTCCAGAAGGAAACCCCCATATCTATTAAGTATTTCTCCTGTACACCCCCTCCCCAGGACCTGGAACCCATAAACATCTTTTTTTTTTTTCTCTATGGATTTCTCTATTCTAGATATTTCATATGAATGGAATCATACAATATGCAGCCTTTTGTGTGTGACTTCTTTCACTTGGCACTGTTTCCAATATTCATTCATATTGTAGCACGTATCAGTGGTTCCTTCATTTTTATGGTGAAATAATATTGCATTGAATGGATATGCTTCATTTTGTTTATCCATTCAGTTGTTGATGGACATTTACGCTATTTCCAGCTTTTGACTACTGTGAATAGTGCTGCTATAAGCCTTTATGTATAAATTTTTGTTTGAACACCCATTTTCACTTCTTTGGAATATATATCTAGGAGTAGAATTGCTGAGTAATATATGCTCAACGTATTGAGGAACTGTAGAACTGTTTTCCTTAAGTTGAAAAGTTAGATTATTGATTGGGAAAAAAATTTAAGGTAGGCATTATAGTTATAAATTTTCTTTTGAGCACTGCCTTTGCTGTATCCCAGGGGTTTTGGTATGTTGTGTTTTCATTTTCACTTATCTCTATGTATTTCCCATTTCCCTTGTGACCTTTTCTTTGACCCATTTATTGTTTAGAAGTATATTGTTTAATTTCCATATATTTGTGAATTTTCCGGTTTTCCTTTGTTATTGATGGTTGGCTTCATTCCATTGTAGTTGAAGATAATTTGTATTATTTCACATGTTAAAATTTATTAAGATTGTTTTGTGGATAAACATATGGTCTATCCTGGAGAAGGTTCCATGTTCACTTGAGAAGAATGTGTAGTCTCTTGTATATATATCTGTGAGGTCTAAATGGTTACTCTTCTTGTTCAAGTCCTCTATTTCTTTATTAATACTTTGTATCATCATACTGTCCATTACTGATAATGGTTTATTAAAGTATCCAATTATTATTGTAGAACTGCTTATTTCTCTCTTCGATTCTGTCAATTTTATCTTCATATATGTTGGGGCTCTGTTGTTAGATGTTAGAATTTCTATTCGGTTCCTTTTTATACTTTCTCTTTACTGATGTTTTCTGTTTGATGAGAGATTGTTGTCCTTGTTTCCTTTATTCTTTGTTCATATTGTCTCTACTTATCTGAACATATTTAAGAAATTGATTTACAGACTTTGTCTAATGCATCCAGTGTCTGAGCTCCCTTCAAAAGTTTCTGTTAATTAATTTGTATGTGTGTGCATGTGCATTCGGGGGCCATCCTTTCTTGTTTCATTGCATTTTTTTTTCCTTTTTGAGAATTGGTGATTTTGAATATTTTAGTGTAGTAACTTTAGAACTCAGTTGTCCCCCTTCCCCAAGAACCTGTTGTTACTACTTGCTATGGATTGTAGTTTGTTACATAGTGGCTTTTCTAAACTGTTTGCAAAGACTGCATTCCTTATCACGTGTAGCCGTTCAATTTTCTTTTCTATTAGCTTAGTAGTTAGCTGGTTATGCAGAGAGTTTCTTTAAAAACCTACAGTCAAGACAACAACAGCAACTACAACAACAACAACTACTACCACAACAATAACTCTTTCAGCCTCTGTAGATTGGCTCTGCATAGGGCATGCCTTCAATGCTTATGCAGGCTGTTTACATCTCTGCCTTAGCTTTCACTTCCTGCTTCCATGGTGCCTGAAGGTCTGTCAAAGGTAAAAATCTAGTGTCTTCTCTGGTCACTTCTGAGCATATGTCTGTCCTGGACATGTGTATAGTTTTCTAGATTCTCCAGTGTATGCAGTAATTTTTGAAGATCTTATTCCCTTATTCTTTATCCTCTTTCCCAACCTTTTCTTTCCCATTAATTATGTTTTATTTATTCCTTGCTCTTTTATCCCTTGCTCTATGGATCTCTGGAGTTAGTATGTTTGCCTTTTCATGCTTTCAATAAACCCCTCCCAGGAGTACCCTCTATCCCTGAGCAAGCTCTGAGGTGGGTAAGACAAAGGCATACTCCCAAGATGAGCCCTCTGGGAGCCATCACATAGTCAAAATATACAACAATAATTCTTTGAGAACAAGTTTTATATTGTTCCCTCTGGCATTAATAAGCTGTATGAGAAGTGTGGGTTGCCACTTCATTCCCACTAACCACCTATGGAGTGAAGAATGATAGGTAGGTGAGTTTAAATGCTTTCTCACATAATTTCAGTGGCTTCTTTCTTCATTAAGCACTTTCTTGGTTCTTTTAAGTTTTTTATTAGGTTTCAGGATCCCAAAACATTTTATCTTGACAGTTTTTGCCAGCTTACTCATTGCTTTGGTGGAGAGAAATAGTTTTAAAATTCCCTACTCTGTAATTTTCAGACATCATCCCTGGAAATGACTTTTATATGTAAAATAAGAAGGGAGAGAAAAAGAAGAAAGAGAACAGGGGCGCCTGGGTGGCAGAGTCGTTAAGCGTCTGCCTTCGGCTCAGGGCGTGATCCCGGCGTTATGGGATCGAGCCCCACATCATGTTCCTCCGCTATGAGCCTGCTTCTTCCTCTTCCACTCCCCCTGCTTGTGTTCCCTCTCTCGCTGGCTGTCTCTATCTCTGTTGAATAAATAAATAAAATCTTTAAAAAAAAAAAAAAAGAAGAAAGAGAACAAAGGACATTTTGATAGCTATCCCATTAAGGATAATTTTTGAAATTGTCAGTCTTCTGGAGTGGGGAATATACCATGCCAGACAAGAGGTCTATGTGGCTGGTATTGAGAACTAGGTACATGGATGCTGAGGACTTCTATGTGATACTCAGAAATAGGATGGGAGACTGTGGAGATTAACACAAATTATTAAGGGCACATATGTCCACACTCAGCATGTAATTTAAACTCTGAGTTGTAAAGGTGATTTGTTCTTTCTATTTTTTATTATCTTGACAAAATCAAATTAAGGTAAATCCAATTCTACCACAATATTTTCTTTTTCCCAAAACCCTCTTACAAACAAAACAAATGTATATCTTATGCTTTCTGCTCTGTCTCATTTCCTCAGATGTGAGATTTTGCTTCTAAATTAGATTACAGCCTATGTGAACAAAGAAACTGAGACTTTACTTGACCTTTGGTTATATTCATTTTTCCATGGGAAGTTGTCTAAACTTTTTTTTTTCTCAATTCTTTCTCACTCTGGTTTTTTACATGTTCATCTTACATCACCAGACTGCTGATACCTGAAAGTAAATGATTTCAAATAAATCTCCAAAGTGATGACAGTTTTTGACAAAATTCGTGGTGGTAAAGATCAAGTTAATACTTCACTGAATTATGTGGTATTTAGTTAAATAAGCGGACAATGCAAATAGAGTTGTACTGGGATTAAGTACCCTGGTGCTAGTTTCAGTTCTGTCTCTGTCTACCAGTATGACCTATGGGCCTTAGTCTTCTTGGATATAATCACTCGTTGGCCTAGTTCGTATATCTATGGATTTGAGGAATTAAAATAGCATGACACTTGCAAAGAATTTCTAAAAATATTGTGGCTGAAATAAAGTTTAGGGGTGAGGCTGACATGAGAAATTGCTACAGAAAGACACAGGACTCAGCTGTTAGGGGTCTGGAAGCCATCTCATGGAGTTCCAATTAATTATAGGGCAAGTGATGGTTTTTTACATTTTTTTTTTCACTCCAAAAATTTAATAGTCATTCTTTAATATTATTAAATAGTAGAGTCAAATTTCCCTCACTTATACTTTGTTCAAGTCGGAATCTAAAGAAGGTCTATACTTTGCAGTTGGTTGATAAGACTATCTCTCCCTGCCCCCACTCTTTAATAACAGTTTTATTGAAATATAATTCATATACCATACAATTCACCTATTTAAAGTATACAACACAAGGCATTTTATTATAGTCACGCGGTTGTATGACCATCACCACAAACGATTTTAGAACACTTTCATCACCCCAAAAAGAAACCCTGTACTTGTCAATCAATAATCATTTTTCATTTCCTCTCAACTCACCACTAGCCCTAGGAAAATACTAATCTATTTTTTGCCTCTATGGATTTGTCTGCTGTGGACATTTCACATAAATGAAATAAAATCATACAATATGTGGTCTTTTGGCATCTTTCACTTAGTGTAAATTTTCATGGCTCATCCACGTTATAACATATATCATACTTCACTCCTTTTTATTGCTGAATGATATTCTGTTGATGAACATTTGGGTTGTTTCTACCTTTCTTTTTAATTTTTTTTTTTTTTGATTCCAGTATAGTTAGCATACAGTGTTATTTTAGTTTTAGGTATACAATATAGTGATTCAACAATTCTATTCATTACCCAGTGCTCCTTATGATAAATGAACTCTTTAATCCCCATTGCCCATGTCGTCCATCTCCCCATCCACCTCCCTCTGCTAACCATGAGTTTGTTTTCTATAGTTAAGAGTCTGTTTTTTGGTTTCTCTCTCTTTTTTTCTCTTTCTTTGTTTTGTATCTTAAATTCCACATATGAGTGAAATCATTAGTATTTGTCTTTCTCTGACTGATTTATTTCTCTTTGCATAACACTCTCTAGATCCACTCATGTTGTTGCAAATGACAAGATTTCATTTTTTATGACTGAATAATATTCCATTATATATATAAAATATATATACACATTTACATATATGCATTATATATATATATACACACACACTAATGGAATTTTATATATATACATATATATATATATATAATGGAGTAGTATATATATATATGAAATATATATATGGTCTTTTGCCCATTTTAATCAGATTATTTGGTTTTTTTTGGGTGTTGAGTTGTATATCCATATGTGTGTATATCCCTATATGTGTATCCATATATTTTGGATACTAACCCTTTATCAGATATGTCATTTGCAAATATCTTCTCCCATTTAGAAGGTTGTCTTTTAGTTTTGATTGTTTCTTTCACTGTGCAGAAGCTTTTTACTTTGATGTAATCCCAATAGTGTATTTTTGCTTTTATTTCCCTTGCCTCAGGAGACATATCTAGAAAAATGTTGCTATGACCAGTGTCAGAGAAATTACTGCCTGTACTCTCTTCTAGGATTTTTATGGTTTTAGGTCTCACATTTATGTGTTTAGTCCATCTTGAATTTATTTTTGTATATGGTATAAGAAAATGGTGCAGTGCAATTTCATTCTTTTGCATGGAGTTGTCCAGTTTTCCCAACACCATTTGTTGAAGGCACTGTCTTTTTCCCAATGGATAGTCTTGCCTCTTTTGTCAAAGATTAATTGACCATATAATCATGGGCTTGTTTCTGGGCTTTCTGTCCTGTTCCATTGATCTATGTGTTCATTTTTGTGCCAGTGCCATACTGTTTTGATTTATACAGCTTTTAAAATATAACCTGAAATCTAGAATTGTGATGAGTCCAGATTTGTTTATCTTTTTCAAGATTGTTTTGGCTATGCAGGGTCTTTTGTGGTTCCATTCAAACTTTAGGATTATTTGTTCTAGTTCTGTGAAAAATGCTGTTGGTATTTTGATAGGGATTGCATTAAATCTGTAGGTTGCTTTGGGTAGTATGGACATTTTAACAATATTTGTTCTTTCAATTCATGAACATGGAATATCTTTCCATTTATTTGTTTCATCTTCAATTGTCTAACCTTTTTATTTTTTTCTAATAGAAGTTGTATTTAGCTCAGCTCATTTGCAACATTAAATAAATAATGCTTGGATACAATAATTTTCTCACTTTTTGGAGAAAAAGAAAAATGTAAACCTTATTAAGTAGTGAGTTTTACAATCGCTTACTAAATAACAATCATAAAAGACGGTCATGTTTAAATTTTCATGACTGACTTGCTTTTGTCATTATTAAGCTATACCTTCCCGGCATGATTCTGAATTACATAGCTATTCCAACTAGAAACTGTGGAGGTATCACTTGGGTAGGTTTGCTTTTGAAGTTTCTTTTGGCTCAGGGTTAATGATAGCATAGATTACTCACAGTCTCTTGCTTTGGATATAGAAAGTCAGGAGAGTTCAAACATTTTTGAAGTTTGTTTGTTGTTGTTGTTGTTGTTGTTGCTTTAATCTACACCCTGAAAGGAAATGTTACTGGGGTAAAGAGAAACATTTCATGAATACTTGTGTCAGCATAGGAGCATGTTATTTTAGCGGGGATAAAACTTATGAGCTTTTTTTGTTGCAAGGTATTTGAAAATACCACAAAGCAGATGAAGAGAAGATGCTTCTCTTAATTCCAACAGTTTTCCTCTTCCTGTGGTGCCTCCCAGGAGTCAGGTTTAGAGCTGAGCTTCCTGCTACACTGCCTAGTTATTACTGATTCTATTCCTCAGCGGCCCAGATAAAGTTATAATCATTTTCTTCTTGTAGGTCTTCACTTCAGTGAGAAGATGAGTGAAAATGGATATATCTGTCCTCAAACTGGTAACAATATCTCACCTTCATCCTCTGCCCTAATTTATCTCTGTCAAATAGAAGTATTTTTGTTTTCATCTAAAGAGTAAAGGAAGGCAAAGAAATATTCTATTTGTGGATTATGTTAGTCCAGAGTAAAGCCCATCACCCTGCCTTATTAAATGGTTAGGAAGAGAGGGAAGTACCTACACATTCACTGAGTGATAAAATGCTTCCCAAGAACAGAAGCAAGGGCACTGGAGGTATTTTAATAAATAATTTTCTCTTTTCTGTTCAGAATTTGAGAACAAATACTTTCCCGACGTTTTGAAAACACACCTGGGCTTCCAGGTCTCTGGTGCATTTGAAGTACAAATATTACAATAGCCACTGGGATCCATGTTCTATCAAACCTATGATCTAAAAGTGGGATAAGGGCTGTTATAAAATCATAACTAATGGGCCTAACTGATATTTAATCCGCATGAAGGTGTCAAGGGCACCCTGATCATTCTAAACTGATTTAAGCCTTATCAAAAACAAAGTTGGGTTAAATCAAGGATTGACTTTGAAAGAATGCTTTGAGGTTTAACAGTGGAGATTTACCTATTGGGAGAAAATAGAGATGCTAAAATGTTTTTGTTTTGTTTTGTTTTGTTTTGGCCCAATGTGCCAGTTATGACTATTATTACAGTAATAATCTCTGTAAGAATTCTGGCATAAGATCAATCCTTTTGAGTATTCCTTGAGTATTCAAAATAAATAAATAAATAAATAAATAAATAAATAAAATTAAGTAAAATAAAATAAAATAAAAAAGTAAAATAACAAACCGAGTCCTTTAACTTTAAGCTCAAGTCTTAAAAACAACAAAGTTTCTCTGTAGCAAGTCCAGGCAATGGTAAATGCCACATTATCACTTGTGCCTTCCTTATGGTCCAGCAGATCTATTGATATTTGTCATGTTGATGGCAAATGGAGATGCTGTGTGGAATCTCTGAAAAGCACTAATAGGAGAATCATAGCTCAGAGCTCTAAGATTTTAGAGAAAATCTATACTGTCTCCTGTAGCTGTTTTGAGAAAGAGCTACTGGATTGTTACTGGGCCTTCATAGAGATTGAATTCCTAACCATGGGATATCAGGTGACCATGTGTTGTCATGAGCTGGGTGTTTTCTGACATACTTGGCTTAGTTTTTAAAATCTTAGTTTTTAAATTGGGCTTGCTTCAACTATGGGACATAATGTTGGTTCTATTGAATTAGAAGATGAGACTGCTACCTGGCCAGTTGGGGCTTTTTATGCCACAGAGCCAACAGGTAGAAAAAGGGGTTATTCTAATTGATGGAATGATTTATCCAAATTACCAAAGAGAAATTGGCTTGTTGTTACACAGAGGGGATAAACAAGACTAACTCTAAAATCTAGAGGATATTCTAAGGATCTTTTAAGGTGTTTCTTAGTACTTCCATGCTCCAAAGTAAAGATTAATGAGAAATTGCAGTAACCCTCCCCCAATGGTAACATGATTGAGAAATCAGACATTTTACGGGAAAAGGATTTATATCACTTCACAAGGTAAAGAACTTTGATCAGCTGAAGTTCTGGCTTAGGGAAGGGGAAATATACAAGTAGTAGTGGAAGAAAGAAGCAATATATATGAATTATATTCTTGTGAGCAATTACAGAGATGAGTAATATGTTAGCTTTGTATACATTTCTTTTAATTTTTATTATGAGGATGGGCCCTGTGAATATTTTTCTTTTGCTAGCTACCATGACAGGGCATGTCAGTGGAGGGACACTGGGGCAGCAGAGGGCTCTGATGTGCTTCTCCTGGTAGGCTCCTGAAGTGTGCACCATTTTTCTATCACCAGGCTCTTGAACTGTGGGTTGATCCAACAACATCAGCTCCTACACCACCGATGGTTTCTCCAGGCTCTCGGTCCTCCTGCACTCGGTGCCCATCAGTGTCTAGCAGTGAGCAGATTCTCCTGCACTCCCTTGGACACCTTTGCCCCAAGTTCTGAGAATGTGTTAACTTAGTGAACTTTATAATCCGTATCTCAAGCCCTGACAGTGTTGGTGGGGATATGTGTGCTCCTTCCTCGGATATTCTCTTTATATATGCTATTCCTGTGTTTTTTAGAGTTCCTTGTTTATTACTAGAGAAATCCTTTGTTGTGCCATTCTCTTTTCAAAGCTTTTAATGCTTGCATTAAACTTTCTCATTAAATTACTGTGTGTTGTTGTTGTTGCTGTTTGGTCTCCTGATTGGATCCTGATTGATAACAGTTGACTAAGTAAGTGGCTTCCTGCTTGATTTAAAATACAGCATACCAGTGATGCCTGGGTGGCTCAGTCCGTTAAGCATCTGCCTTCGCCTCAGGTCATGATCCCAGGGTCCTGTGATTGAGTTCTGCTTAGGGCTCCTTGCTCAGCAGGGAGCCTGCTTCTCCCTCTGCCTGCTGCTCCCCCTGCTTGTGCTCTGTCTCTCTCTCTCTCTCTCTCAAATAAATAAATAAAATCTAAAATAATAATAATAATAAAATAAAATATAGCATACCAGAAGGAACTTTGCCCTTGAAATATTTTCCATTACCTGTTATAAATGCCTGGAATTTCATATCTGTATTTAGTTTCAGAGATTTTTATGAATATCTAGGTATTGGTTCTATGCTATGTGCTGGGAGGTAAAATAGAGTCAGTGTTCATTCTTCAAGGCTTGCAGCACAGACATTTATAAGCAAAGTCTTTTAAATTATGTATTTCCAGAGAGTTAATAGATTTAGCCAACATATAAGCACTAATATAAGTTGACTTATGTGTTGTTTTTTTTCCCTTACTGGGCTGTTAACTGATATTAATGGAATCAAGATATAGATGTTACTTTATTTTAGGTTAGGCACAATGGAAAGCAGAGAGGAAAAGGATAATTAGCATTAAGAAAATTTTCTAATTCCAAAAAAGAATTACAAGCTCACTGGTAGGAAACTTGGAACATATAATATGATATATATATAATATATATATATAGTTAAATGTTTTAATATTTATTCAGCTTCTTCCATGTGCCAGGATTTAGACTAGATTCTTTTACATATTTTAGTTCACAAATGGTCTAAAAATTACAAATTATGTATATATGTACTTTTTTGAACAGATGATGAGATTGATATTCACAAATATTAAGTAACTTCCTCAAGGAGTCAGAACTGTGATTCAAAGCCCACGAATTTATCTCCAAAAGTTACACTTTCTCATTCCGGAATACAGCTTCCCTACAACAGTCAATGAGCCTTTGTCCCAACTCAGTGACAAATAGTTTGACTTCTTTCTAATCTTCTGTTACACGTATATAATAGATACGTACATTTGTAATAAATATTTCAGTTATACTATACATTTAATTTTGCAGCCTTTTTATTTTCTTAAGGTTATGTCATATTTCTCCACATCTTTAATAATGGCTTTGCAGTATTATTTGACCATTCTACTAGTGGTTGAAATTTATGCTCTATCTACTGTTTTCACTGTGACAAATAATACCTCATATTTTTTGTGAATAATTTGATGACCTTAAGATGATTTTTTTTAGAATAAATTCCTAAAGGTGAAATGATAAAATGACACATTACAGTTATTTGTGATGATCTTGACACACTGCCAAATTTTTATCAGAAAGTTTGTAACAAAATACCAACAATGACTGAGGACACACTGAGCATTTTTGTTTTAACATACGGGCTAATTTCACTGGGAAAATATGGTAGCTAAAGTTATTTCAATAAAAAAGCAGTCAACACTTTAAAAAATTAAGTATCACTAAATTTGGGGGGAAGCGAATTATATTTTGTGTAAGTATCTTTAGAAGTTTCTTTGCTTTATAGTAGATAATAATAGACCAATTTATATCTGTGATTGCCATCTTCGTGGAAAAATTTTTAGGCTTTCTGCTTGCTCTGAATTTTGTTAATGGCATTAATACTGTTTTCCATTTTTTAAAAAAGATTTTATTTATTTATGTATTTATTTGAGAGAGAGTGAGAGCATGAGTAGGGGTGAGGGGCAGAGGGAGAAGAAGACTCCCTGCTGAGCAGGGAGCCCCACAACATGGGCCTTGGGGCTCCAGCCCAGGACCTTGAGATCATGACCTGAGTGGAAGGAAGGAAGACACTTAACTAACTGAGCCACCCAGGTGACCTTATTTTCCATTTTTGTACAGTCAGATCTATTAACTATTTGCTTTGTTACGGATCTAATTGTGGTTAACTTTTTTAAAAAAAGGCCTGCAGATCTAGAGTTCAGATTAATATTGCCTATATTTTTCTTTAGTTTTATTATTAAAATATTTATACTTAGCCTTTGATTCCACTATAATATATTTTGTTGTATAACTTGAAGTAAGTGGCAAGCATTTATTTTTTTGTTTTCTCTACAAAACAAACTTTTAATAAATAGCTCTAATGAATAAGAGGGTATTTTAAAATGATGGAGTAGCCAGTGATGTCAGACCTGGCTGGGGCCCACCTTTGAGAAACTTAGATTAAAAAAAGGTCAGCGTAGGACAGTAGGTTACATTGGAGGTGAGGAGAGTGATAAATAATACCCTGCTGCCATGTACTGACTGTGCACAATGCATCAAACAGTTGGTTAATTGTTATTCACATGTTGTTTATTCTCACAAAATCCCATTTGTTGTATTTTATTATCTTTGTTTTAAAAATGTCCAGCGATGTTAGTAAATTAGGAGGTTAGTATACTTCTCCAAGGTCAGTAAACTAGAGAATGTCAGAACTAGCATATGTGAAGCACATACTTTTTATTTTGAATAGCTTTTTATTTTATTTTATTTTATTTTGAGTACTACATGATTAAACTTTTTATTTCAAAAGTTTACATAACATAGAACTGTATAAAGTGAAATATTTAAATACCCCTCTGTTTTCAATTTTTTACATAAATAGGACATAATCTTATTTAGAGACTGCCTACCATGTTCCAAACTCTCTTTTAGGATATCTCTGATTACATGGATGGTACATTCTTTTTTTTTTTTTTTTTTAAGAATTTATTTATTTATTTATTTGAGAGAAAGAGAGAGTGAGAGAGAGCACGAGCTGTGGGGAGGGGCAGAGGGAGAGGTACAAGCAGATTCCTTACTGAGCAGGGAGCCCAATGCAGGGCTTGATCCCAGGACCCTGAGATCATGACCTGAGCCAAAGGTAGATGCGTAACTGATTGAACCACCCAGGTGCCCTGTGGATGGTACATTCTTGTATTATTCAAAACTTGTATTTTTATCTTATTTATGAGTTAATAAAACTTGTTTTAAAGAGTTTCACATATCTCTGTTTTTATCCCTATTTCTCTATCTATATCTTTGAATCTGATTCTGTCTTTTGTCTATTTCTCTCTAGCATCATCTCCATGCATACGTTATTCTGTTTGATGGCTCCATAATATTTCATAAACACATATACTCTAATTTATATAATTATTGATGAAAGTTTAGATTGATTCCAGGGTACAACTTCTAAACATCCCTGTGTAAATATTTTTTACACACATGTGAGAGTTTTAGAGATAAATTCTTAGGACCGAAACTATGGAGTTAAATGGTTTGCATTTAAAATGTCTAAGAAATGCCAAATTGCCTTCTAAAAATATTTTGCCAATTAACATTCCTATCAACATTGTGGGAGAGTACTCATTTCCTTTCCTCCTTACAAAAATGGATTTTATCAGTCTTAAATTTTGCCAATCTGAAGTCTGAAAAATGATGTCAATGCATCAATTTACATTTCCCTGATTCCTTCAATACAACTTCATTTTTTTCTAACATAAAACATTTATTGGATGAACTACAGTTACGATGACGCAATGCAGAACCAATTCTATTTCTTTTTCCCACTGCCATACCTGTGAAACCTCCCCTTGGAATCATTCTTCTGTGCCCCTGGATGACTGGGGTAGGTGTCATAGATTTTCTGGGTTATTCCTTCAGACCATTCTCATCTCAGTAGTTTCACAAATTCTGTGTCCTATAAGGTCAACACCAACGGCTGTTATTCATTTTAAAACTCTCCCTCTCTCCCAGCTGGAGATCTTAGTGGTTAAGGGGCCATATTTTGTTAACTCACCTTTTCATTCTTCTGTCTTCCTCATTTTCAGTCAATTTCTCTAGCCCTTAGAAGGTTGGGCTTAGTGTGAAAAAGGATTAGGAAAGAAGGACACAGTCCTATCATCCTGGTAGAGTTATAACCTCTGGTTAGTGTTCTCTTGGCAATGGCTATAAAACCATCACAGTTTTGTTTTCTTCCGTGGGAGGCTTTTTCCTATCCTTGGTTTTAGCCTGGGAGGGAGCTCTGCTCCAGCTTCCTGAACTCCAGGGACACCTGTTGCCCACACTCTGGGTTTCAGTCGTCCACTTCCCTTTTATCCTTGGGTTGTTTTGGGGAAGAAGGATTCCCCCTTTTAAAATAACATTTTATTAAAGCACGTGGGCCATACAGGAAAGTAGATCCTTAAATGTACAACTTTAGGATTTTTCCCGAAGTGAATATATCCATGTATTCACCACTTGCATCAATAAATAGAACCTTGTCAGTTGACCAAGAAGACATCTTTGTGCCCTTTTCTGGTCAAAGTAACCATTGCCTTGGTTTGTAAGTAGCTTTACCTGTTTATCTCTAATAATGCTTCTGATCTTGGAGCCCTCTCGTTTACTATGGGGTCAGCAGCTCACCTTGGGTTGGCCTTTGCATCACACACCTTTCTTTACCCTTGAACTTTCAACCTCTGTTCCTCTATCTTTCTAAAGTAGCATATACTCAGATTTTTAATAATCTTGCCATTCCTTTCAGTTATTCAGACTTATTTTTTAAAATATTTTATTTATTTATTTTTGTGCACACACGAGAGAGAGAGCACAAGCAGGGGGGTGGGAAGAGGGAGAAGTAGACTCCCTGCTGAGCAGGGAGCCCAATGCAGGACTTGATCCCAGGACCCTGGGATCATGACCTGAGCTGAAGGTAGATACTCAACTGACTGACCACCCAGGTGCCCCCAGACTGTGATTTTGTAATTTTATTGTTCATGTATTGAGTTTGAATCTATCATCTTATGATTTCTTTAAAATGTTCCCAGCTCTTTTACATCTCTTCTTCTCTCTTTCTCTTCAGTTACTCAAGTATATTTGTTATCCAGTTTTCCTCTTCTATCATGTTAGTTTCATATTCTTCTGCTACTGTTTTATAATTGATGACTGTTGAGATTACAACAGGCACAAACTTCTTCACCTGCTTCACAAATTACTACCTCTTACACATTCCGAGTAATGCAGAACACTTAATTCTCAAAAAACTTTAATTCCATTCAAGCCCGCCTGCCTTTCTATTTTAGTTTCATGTATTTTATTTCTACTTCAAATCCCTCAGTATGTTATTAGTTTAGAATTCAGATTTTCCTTCAGTTACCCATGTAGTCACCATCTTTGTTACGCAGTCACATCATTCTTTCCTGAATTTCCACGCTCTGCCAAGCATTGTATTCCTTCTGCCTAAGGAAATCCTGTTCGTCCTTTCATCTTTTTAAGTTTGATTGGCAAGATTATTTATTTATGTCTCATTATTATCTGGGAATGTTTTTATTTGTTATTTGGCTCCCAATTAGCCTTTAGCGAAATCATTTTATTGTCTTCTATTGTCTGTCATTTCTTTTAGGAAGTCAGCTTTTAGTTGCAAAATTGCACCTTTGAAGGCAAATGTTTTCTTCTATTTTTCCTGGGTATTGTGTAGTTTTACAATGATATACTTGGTATAGATTTTTGTTTGCATCCTCTTTGGAGTGAATGATACTTCTTTAATCTTGTGGCTTCATATGTTCCGTCAATTCTGCAAATTCTCAACTATTAGGTTTTCCAATATTAATTCTGTGCCATTCTTTCTCTTGAATTTTTCTGAGACTCAACTGATATCTATGTAAGATCTTTTGCCAATTTGCAACTTTTAGGTCTTTAACCCTTTTCTATATTCCAGGTTTTTTCTTATTTGTACTTCAGTCTGGATATCTTCTATTGGTCTATCTTCAGAGCACAAATCCTCTTTGCAGCTATAAATTAATTTCCTCAATTGCATTGTTATTTTCAATCAAGTATTTCTCACTTCTAATATAACTTTAATTCTCTTTTATAGTTTGCATTCCTTTTGAGAAATTCTCTATATTACTATCTCTTTTCTTAAACATAGTAATCATTCTTAAATGATATCCATATCTGCTAACTGAAATTTCTGAATCACCTTGAAGATCTCTTTCTATTTTCTGGTTTTGATTGAATGTTAAACATTATAAATTAAGTGTAAAGGGTCTAAATTATTCCATTTATTCCGTTATAGAATATTTTCTTTATTTCCTGCTAAGTAGTTAGACCACAATCTGGTCTCATTAATACAAGCAGTGATTAAATATATTTGAAGTTAGTTTTCAATGTCTGTCAGAAGTTTTATATTTCAAGATTGCTTTTATTCTTAGAGGGTCATCTTTAAGTGGTCCAAACTGAAAGCCTGAGATTTTCACAAGGGTCTCTCCACCTTGGTGAATGCTTCTTCAATTTTATTCTCTTCCACCAGGTAAGACTGCCCATCAATCTGCTTACCTTCTCAGCCTCTTAGCAATTGCTTTTTCAGTTTCTCTCCCCCTCACCTGAGCTGCCTAAGAATCATGACGCTTTGAGGAGAAAGAGGATCAAATTGTCAGGTTCCTTCTCTGCACTTTCCTTCGCTCCTGGATCATGGACAGAAAGTCCTGATTTATCAGTATCCCTGAATTCCACTTTTTTGTTTCTCCTTTGTTCTATAATATTCCTAAGAGCTCTGCAAAGATTTTCTACCCTAAAACAGCTGCTCTTCTCCCTTTCTCTTTTCATTTCTTACTGTTTCTACCCTTGCTGCTGTTACAGGTGAAAATTATCATGGGATGTATGGTCGGCCTCGGGGAATTTCCTTTCTATGTGGAATCTCAGCCCCTCACATTTATGCTGCCTTCATATTTCTTTGATACCCTTAATCAGGTGATTTTTGTATTTGATCCAGCTTTTCTAGTTATTTTTGATGCGTTCAATGGTCTACCTCAGGCTAACCTACCATAAGTGAAAGCTCATAGGTTTCCTTTTGTGATAATTCTGGCGAGATTCTCCTTCCCGTGATCCACTTCTACTGAACTCTGGAAGCCCTGTACCCTATCTGAGGTAGAGAAGAGGCGCCCTCTCTTAACCCACTGAAAAGCTACTCAAGTTGTCCTAACCATTCTCTCCAGAGAAATTTTCCTCAAGGTCTCTTCAAATTCACCTTTGCACAGACCTGAGAAGGGTGCTTGGCTCCTGTGGGGAACCCATTTTTGGCTCACGCCTGTGCACATCTCTTCATAGCAATCTGTTTAGAATGAGGGATACTCGAAGCCTATTGTTTTGTCACCGTTTAATGAGTTTCTCTGGAAATTTTGAGACAGAAAAGTTGTATTTGCCATTCTGCTGCATATTTGTTGGCCATTTTAAATTCTTCTCTTTGATTGCCTGTTTGTATCCTCTAACCATTTTCTTCAGCTGGCTTTTTTTTTTTCTGTTTTAAAAATTGGCTTAGTGTTCTTTAGTGTTGACTAGTTTCCAAATAGGCTTTTCTTAAAGTTTTCCACTTATTTAAACTTTATGATATTTTTTGTTACAACAGGTGTGAAGTAGAGGTCTAATATTTTATTTTTCTTTTTTAAAATGCATCCCACTGGCACAAAACCTCATAGTAAATCATGTATCGGTTTGCAGTCATAGAGTCTCTCCTTTATCTTAAACTACATTTAATCCTTTTCTTCGACTTTCAAAGCAGAAGTTAATAGCACCTAAAATAGTAAGAACCCTAGTCTTTTTTCGCTATCGATACTCCTTCTCTTTCCTTTATCCAGCACATGAAAGGTAGAGTGGAAATATCGAATAGTCATAGTACCTAACATATATTCTGATATTTTTCTTCTTTCTAATTATAATGTTCTTGTACTTTTCCTTTTTAAATGTTATGTCTCTAATAGGCCAATGTTAAGACTGATATTTATCATAGTTTTTGGTAGGTGTTTCCTGAATAACTTCAAGGGTGTTCCCATTTTTTTATACCTTAGTATGGTTATTTAGTTAGAAATGGCTTTTTGCATCTATGGAGTTGATTTTTTTTTCTTTTACCATCTTGATGCAATGAGTTAATTTGTTAACTTTTTTTAATGTTAAATAAGCCTTGACATTCTTAGGAATTTCATTGGTATGATTTCCAATACTTTGTTTAAGTTTGTATATTTGTGTTTGGAACAAAGCAGGGTATATATGTGCTATTCTTGTCTGCTTTGGGAATCATGGTGAAGTGAGGTTCAGAGATGGTGCAGGAATGCTTTCCATCTTTTTATTCCTTATTCTCTGAAGTGGTTTGTATAACAAATAAATCATCTTTTTGTTAGACACAACCACTAAAAGTGATTCAGTCTGATGCCTCTTTTAGGGGTAGATTTTATCCAGAATCTCCAGTTGCCTCTAGGTATGTTGTACTTATTCATATTTTCTTTCTCTTCTTTAGGCAATTTTGGTCATTTTAATTTTTCTAGGAAATCACAAAATTGATTTGGATTTGACAGTGTGTGAGCACCCGTAGCAGTCGCACAGGGTCAGACGGTGGAAAGCGCGTGGGAGAGCCCCCAGGGTTTCCTATACATTTGCTTTTCTTTCCATCTTATCTCCCTTACTGCTTATTTTGGTCACATGGAATTTTACTTCCCAATTATTACTTCACGTTATTTATAAATGATTATTTAAACATAAATTTATTAGAGGATTTATTTTTTTCACTAATAGTTCTTATATTTTATATTTTTTACCTACCCCGAATCCATAATTTATATGTTGTGTGTAGTCTTAAGTGGTTTCTTTATTTATAGCCTTTGCATCTTCTTAAATGTCCTTATTTTTTCCTCCCATTTGTACATTAACTTGGGTATATCATTGGAACTTGAGGTTTTCTGTTTTTGTTTTTGTTGGCAATCGAAGATGTTGCTCCCTTGTGATCTAGTGCCCAGTGTTGGTAATAAAAAAAATTTGATACCAATTTGATTTTCTTTATTTAATCTCTAAAAACCTTTTGGGCTCTCTTCTTATCTTTCAAGCTTTGAGATTTCACCATAGTATTTCTTCTTCTCTAGGGAGTAAAGATTCTGTTTGTTAAGCTTGATCCTTCCATGCTGAGGTAATGGTTTTGGAAGATTTGTTATCTATCTAGCTATTTTGATTTCCAGATCCTAGAGTGGGTCTCTTTGTTCTGTTTCTGGCAATGTGCCTCTGCCAATTGTCAACAGCTCATGAAAATGTGTGGGGACTTCCCATCCTTTTTATGGTCCATTGTTACCACAGACATGACCTTGCGTCTCCATCCTCACTCTCGCTGGTCCAGCGTAAAGGCAAAGGCTGGTGCTGCCCACTTCAGAGCACAAGTCCTTGTCCTTGCACTTGGCGCTAAGCAGCCACCTGGCCTGGCTGCTTCAAATGCAATTCCCAAATGAATCACCGTGATAGATATCTTAGTAACTCTTCCTTCTTCTTGTGTTCATTTTCTATACTCGGGGACCAGAAGCCCCTGATATTTTTATAAAATACTTTTAGACATTTTAATCTGCTTTTCTGAAGTGTTTGTTTCTTCATGGATTATATCTTTCAACAATTCTTCAAAATATTTCTGTTCTGTTGATGGTTCTCTGTTGTTTTGCCCTCCTCTTATTGATTTTCTTCCCTTCCTCTCCTTCCTCTCCTTCCTCTCCTTCCTCTCCTTCCTCCCCTTCCTCCCCTTCCTCCCCTTCCTCCCCTTCCTCCCCTTCCTCCCCTTCCTCTTCTTCTTCTTCTTCTTCTTCTTCTTCTTCTTCTTCTTCTTCTTCTTCTTCTTCTTCTTCTTCAATAATCCAGTGTGTTACTTCATGGTATTTGTAAGTATGGGGCTGGCTTTGAAACCAGTATTTGAAAGGTGAAAGTTAAGTACCAGAACATGGCAGAGGGGAGTGGCAGAGAAATAAGGTATGGAACAATGTGATTATATTTCTTCTCTCTGTCAAAAGCTTAAGGGGAGGCTAAGCCTGTCCACTATTAATTTTGCCTTTCCATTATCTTAACTTATTTTTAGCAAAGATCCTTGTTCGATCTCTCCACATTGCAACATTTAATATCAGCACAGTCTGTGGAAGCAAAATATCTTGATTATAAGATTACTAGAGAAAACAATATTTTTTGAGGTGCTTTCATTTGTTCTGACACATCAGTATGATGATATCTTCTCTAAAAAATTATTGAATTCATAGTATTGTAGTCTACTAAGGCATTCTTTGTACCAATAAGCTGCAAACAGTACAAAAGGAATCTGCCAAGAGTGCTTGCTCCCCAAAGAACTAGACATTCCTTTTCATATTTAAGTCTAATAACGTGTTTTTTCATGCCTTGCTTAAAAAAAGCAGCTATCTCCTGGGTTTTTATTTTTGCTTGCTTCTTGCTTAATAAACATGTTTTGAAAATCAAACAATATTGCCTCTAATAGAATTTTAGTCTCTTTCCATCTGGTTGTCAAAAATAAGGATAGTGACCGGGGCCTAGTGGCTTAGTCAGTTAAGCGTCTGGCTCTTGATTTCAGCTCAGGTCCTGATCTCAGGATCCTGGGATTGAGCCCTGCATGGGGCTCCACGCTTAGTGGGGAGTCTGCTTGAGGATTCTCTCCCTCTCCCTCTGTCCCTCCCTCCCCTCCCACCCCACTCATTTGCACTCTCTCTCTCTCAAATTAATAAAAAATCTTAAAAAAAATAATGATAGTGACCTATAGCATTTGACAAGACTGGGCCAGAGGCCAAAAAGAATTGGTTTAGGTAGATGGTTCCTGTTCTCTGAAAGCAATGGCATCTCATCTAGACATCTTCAAATATTGCAAATTGTTGTCTGTTCTTAAGGAGGATTGGTGTTTTAGTTGTATTCCATTTAAGCAACAAAGAAACCTGTTTTATACTGTCTTAAGCTGACGTACAGAGGTAAGGTGGTTTCCAGATTCTCTTGTATATGCCCTACTCCATGTTATGTCTCTATCTTAAGACTCAGGTATAGATTGCTGTTCTAGATTTCTCATCCAGCTACACCAAGAAGTCACCTCTTACTGTACAATGTTCCTAGAAGTCACCCAGAAGACTAACCCAAATGCCTCATTAGCCAACATTGGGTGACTTGCTCATTTCTAAGTCAATCACTAGCAAGGGGAATGGGATTATTATGATTAGCATAGACAACAAAGAATCCCTAAGATGGGATCATGTTCCCCTGAGCTATATGTCTTTGTTAAGATGGGTGGCTCTGTGAATTTGATTAGGCAAGAGAAAGAGGGTAAAATGGATATTGGGTCAGCAACTCAATATAATAGTGTTCACTATATCTTAGTAGTAGGCAAATAAAATGGATTTAAATTTTTTAATTTTTTAAGAAACACTTTTCAATTAAAAAAATTAAAGTGGCTATATTAGGGAAAGCATAATTTGTGTAATCAAAATCTAATAGGCAATTACTAGTGAAGGACAGAATTAGACACTTTTTTGGCTGATTATGTATTTTAAATAGCATCACTTATAAAATTAAATGATGATAAAGTATTGTGAGCAAGGTACAGCATGAATGTAATGGATATTATTATATGACTTTTTTTTTAATGTTTTGACCCCCTATATAAATAAGACATGTAATAAATTTCCATATTCATAAGCTGAAACACTTTCACTGTTTACTTCCTTTTATCACTTACTTTCTGAAGATGCTCTTTATATTTCCGTAACATGATTGCATTTGGGATCAAATGTGTCCTTCCAGGGAAAATAGTTCATGAAATATATTAAAATGCAAGTATAGTTTTGATAGGAAAAACAAAATATAACTGGAGAGAAATAACCTTCTAATTTTCAAAGAATCAACAATTTTATAGGACACCTAAAGAGTAATGATACTTGAGAAATACCTAGGAATTTTATCAAGTTTTATAGAAGATTTGAAAAATCTATGTCACCTCAAAAATCTATCGTACCTTTGTGATTTTGTGATTCCTGCTTCTTTTACTAAACAAAAGATGCTAATTATTTTGGAAAGCATAAAGTTTAGAAACAAGAACTTGATCCCAGCTAAATCTGGTAGTTGTCTCTCTAGCCCAAATATAAAAATGTATGTACTGGGTGATGGACATTAAGGAGGGCATGTGCTGTAATGAGCACTGGGTATTATATAAGAATGATGAATCACTGAATTCTACCTCTGGGAGGGGGAAAAAAAAACGTATTGTACCATACTCACCCTCCTTATTGTGATTTGAGACAATAAAACACCTATGTGATGAAAAAATTAATTAATTAATTAATTAATTTAAAAAAGGTGTATATACTATGCTCTATAGTTGAGGATCTTCCAAATAATATAAGGTACTAAGTTTTACTCTGAGATGTAGAGTAGGGCAGTTCTTTGGAGAGATGGTGGTGGGTATTCAGTTCTATTCCAAATAGGCTTTATGGAGGTTGATCTTTTTTCATATAATCTTAAACTTTATATTTTGATTCATATCAATTTTAATGGAATCCAGTGAAGCCTGGAGGAAGCCTGTGATTGTGAGGAGAGAGTGGGGAATGTGCTTTCAGTACTGCTGTTGCAGAGCCTACGGCCAGACTTTGGCAAAAATGTCAAGATACTAACGTGTTTGTCTTTGGTGATAAACATCTAATTTATATTGTGGGCTCCATATCAAATCGTCTTGAGCGGCATCTTAGTATTTTCACCACTGTGGTTAGGAGATAACTAGAAGTAACATAAAGTTACAGTTCTAGTGTCAGTAATTTATAGAACCAGGACCATGTTATACTGAAGGTTTGTTTAAAAATACTGGCCTTCTAGCACCTGAGACGTTGAACCTTAGAGTGACTGCTCTGGTATATGAAAGCATATAAATTGCTAGAACACTCCCAAAGTAGACTGTTCTATATAAATCCACAGAAATGATGTCTTAAAGTGATGTTTATTTTTTCCTAGTTGTTTGAGATGACCTTAATTGCTCTGAACCCCACCCAATATAGGCATGACAGCTACCTTCAGATTTATTTTCAAGAAACTCCCATGATGGTAAAGTCACGGTGCCTGGCATTGTCCCTAGTAAGTACTCACTACATGTTTTTTGAAGTGAGAAAAAAAAATCTCCACTTAAGTCACCTTTAACACAAAATGAGAGA
Source organism: Ursus maritimus (assembly GCF_017311325.1). Lineage (NCBI taxonomy): Eukaryota > Metazoa > Chordata > Mammalia > Carnivora > Ursidae > Ursus > Ursus maritimus. The sequence continues at coordinate 87,479,727 of NW_024423343.1, read as the reverse complement.
AAAGAGGCCATTAAGAACTGAAGGAAAATGAGACACATCATGAGGATGATGCCTTTAGCAGTAAGAGCACCTGGAGTTTATACAGAATTTAAAATGTATGGAGTCAGAGCTCAGGGCTGCTAGAAATTTGTGAGGGTAGATCCATGTATGAAAGATAGACAAAAAATTAAAGTTGAAATAAATGGAAATACAAAAATATAATATTGAAAAAAGTTATGATATTCTTAAAAGCATCGTGCTTGTATTTATTTCTAAAAGCTACGTCGTCATTTTTAAAATTTAGTGTAAGAAAGAATCTATGGGGGAATTAGGTAAAAATGTTTTCTTGGGGGATTGTGATATATTCTCATCCATTTTGATCCAATGGGTCAGAGTTTGGCAGAAAATCTACATTTTTAACAAGCATCCTTGGTGATTCAGAAGCAAGTGGTTATGCAGATTTATTTTGAGACTGAGAAATAATCTTTGTATAGGAGTTAGGGGTGAAGAATTGGATTTTTCAGGTATTAGAAGTTGTTAATTTTATGTACTCTTAAGAAAAGATGTATAGGAAAGAAAAGTTGGCAGAACATAAAATCCCACTTCTGAGAGAGAATTTTGAAATCAGATTTCATCTATGTTATGCACTGAATATTTGTGTCCCTCCAAAATTCCTATGTTGAAGCGTCCTTGTGCTAGTATCTCAGGGGACACATGATGCAGATGACAGCATCCTTGGGGCTGAGGAGGATTTGGGGCCTCTGGAAGAATAATGGTGATTCTTTAGTGAAGTCAGAGACTTTGGCACATAGGCTTTCTGGGCAGTGACAAGGACCATGGCCAGGCCAGGGTTACTATATCCATCTCAGAGTTGCACAAATGCTTAATATGATTAGAAGTCAGGTCACATAAAGGTGATATGAACAAAGTGTTCATCAGTTTCAACTCTTCCAAGACAAAATGGTGGGATGTAGAGTCATTGCTGAACTGAGCACTACGGAACCGAAATGGGGGTCAGACTTTCAAGTATTTCTGAAAATCAGAATTTGAACAATTCATATTTTAAGTGATTATTGATACAGTTGGATTAATACTTACCATGTTTGTAACTGTGTTCTATTCCTTGCATTTATTCTTTATCTCTTTACTTCCACTTTTCCTTCTACTTTCTTTAATTTTAATAGAGCATTTTACATGATTCAATTTTATGTCCTTTCTTAGCATATCCATTATACTTCTTTATTATTTTTAGAGTTTACCCTAGAGTTTACAATATCCATTTTTAACTCACCTAAGTGAAACTTCAAATAAAATATACCAGTACATATATGGTCCAGGGACCATTCCTCTCTCGTCTCTTGTGACATCGCTATCCATTTATTTCATTTTTTCATATCCAAATACCATAATCATGTAAAACATTGTAACTATTTTTTTTTAAAGATTTTATTTATTTATTCAACAGAGATAGAGACAGCCAGCGAGAAAGGGAACACAAGCAGGGGGAGGGGGAGAGGAAGAAGCAGGCTCATAGCGGAGGAGCCTGATGTGGGGCTCGATCCCAGATCGCCGGGATCACGCCCTGAGCCGAAGGCAGACGCTTAACCGTTGTGCCACCCAGGCGCCCCTGTAACTATTGTTTTTAAGCAAGCTATTATATTTTAAATTAATTAAGAATGAGAAAAGTTAAATATTTTTATTTTACCTTCATTTATCCCTTCATTGATGCCCTTCCTTTCTTTATAAAATCTTTGCCTCCCCAGAGTGAGTTTTTCTTGCTTTTTACATGTCTTATAATTTCTTGTTGAAAACTGGATATGTTGTATTGGTAATAGGAACTGAGTTAAATAGTTCTTTAGTGTGAGGACTCACGATAGTCTTCCTAGAAGTTAGACACCTTAGACTATCTTTTTTTCAGTTCTAAGTATCAGAGACTTTAAGTTCCTCTAGTGTCCTCATTTTTATATCCCATATTGCTTTGCAGTTCCCTAAGAATTGCTCTTTGAATAGAGTTTCTGTACCTTGAAGCTCTTTAAACTATAAGCCATTGTTATTCTGGAACCCTGTTGGTGTGGTGCTTTCTATAATCTTTCAATTAGGGTGCCTGGGGAGCTCAGTCAGTTAAGCATCTGCCTTCGGCTCAGGTCATGATCACAGGGTCCTGGGATTGAGCCCCATGTGCTTGGGCTCCCTGCTCAGTGGGGACTCTGCTTCTCCCTCTCGCTCTGCCTATTTCTGCTCTCTCACTCTCTCTGTCAAATAAATAAATAAATAAATAAAATCTTTAAAATGAATAAGCGAAGTTTATAGTCTTCCAATTAAATTCCACTCTTTTACCAAGCCTGTGTCTCAGTGATAGGACCATGACAAGTGTTTCTTTACAGGTATAGCTCCCCCCCCCCCCCCCCCCGCAATCCTTCCCTTGGTTTCAGGATTACCAATCTATTTCCATGAAATACTGTCCCTTATTGACTGTTTTTTCCCCTTCGGTGAGCTAGGAAAACCAGAGGGGGCTAGACTAGGGAGGGATTCCTTTTCTCCAGCTGGCATGATGTATCAGAACTGAATTTTGGCAGTCTTTTTACCTGGAGAGTGGGACTTTGTTATAAAAGGACTGGTTATTCTTCTCTTTCCCATTCCAGAGCCAGCGCTTTCTCTCAGATTCTCACAGAAAGATCCTGGTAGGGCTCCTGGGAGGAAAGTTCAGGGAAGTATGTAGACCCTCCTAAGACATCAGCTCCTAAGAGAGTCACTCTCACGTTCGTCCACACTTAGGTCTAGGAATTCACCAAAGCTGTCATTTAAAGGTTCCAACCAGTTTATGACACTAGTACATTCTGGCCCAGGTGAGTAGATCTTGGTTTCTCCGTCTCTCTCTCTCTGGTTCTCTCTCTCTCTCTTTCTCTGTCAATCTCCCTTGCTCCAGGCTAGCTCTCTGGATGCATCTCTCTCTCCAGATTTCAGGATGGCAGACAGCCCTGTGACCTCAGTTCTCACCCAGGTCTTGATTTTCAGTTTATCCACGTTTTCCTTGTTAGAAGATTAAGAGTAACAACTTTCAAGCTCTTTATGTCAGAGCTAAAGCTAGAAGTCCCAATAGTGAGATTTTAACAATTTTGTTTTCATTTTTTTATACTATTCTCTATTACTTTTATAATAAACTTAAAAGTCATACTTGAAAATGGAATTGGTGCTTGACGAGGTAAGCAACAGTTGTCTAGAAAATTTATGTACACACAAATCCTTGTTCTCTAACAATGCTGGAATGAGTAATGAGGTGTTTAAAGTATAAAGATTTCAAGAATATAGCATATTACCTTATCCAAAATTATAATCAGCTGTACACTTAAGAGAGTCACTTCAGTTGCAGAATGCTTCTCTGGTCTCTTGCTGTTTTTACTCTTGCAATTAGAGTACACAAACAGGTCTAATTTGCATCAGAGTTCATGGTATTTGAGTCTATCTACTCCTTGAGATAGTCTGAAATTGAATTTCTGTATAACCTAGAGTTCAGTACTTTGCACACAATAGGCATTTAATATAAATTTTTCAAATGGAATTGAAGCAACACAAGTAATGTATTTTACAAAATGTGAAATAATTAACACCTTTTTTTACTCCAAATTTCCTACGCTTGGTATGAAGGATAAGTTCATAGATTAAAAGATAGATTGTCAGAGGGGATAACAATAAGACGCAACTACAGGTTGTCTGTAAGTAACCCACTTTAAAGACTCAAGTTTAAACTAAAAGGATGAAGAAAGATATATCATGATGACAATAATGAAAAGAAAGCTGGTATAGCTACATTAGTTCTCGTCAAAGTAGACTTCAGAACAGGGGAGATTATCAAGGATAAAAAGGGACATTATATAATGATAAAAGGGTCAGTTCTTTAGGATCATAACAGTTTTAATGGTTGTGCACCCAACAATAACAAAATATAGGTGGCAAAAACTAATACATACAACTGGAAAAGTAGTCAAATTCACAATTATTGTTAGAGAGCTCAGCACCCCTGTGTCGATAATTGGTAGATCAAACAGGAATTAGACCTGGCTATAGATGACTTGAATAACACTGTCCATCAACTTGATCTGATTGACATTTTTGTAGAACATCCACCCAGAATATACATTTTTCTCAAGCTTACATGGAATATTCATCAAAATTGACCATATGTCGGTTCAGGAAATATATGTAACACATTTAACATTGGAAATCATACAAAGTGTTTATTATGCTAAGTGAAAGAAGCCAGACACAAAAAACTACATATTACTCATCTTTTACAGAATTTAATTTGGAACACTGATTAGAATTGCATTAGATTTATATACATTAAATTAAGAGAATGATCATATTTACATTAATGAAACTTTCTATGCATGATTATGATATGACCCCAAACTGAGCTGTATATATTAACCTTAAGAATTTATTTCTAGGTATTTTGTAAGATTAAAAAAAGACTCTTTTTTGGTATATGGATAAAACTCTTACTTATAATATTTCATAAGTGATCTAAATTTACATTAAATATAATTTTTTAGCTAAGCAACTTGAATTTTTGATGTAAAGAAGTATCTCATGTGAAAATTGTATTTTGGCCTTTATTTTCCAAAAATGTTAAATAGCTCATCATTCTCCTGTCTCTATATGAGCAGACCAAAGCTCTAGAAACCAATTGCTTTTATTTAGGGAAGTGATATATTCCTTTCTGTTGCGCCCCTCTGTTTTCATATTGTTATGCTTTAAAAAATGACCCTGTCATAATTACGAGAAACCATGGCACCTGTGTGTATTTTTATTTTTCTTCTGATTGCTTTTGTTGTGTTCTGTTTATTCTATTAGACACTTAAGAGGCAGATTTGACATGTTTTAGTCTCCATTGCCTCATTATTTTATAATTCATTACTCTCATATCTGAGCATTTTTATTTCCCTTCTATTTCTTCGTTTGGGTCTACTTCATGGTAATTTTTGTAACTTCTATGTTGGATATTTAATGCATTTTCAGTTTTTCTTCTTTCCTGGTGAATGAATTTAAGGTTCTAAATTTCCATGTGAGGAATAGTTTAACTTAATATGCAAGTGTCAATATGGTCATTTTCAAGATCATTTGGGTCTCAAAAATTACTAAAATATGTTTTAATCCCATTTTTGTTTCATTAGATATTTAGAATGCATAAATTTTCTAAACGTATATTTTTATGTTATCTATTCTATTGGTTTCTAGCTTAATTGCCCTGTGGTCCGAAACATGGAATATATGATAATTTTTTGAAATTTGTCATAATGTGGGGTTTTTTGGCTTTAAAATGTGGCTAATGTACATAAAATTTTCATGTGTACTCGACAAAAAAATGTATATTATCTAATTGTTCACTGTAGGGTTCTATATATGTCCATTAGATCATGTAAAATATTTTCCTTTTTTTTCCCATTTGACACATCAATAACTAAGATAGGTGTTTGATATAACTCGTGTATTAATTAGGCCACAACAGAGACTGGATATTCATTCTGAATTGACTATATCCTTTTGTTTGTTTTGATTTGTTGTCTTTAGTTTCTTGTTTACTCTGGTAACAGCATGCTTTGTAAGTTAACTATACAGTCTCACTTCCTATATATCTTATAGAATCCTCCAAGATTTATTTTTCTTCTTGTTGTGACTCTCTAAGAATATTTTTAAAGAAGTTCTTCATGTAGTAAGTCTTTGAGACCTTACATACCTGAAAAGTTATTTTCCTTCGAGACTTGCAATGATAATTCCATTATTTTCTTTCTTTTTTTTTTTTAAAGATTTTATTTATTTATTCAACAGAGATAGAGACAGCCAGCGAGAGAGGGAACACAAGCAGGGGGAGTGGGAGAGGAAGAAGCAGGCTCATAGCGGAGGAGCCTGATGTGGGGCTCGATCCCATAACGCCGGGATCACGCCCTGAGCTGAAGGCAGACGCTTAACCGCTGTGCCACCCAGGCGCCCCGCATTATCCTCTTGTATATCAAGTTGTTTTGAACATGCTGATGTCAATCTGATTCATATTCCTTTTTGGTGCTATGCTTTCCTTTTCAATATACTTTAAGATTTTTAGAACTTATTTTGCCTGTGATGCTCTTAAATTTTATAACTATCTATCATTCATCTGTCCTATGTTATCTATGCGTTTGTAGTTGTTTTCTCCAAACTTTTTGTTCTTCAATCTTTAAGTCTTAAGGTTTTTGAAATTTTTAATTCTGGGAAAAACTTTGTCAATATTCCTTCAAATATTTCCTCATTTTTTTTCTTCATTCCCTTTTGGACTGCTAGCGCATGGCTACTGACATATATTTCTAGCTTTCATTGCTCTTAATTCTTCCTTTAATACTGTCTCTCTTTTTATCCCTTCTTGATGAATTCTGAGACAGATCTTTGAGTAAATCATCCAGTTCACTATTTTGTTCACTATTCTGTTATTTAGCTGTATTCCATCTGTTACATAAACTCCTGTACTGAGGGATTTATTTTAACCACTCTGTTTTCGTTCTCAGAATTGTCGCCCCACTTAGGGATTTGCATTTAATATGTGGAATAGGAACCTCATCACAGTGGCTTAACCAAAGACGCTTAATTTTATTACATATAAAAAGTCCAGAGACAGATTGTTCAGGATTTGTGGGGTGGATTTATAATGCCAGCTGTGACACAGGCTCCTTCTGTGTTTCTGCTCAGCTCTCCCTCTCCTATGAATTTTGTCTTCATGTTTAATCTCACTCAGTATCAACTCCAGCACTGCCCCTTTATCCCAGGTAGGAAGGAGAAGGGATCGCGGAGGGCAAAATGTACCTTTTTAAAGAACTTGTTGTAGATGTCCTATCAGGAAATTCCTGCTTTTTTGTCATTGGTCACTCCTGTTTCACATAGAGCATCAAGGAATGCTGGAAAATGTAGCTTATTGGCTGAGCATAGGGCCACTCTGGAAAATAAGTGGACCCAGGTTATTAAGAAGGGAAACTGGATATTAAATAGTCAAATGGCAATCTCTTCACCGATGTTTACAAAAATATGGTTCTGGGACTTAATAAGTTTCCTGATCTAAATATTCACTTTTTAGCTTAACAATTTTCTTTTATTATGTTTTCATATATTCCTCTACCCTCCTTCTATTAAATAATTGTTGAATTTTCTGAATCTATCCTCCGTGTCTTTTATTTCATCTTCCCCCCATTTCCCCCATCCCTTTACATTATATTTTTTGAGAATTCTATAATTCAATCATGTATATTAATTCAGTCTTCAATTCTGTTTATTTAGATTTTCTATCAATAACATTGATAACTTCTGTTAATTTTTAAAAACTCTTTTCTTGTGCTATGATTATTCTTTTGTCATAGGAATGCGATCTTGTCTTATGAATATAATATTTTATAAAAGATTTGTGAGCATACCAATTTCATAATTTTAAGTTATTTTGTGACTTATGAATTAAATGTTTTCATCAGCACTTATTTTTCTGCTATTAGGTCGGTGTTATTCATCTTATTCATGCTAATGATGTTCTCCTAGCGCTTGGTGATTCTTGTTTACTGTTTATATTTATATCATGTTTATATATAAGGAACTAATTTATTAGTTTTGAAAAGTAAATTGCAATTCTCAAAATGGTGGCAGTCATGATTCCCCTGGGTTACAGGAAAGTTGTGGTCAGAGAAACTTGGAGATTCATCAAGTCGGCCTCCTTGGGAGGGTACCTAGCTTACCACCTCCCTTTTTCTTCTGTGCCCGAGGGCTCATCTTATCTGTTCTATGTGGAAGATCTATGTGATTTAGAAAGTATTTTTTTCTGCCTCTAGCCTGAGAGTAGATACTACTTTTAGCTGCTTTAACAATAAGTCCAACTATTCTTTGATGTTTTAATTAACTATCCTACAGGGGCTTTGTGGGGCCCCTTCTGCTTCCTGAACCTGTTTTCCATGGACCAGGGGCTTTTCTCCTGCTTTTCAGTGGTCTCCTGTCTCACAGGGCTGGGACAGCTGTGTTTTCATATGAACTTATTTTGTATCTTGCAGATATTTCTCAATGTTTCTGCTCCAGTGATGCTGCTGAAAACTGCTCAGTTATCCAGTGCTATTGGGGATGTGTTTTTCTTCTGGATATGGCTTTTGCTATTTTTAAGTGAGTCTTTAGAAAGGCAGGAAGATAAATTTGTGTGTCTGGTCAATCATCTGGAATCAGAAATAAAAGCATCTTTGCAGTACTTTTCAGCAAGAATCTCATCCTCATTATCCAAATTGGAACGGAGGGAAGAATGAGATAGAAGTATTTTTGTACAAAAATGGTCAGAAGGAGTGAATAACAAGGCCTGTAAGGAAATTCCTTAGGGTTTTCAGGTCATAGCAAGGAGAACCACATGGCACCAGAAAAGTTTATGTTGTGCCATTAGAGGAGGTTAGGAGATGGTAATGATACCACATGATGAGTCAAAAAGACTCATCATGAAAGTAGCATTTAGAAATATACTTTGGAGTAAGAAAACAAACGATGTTAGGTGTTGGGATCTTAGTTTAGAATTTATTTTATAGGCTTAAAATATAAGCATAGTAAATATTAGCATTTGCTATTATATTACTAATAGTCACAATTTCTCTAAGAACACCATCGAACTATATGATGTTATAAGGTCCCTTATGGGCTAAATTGATCCTTGGAAGTTTCCTAGGGAAGAGAGATCTTTGGACTGTGGTTTTATCCTTGGGTGATCATGTGTCCTAAGGAAAACAAAAAAAATCTCTGTTCAGTTTGGCTTACTATAACAAGAATACCATAGGCTGGATGGCTTAAAAAACAAACATTTATTTTTCACAGTTCTGGAGGCTGGGAAGTTTAGATCAAGGAACTGGTAGATCTGGTGTCTGGTGAGGACCCTCTTCCCATTTTGCAGACAGCCATCTTCTCATTGTACCTTCACAGGGTAGGGAGAGGGGGAGGGAGGGATGAGCAGAGAGAGAGAAGAAACAACTGCTCCTAATTATAAAGGCACTGATCTCACTCATGAGGGCCCTACATTTATGACATCATGTAAATCTCACAAAGGCCTCATGTCCTAATACCATGACATTGAGGGTTAGAATTTCAATATATGAATTTGAAGGGCATACAGCATTCCATCTACAACAGGTTCTTACTAACCAAGTATGCCAATGATTCTAACTGGAAAGCTAAGTATTACTTGAGAGCAGGCTATCAAAGTACTTGGTTCTTGAAGCTATCGTGTTCATAAAATGGAGTGGATCCCCTCAATAAACCAAATAACAAAGCAAAAAGTTGCTTGGTTAATACATACTTATTTTTCAATAAAGTTAAAAAAAAATAACCATGAGATTTATTGGAGATATAATCATATATCCTTGGAAGATTTAAAAAAAAAAAAGTGTTTTGCTTCTTTGGACCCGATAGTTTACTTTTCTCCACTACATGATGCCATTAGCCATACTACATATGTTTATTTTCTAAAATCAAAATTTTCCTCTAGTTATTAACCAACTCACAGTATCCATTCATTAAACTGTTTGTTGACCCTCAACCTCTGATTTCCATATTTCCACCACACCATGACAACTGCATGACACTTCTACAATATTCAATAGCTCAACATTCAATAAGAGCCCACCTTGTGTTTGCTTCTGAGAACGCATCCGGATTGTTAATTTCATACATACTATAGGGATTTCTGTCACACATTCTGAAGGTGTTCTCCTTCTAACCTTGCTGGTTATACCTTCTTAGTTGTCTACCATGTCTGTTTTACTTTAAAGTCAAGACTATTTTCCACAAGTACTGTAAAAGTCATCATTTTCAAGTATGGACTAAATTGAAAAGGTATGATGTTCATTCAATTCAGGTGACCAAAAATTGATTTATTTGAGTCACTTCTTGAGTTGAAACAATAAATAACTTGATAGAATTAAACTATGACATGATTGAGTAGACATTCAATATAGCAAATGGTCCCTCTATATTTGTGGGTAAAAGCAGCCTAAAGCATGAAAAAATTAGAATTGTCTTAAATTTTCAATATCTTTATTGTCCATAATACTTATACTAAACTGTGATGTATGCATTCTAAGTTGTCCCATTAGAACTTCTAGCTATAAAATAAATTGTCAATTTCAGCTGAAAAGGGAACTAAAATAAATGGTACTGTAGAGAAAACAAATCTAGGGGATTTTATCCTAAGTCTCTCTTTCTTTCCAAGTACTGACATGGGACTGCCTATGAGAAAAGTGCTTTCCAATAAAAATTAAAAGTCAAAAATTAAACATGGTTGGGTTTGACTATTACAAAAAAAGATGAATATCAAATATTTGTTTTAAAATATTTTTCTACTTCAGTTTTACTGTTAAGTGACTCTAGGTAAGGTAGCTCACAGCTTTCTTTCCAACAGGGTACTTGGAAATATGGATACATAATTCTGTAATATCTCTGTTTCTAAATACACAGTATATATCTCTTTGCTAAATGTATCTTGTGTTATCCAATTAGTTGGGCTAAAGTGGAATGAGGGCAAAGAGGATCAAGATATGTCAAGACTAGAGGTAGAGTCAGTGCTGTAATGAAATTATAGCCACAACTGCTAACATGATTTGGAAGAGTGGTGTTTTGTGTATAAAGACAATAGAGTTACCATGAGCTAAAGCGGTAGAATTAAGGACAAAATCCTGTGCTTCATATTCAAGATTTTAGGTCCAAATAGGAAGATTGAGTGAAAAGAAAGTCAATATATATAGATCAGGAATATTCTTTCATTTAACTGCCAATCATTGAGGATATACTCAGTGTTGAGCACTGTGGTGACTTTGGGGACACAGCAGTTTTCACTTACGGATGACCAATTTTTCTTTTGATACTCTGTTAGTAATATGACACTTTCCTATTTCTTTCCCAATATTCTTTGGCCACTTTGTTTTTAGGACTTTTTTTCTCCCTAATTTGCACTCTGTTTAAATATGGCTTTTCAGTTGAGCTTTTTTTTCTTTGTTAACATTCTCTTTTCTTTTTATGTTCTTTCCTTTGGTATCATACCGATGCTTATATTTAAATAGTCAGCCTCCATCACTCTAACACCCATATTCTAGTTTCTATCATCAACACCCAGATCAAGTGTTCCAAATCCGTGCTACATCAACGAATGACATTTTTTCAAGCAATACGGAATTAGGAGTCACCACCTTCATCCAAGTTGTGTGGCTTTCTAGTTTTGTTTCTTGTTTTATTTCTTGGAATAGGTTTTCCCCATTTGTAAAATGGAGTCAGTTACCTCCCTTAAGGGATTTTTTAAGAACACATATATATGAATGTAAAATGATTACTGCTTTTTAGATATAAAGCTTCTTTTTTGCACCACATGAAGATAAGCTTTATGAAGATTTCCATTGTGTCAAGCAGAGATGAACCCATATTCTTTTGAAATACGAATATATTCTATCTTGTATTTTAAAAATTTTACACTTGTTTTATCTCCACCCTCAACCCACACCTTGACTATAAGTTTAGGAATGGGGACTTATTAATGCATCTCTTTAGCACTCCAAACACTGTTTAACGAATCAGAGGCATGCACAAGTGGTTGTTGAATTAAATTGATGATCAGCTTTTATATCTGAGAAAGACAAAAACTTCCAGAGTCTATTAAATCCATCCTTTGTTAATAAAATGAGATACATTAAGGTTCTTCAGAGAAACTATGTTTTTGTTGATGGATGAGAATTAAATCTGCGCTTGGCTTGAAGGTCTGCAAGCAGGCTGCACCTGCTTCGGTTGTCAGTGCTAGGATTTGTAATGCCAGAGTAGGTGTTGCTTCTCATTGTCAAGTATTAGAGTAAGCAAACTACACTTTCTATCAATCATACATGGCATGCATTGTGTGTGCCTGCTGCCTCTTGAAGCTCTATTAAAAGAATATAACACTGGACGGGAACTGTCAAAGATTTAATCTACCTGCACCCGCCTCCTTCTGCATCCCAGTTGAATCATAGACTGATGAGAGATATTGGCATGCTGACAACACAGAAGAGGGGGGAAAACCTGTAGACATCATTCATGCATTGTATTTTATTTCTATTTTGAAAGATTGGAATTTCGCATTTTGAATTTCCACGTTCTAGCCGTACACCACGCATGCAAATTTGTGTTAGCAAAAGGAATATGTAGATACTTTAAGATTCATGATGCTAGTAGCAGTGAGGTATTATATTTCTAAAAAGCTTGACTTTGTTTAATGACACTCTGTGTGCTTCCTTGTTCCATCATGAAATAATTTAATTCTCTTTTTTATAGAAAAGAATGATGAAAAAGGCATAGAGAAACAATCTCCACCAGCTCTTCAATGGGAACGCTATTATGTCAAATCTTAATTATTTATGACTTAAGAATAATTAGGTGTGAATATACAAAGTAAGTATATCTGAATTCAGAAAACAAGCACCTTGCTTTGTCTGAAGGGATGGTCTCTTTGCTGTCATGTCACTCTAGCTTCTTCATGTGCATCTTTAAATAAGAAACTTTAACCAACATAGAGAACAAAATGTTGAACTATCAGTTTTCAAAATACGCAGCTCTTCTTAGGGTGACCATTTATACTATTGTTACATTATAAAAAACTGGCAATCTGTATTGATGTTTTTGTAAAGCCATTCTGTAACTTAGAGACACTGTTTTCTTCTGAGTTTACACAATATGAAGAGAAATCAGAACACTACAGGAAAATATATCCTACAGTCCATCCCATTCACATGGTCTAGGTAAGATTTTGGTAAATGTTGGGTCAGTAATTCATGGTTAAACATTTGTTAATACTGAAAGTGATAGTAATCTACATTGTGAATTTAAGAAAGAGGAATGTTTTAGCTTTTGAAATGTCAAGAGAACATGCACATTGTGTTTTGAAAGTATAAGTTATTTACAAATGTATTTTTTAATATGGAATTAAATTGTATTTTCTTGTGAATAGGACTTAGGAAAACCTGAATTAAAGTTGTTTGGATACTATGATTAGGAAAATTTTATAGATGTTATTAATTATATTGACCACAAAAGAACCTTGGTATTTCTTCCATACAGTGTCTTATTTTTAGTTATATCTTTGAAATAATAATTTTTTCTTACAGAGGCCATTAACCCTGACAATCAAGGAACATTCAGATTGTTTAAATACTTTTGACACTATGTTAGATAATTTTATGTTATCAACTTGAATGGATCAAGGAGATAGCTGGTTAAACATTACTTTCGGATGTATTTCTGAGGATATTTCCAAAAGAGATTAATATTTCAGTTGGTAGGCGGATCAGAGTGTAGTGCTATCTCTGATGTGGCTGGGCATGATTCAATCTGTTGAGGTACTGAATTGAATAAAAGAGTGGAGGAAGGGAAGATTCCCCTTCTTGCTGTTTCATTGTTGAACTGGGGGGTTAATCTTCTCCTCTTGGTTCTCTTTCTCTGGAAAGCTCTAATACAAGCACATTAATATAATTGAGTACTACATAATTACCAAAAATTAGAATGCATTATTTAAAAACTTATTTTCATAGACAAAGGCTCAGAAAATATTAATTAGTATTGGCTGTCTTTCCTTCGGGGGAATTTTTCTCACTTGCATTACAGATTTTGATTGTGCACCTACATTCATCAGGGCTGGTGGAAATGTTGTGTGCTCCACACTGGAGAACCCTCCCTGCCAAGTTTAACCCTTGCTTCTTTTCTGGGACCCAGTGCTTCATGTTTCAGGACACATGAAACTTAAATTTCTTTATTTCTCAATGTGGGAATCTTTCCCCATGTTGGTAGGAAATATTTAATTCTACAACCATTGTTGTATAGATTTCAGATCTAAATTCCCTGCCAGTTTCCTGAACAAAACAGGCAAGGTCTTGGAGTCTATACATTAAAATAAGGCCTGACTTTCCAGGGACTATTACTTCTGGCATGAAGGGATTTCCTTTCTTTTTTGCTATAGAACTTGAATTCATATTTATATTTTTTATTATTGTTTTAATTTTTTATAGGATTCATCCTTTTTTAGAAAAAAGAAGGAAGGTCCTTGTTAATCTATCCGCATTAAAGTGAACTGGAAACATCAGACTGAATTTCAAGTATACATTGTATGCTAGAAACATTTACATTCTAAAACTCTGAATCCAAACATTTCCTCCAATAATAGTAAATAATTCTTTATCTGTTTCCAGCTTATGATGGAACAAATAAACTCATTTCATTCACATAGCTTACTTTTATAATTAGGCAAAACCTGAAAATTGGGCATCGTTATCCAAACTTTGCAAATAAGAAAAGTGAAGTTCAGAAAAGCTAAGAAACTTGCCCACAGCCATTCAGCTAGTGACTGGCAAGAAAAGTTTGGAATCTGAAACTGTCTGATTCCAAATACTCTGAGCTTTCCACCAGGTCTTGTAGCTCCCAGTAAAATCAAACCAGCCACTGAGCTGTGTATGATAAGGCCACTGGTCATAATGAGTCTTTTCTATATCAGATACAGTAGAAGGGACTCCAATAATATCATTCACTTATGACAATACACACTTGAGAATAAATTCCGCATATTTGCCTTCAGAGAGGTGGTTAAGAGAACTAACTCTTGAATCATATGTCATATCTAGGTTTTGAACCTAGCTCTGTGTGACCATGAATAAGTTATTTAACCTCTCTGAGCTTAGTTCGCTTATCCAGAAAATGAAGATCGAGTAGTATTTCCTTGATTAGTTTTGGTGACATAAATTAGCAAATAACTAGAGAGCTCTTAGAATAGTACTGGATACTTAGAAAGGAGCTTAATACATGTTAGCTATTTTTATTCAAATGATCCATATGGAAATGTCTTGCATCAGTTAGTCTAAAATTGATAAAATATTTAGTATGCATCAAATATGGCAACGAAATTCTTAAATTTGTGAAATGCAATGTGTTTACCTTTTTCCAAGTGGATCTGTTAATTAAAGTCCTTTCTCATTAGCAGCTGTGCTTTTTTTATAGGAAAACATTTTTTATACCTTCAATTTGTGAGAAGCTAAGAAGCATATGACAATTTTAATGAGGTTCCTGTCTACTTACATGAAATAAAAATTCTTCCACAATTTTTCTAAAATTAAAGTTCCCATTAGAATTTTAATGCCTGTGTTTTACTCTTTTTCCTAACTATTACTGACATCAGCACTGAACCTTTTACTGTGAAGTTTAATTTATATGTTGGAATGCCATGAACACATAAATATGCCTCATAACAACACTATATGGAATGTACTCTAAAAAAATCATAGAAGTAAATAATAATTTATGTATTTCTCTGAAGACTACTTAAATCCTCACTGATGTTAAGTTCTTAATAAGTAATCTTTGATAGCATTTCAGTGACCTGTCTCCTTAATATTTCTTTTTAATTTAACTAAAGACTTTTTCTTCATGGGGATGGCATTAATCCTAATAAGATGGATTAGTATTTCTGTTTTTCCTTTTTTTTTTTTTCATAGCTCATGCCATCTGAAAATTTATGTACTGAAGCCTTTCCCATCAAGTGGAAATAGACTCAGTAATTCCAACTTCACCTGAGGATGCTGGTCCTCTTCTCTCCAGAGCACTATGGTACATGTTGTAAAGTGAGAGAAACAACCAATAGCTAAGAGTGAGGGGTCAGTAGAAAAGTTAGAGTCTCAAACATTTAGCCAAGATTAAAATAGTACCATAGGGGATTAACTAGGGGGGCAACAAGTTATAGATAAAAGGATATATTAAAATTTAAGACCAACTCTTCATACCATTTAATAGTTTTCTTCAGGAGGACTTGGCAACCAAAGACTGACTAAGTAGGGGATCCAAGAGTGTCTCTATGTTTCTAAGATTGCTGATCAGGGGAGACCAGGTGAGTGGGGAGGCAATGAATTAAAAAGGCAACAGATAGTTAGGAGCACAGGAAAGATTTTCAGTCTCTTGCTCTCCAGGAGATACGGGGAGAGAGGATTTATCAGATTGAGTGAAAAATGGTAGAAGTGATATCCAGGAAGTAATAGATAGCAGGAGAAGTTTAGCACTAGAAAATTTTAGACATCCAACATTATCAGAGGAAAAAAAAAATGATCCCACATGTACTTGGTGATCAGTAAGTGAGATGGTGGAGAAATGAAATATTATCTTCATTGCTTGGCTTCTCGAGCCATTCATCTATCAGTTTAAGTAGACACTGAAGATAAAGCAAGTCTAGAAGTGGACCCAGATTTTGTGGGCCTGAAGCACATACAATTTTGGTGTCTTTAAGAAGACAAAATTTTAAATGTATAGTTATAAATATACAATTAGGTAAGAACCTTGAAAGGGGCTCACACAATTAAGAGGCCCTGAAGATAAATCTGGATTAGCTGTTCATTAAGTTCACCTCTTATTGAATGCCTGCATTCCAGGTACTGTGCCAGGACACAGTAGATACTACGGAGTGATACCAGCACAGTGGGACCCAAATATATAAAACCAGGGCTGAAACACACATAGTCATGGACTTTCATAAATCAAATATCCACTCTGTTATTCTGAGTAAGGGAAATGATTTTGTTTTCAATGGCAATGACGTATTTATTAATGTCCTAGGATCTATGGATCTATGAGCCACATATGGGCATCTTCAGCAAATCACTTACTATTACATTTTTTCTAAAGGAAAGGATGGCAATGTTTTAGTGTTCAGGCAATATTCAATTATTTCAATATAGCAGTTGAAATCTCTTGATGGTCCAATGATTTCATTGTAAGCAATATTTTCCATCTACCATTTGGATTTTGTCCAAATCTCCTGAGATCTCAATCCAAATCTCAAGAGAATGCCATCCAAATATCATGAGATGTCTCCCAAATCTTGCCCGATCTCAGTCCAAATCTTGTGCAATCTCATGCATGTTTTTGTGAGATTTCTCCCCAAATCTCGTGAGATCTCAGTAAAATTTTCATGAGAACACTTTCCAATCCTCATATCTTCCAAATCTTGCCCAATCTCGGTCCAAATCTCGTGAGAACTCAGGCTTAGCTCATGAGATCTCATCCAAGTATCACCTGATCTCAGTGCAAATCTCGTGAGGTCTCACACACATCTTGCGAGATTTCTACCCAAATCTCGTCAGATCTAAATCCTGAGACCGGCATCCAAATCTCATCAGATATCTTCCAAATCTCGCCCGATTTCAGTCCAAATCTCGTGAGCTCTCAAGCACATCTCCTGAGATTTCTACCCAAATCTCACCAGATCTCAGTCCAAATCTCGTTAGCACACAGGTTTATCTCATGACATCTCATCCAAATCTCCCCAGATTTCAGTGCAAATCTTATGAGATCTCACACACATCTCATGAGATTTCTACCAAATCTCGTGAGATCTAAATGCCCATCTTGTGAGATATTTTCCAAGTCACGCCCAATCTCAGTCCAAATCTCGTGAGATCTCACATACATCTTGGGAGATTTTTCCCCAAATCTCTTGAGATCTCAGCAAATCTCTCACAACTCAGTCCAAATCTCGTGAGACCTCATCCAAATCTTGACACATCTCAGTCCAAATCTCGTGAGATCTCCTGCACATCTTGAGAGATTTCTACCCAAATCTCCTTAGACCTCAGACCCATTTTTGTTAGAATTCAATCCAAATCTCGTGAGATCTCATCCAATTCTTGATAGATCTCAGTCTAACTCTTATGAAATCTCTACATAACAATTAGCTAAAGTTTTTCCTTCCTTCTTTACATTTCCTGTCCACTCCAAAAATGAAATGAATCAGAAATAATGAAGAGAAGAAGAAAAAGAGAAATAAAATGTCTTTATAAGCACAAACAGTATGGGATTAAATAAACAATGTGTTTCTGGCATTATTACTGTAACCTCTTTTCCTTTGCTGTTGAAAGAGAACATTGTCTTAGATGTAATCTTACTTCATACAGAAATCTCTCTATATCGTGCAATATTTTATTAATATAATAACAATGCCATTGATAATAGTGGAATAATATTTTGCAGTTAGAGAACACTTCTCTTCAAGATAAGTGGGCTAACAATAGCTCTGATTTCATTGCTATTAAATCAGTTAAAATAATAGGTTTCCGATTTGCATAAGCTGCAGATTAATGGTGTTTACTGAGCAGTGGAAGTTGTACTTATATTCAGAATGCCAATGACAGGAGACATGAAAGTCGGAAGCATCCTGTCCTCCTGTAAACCAGTCACATGTTTATTTTTGGCAAAATGATAAAAGCACATTAGCATAGCAACTCAGTCAAGCTTAATGCAGAAATAACTAATTGAAAATCCTGGAGGTTCATGTAAGAATGAAATGAGTACTTTGTTTATTTAATTAAAGCAAAAGTAACTTTTTAATGATCCATTTAAAACCAAAGACACTTGAAAAACTGAGCAGGAAGTTTATAGCCTTATTGAAAATTGTAAGATTGCTTTGAATATGTAAATAAAGATTACAAAAAGTGATAATGCTATTATAAGCTCCCACAGTAGGAAAAAAATGGTATTTTTTATTTCACCCTTCCTTCCTTCCTTCCTTCCTTCCTTCCTTCCTTCCTTCCTTCCTTCCTTCCTTCCTTCCTTCCTTCCTTCTTTCCATCTATCATCTATCATTTATCTATAATCTATGTATTTGGCCGTTCTCTTTCTCTATAATAAAAGATGATATTCTTCCTTTAATGTGGCCATCCCAGAGAAGGAGCTGCTCCCTGTCATTGGATACACCACAAGGGGAAGATGAATATAGTGTATTCCAGCCATAACAGCCTGCAGTTCTTTCCAAGGCTGTTTTTTCCCCCTAGACCAATCCCCTGGTCCTTCAGACATAATGAATGAGCTTAGGGACTTGCAAGAGATTCAATATCATTTGTACTTTATCCTAAAGGAAGAACTGAACCCTTTGACAGAGATCAGTATGCACAGAAATGAATACTTCCTGCAATGAAGTGTTGAAGGTGACTTATGTCAGTAATGATACAAACATAGTTTTTTAAGGCTAGAAAGATTGCTCCCTAGGTATTTATTTGTTCTATCTTGGAATTTGCGATGGTGAGCCAGGTCCTGTAGTTTTTGAAAGGGGATTTAAATGAAGAGCTCCTTCAAAGCCTTATCAGTTTAATGTTTTATTCAAGTTAGTTTTTTACCCTCATGAATAAAGAATGATTAAATATATGGTAATACATATGGGGGTTCAATTTTGTGATTTGCATTCTAGGCTTGGAAGTGTACATATAATTATCCATTCTTATACAAAAACATGCCATTAATTTTGAAGAATGCAAACAAAAATTCCAAATCTTAGCAAATTTTAGAAAAAAAAAAGTCACAGAATGTGGCCTTAGGATCCTCACCTTCACATAATTCCATCTCATTTGTGAACATTCTACATTTTGCCTTTGGCAAATGTTATTTATTCCTCTGGATATTTGCTTCTATCCCATGAAATTCAATGACTCAACTCATGTTTGAATTGTTTCTAATGGCTTTGTTTTCCACTACAGTATTTATAAAGCATCTTGTACCCATTTATCACTATCAAGAAGGGCAGCCCATCTTAGGCAATGAAGAGAATGCTTTCCATATGTTATCTTATTTCGACTCACTGAACATAGACTGACAGTAACGATTTTTAGGTGTCCACATATAGGTTCACCCACATTCTGTTTTGATTTGTCTGGTTTTTGGTTGCACACGTGTTTAATGTAAAAACCAAAAATATAAATGAAAACAGTGCAGGCCAATACAGAAAAATTTAAAGAAGAAAATCAAAGTTCCCTGAAATCTCATTGACTAACTATACGAGCATAAACACATTGTTTGGTACTCTTTCATATATTTCTCTCTGAACACACACACACACACACAATTTTATATTAATGGGGTTACATTTTTAATTAATTAATTAATTAATTTATTTATTTATTTATTATTTTTTAATGTGATTATATTTATAACATGATTTTCTTGTGGGCACTTCAGCTCTGGCTGTGGTTTGCCATCCTTTCCCCCCTTCAATGTATTCACCACCACTCACACCTGAGATTACCTGATGAGTATCCTTCCTCATTTTTTTTCTTGGCTGACTCAATCATACATACAATCATACTGGTACAGATTTGTTTTCTGATTTTGTTCTCATTTTGTGTATTTGGTTTTGTTTGTAAAAAGTAGATCACATTCTACACATTTGTCTGCAACTTGCTTTTCTCACTTAATAATAAACACAGGCACATCTCATTTCATCATACTTCGCTTTTATTGTGCTTTGTAGATACTGCGTCTTTTCAGATTGAAAGCTGTAGTAACCCTGCATTGAGCAAATCTGTTGGCACCATTTTCCCAACAGCATTGGCTCACTTTGTGTCTTTGTGTCACATTTTGGAAATTCTTGCAATATTTCAAACTTTTTCATTATTATTACATTTGAATTGCTGCAATTTCAAAACTTTAATGGATGAAGGATTGCTTCTTATGGATGAACAAAGAAAGTGGTTTCTTGAGATGGAATCTACTCCTGGTGAAGATGCTGCGAAGGCTGTTGAAATGACAACAAAGCACTGAGACTATTACATACATTTAGGTGATTGAGCAGTGGCAGGGTTTGAGAAGATTGATTCCACTTCTAAAGAGTTCTACTGTGGGTAAAATGCTATTAAACAGCATTGTACTCTACAGAGAAATTGTTGGTGAAAGGAAGAGTCAATGGATGCAGCAACATTCAATCCTGCTTTTTTTAAAAAGATTTATTTATTGGGTCACCTGAGTGGCTCAGTTGGTTAAACGTCTACCTTCCACGCATGTCATGATCTCAGGGTCCTGGGATTGAGCCCCATGTCAGCCCCCTGTCCTGTGGGAAGTCTGCTCTCCCCTCTCCCTCTGGCCCTCCCCCCACTCATGCACATCCTCTCTCTCAAATAAATAAATAAAAATATTTTTTAAAAAAGATTTATTTATTTGGGACACCTGGGCGGCTAAATTGGTTAAGTGTCTGGCTCTTGGTTTTGGCTCAGGTCATGATCTTGGGGTCCCAGGACCGAGCCCCATGTGACTCTACACTCAAGGGCGAGTCTGCCTACTAACCCTCTCTGCCCCTCCCCCTGCCCATGGGCATGCTCTTGCTTTTTCTCAAATAAGTAAATAAAATATTTTTACTTATTTGAGAGAGAGAGAAGAGTGGGGGGAGGGAAGAGAGGGAAAGAGAGAATCTTAAGCAGCCTCCGCGCTGAGTGGGAGCCCGCCTTGGGGCTTGATCTCACAACCCTGGGATCATAACCTGAGCCAAATCAAGAGTCAGATGCTTAACTGACTGAGCCACCCAGGTTTCCTGAGAGCTAATTCATTTTTAAAATTTGTCTTTTATTTTCAATGGATATATGGCTTATTCATTTTCCTATTAATGAGCATTTAGTTTGTTTCTATTTTTTGTCCTTAAAAACAATACTATAATAAGCATTCTATGCATACATCTTTATTGATTTACTCTTTTATATAATGGAGTAGGTAATCCAAAAATGAAACTACCATGGTAAAGAATAGTTGCACTTTCAGTTTTAATACTAATTTCCCTCACAGTGCTGGATATCTTCTACTGTGAATTGCCTATTCAAATCTTTGCCTTTTCTTTCTTTGATTAAATTTTTTGTTTTTATCAAACTTTAGGTTCTTATATTTATAAAAGATCTTTATATGTGTACATTTTAATCCATTTCCTCATTTCCTTTACAATATTTTTTCTCCAATTAGTTGGTCTGGTTGGCTCTCAGGAGAGAGGAGATGCATGATTGATTCTGTCTACAAGGTAGAACTCAGACCTAAGGTGGGAGAAGTCTGGTGTAAGAATCAAATCTCCTTGATTACCATAAAAATCAAAGCCATCAAAGAACAATGAAGCTGCTTTCATGGTTCTTTCTGATAAACTGGGTTTTCTTCCCCCCCCCCCCACCCCTGTCAATTTCCCTCTTGTTTGTTACTTATCTAATACTTCCTTTGGTTCCCTTAGGCACCTGGTTGAGGAAACCAAATAATAGAAATTCCATGTTTGAGACATCAATATCTGAAATAAGAACTGGGGGTCTTCCTTTCAATAGGGAAAATACTTTAAAAAAATTCTGACAGAGGTCACTTGGACTAAAGAGTGTTTTTATTTATTCAGGCACTATGCTAATCATGGCTTCTGTTGGCTTTAGGAGAAGTTAAAGGTACAGAACTTCTAGGACTCAGAACAAAGAAAGACTTAATTGACAAATAAGTAAAGGGAAGATAAACTTCTCACTGCTCTCAAGGAGCGGTAGTCTGGGAAAAGTCACACAGACACACACACACAGACACACACACACACACACAGTAAAATACATTTAGAACTTTGAGGTATAGCTAGAGTGTTGATTATGTGAAGGACAATGTCAGGCATTAAGAGTGGAGAGTTTTGCAGGGTCCAGTATGTACACTTCCCTGGGGTGGGGACCAGTACAATTTTATGACCACTGCATATGCAGTGCCTGGTTAGTTTCTGGTTCCTAACTGTTCATACCTATTTAGTGACTGAATGAATAAAGGAATGATAAGAAATTTTTATTTTGTTTTGAAAGTCTATGAATAGAGAAATGTTTAGATTTACACTTTAAAAATTTTTAACTTGTATTAGTAAGACAAGTTGGATTAAGAGGCGCTAAATGGGAGGTAGGGAGAGTCTGTTTCAGTAACTCAGGACCAAACGATGGGAAGTCTGAAGCTAGGACTTGAATATAGATGAGAAGGAAGGTTTGAGAGACAGTTTAGTTAGGAGAATCCATGTAACTTGCTGACTAATTTTTTGGAGAAATAGAGTAAATGCAGGGTTAAAAGAAAGTTCTAAATTTCTGGCTTGGGCATTCAGTGGAGGTTTCCATTGAAGAAAATAGGGGAAAGAGGTGGAAGATGTTGGTTTTAAGTTTGAACGCTGTGACAGTGGGCATACACACCTGGAGCTCAGGAAATCGGCCGTGGTGGAACCATAGCTTTGGAAATCCTAATCACATATGGTACAGAGTTTGAAAATGTTACCTATGATGAACAGCAAAATGAGGAGAAAAAGTATGGAAGTCAAAGGTCAGGGTAATACCATCTACAGAGTGCAGGAGAAGTGGTTTTAAAGGAATTTGAGAAGGAGTGAACAGAGAATTAGAATAAAGAGGAGAGAGATTATTCTCCATGTTGACAAATGAGTAATTGATAGTGTTCAATTCAACAAATTAAAAAGGTATTCGGTGTATTGAGCATTGTCAAAACAGTTTCAGTACCATGGTGGGGGCTGAAGGATAGTTTTAGGTGGTACAAATGCCTGGATGGGGGGAGATAGGCAAGGTAGAGATAAACCACTCTTTGAAAGCATGGTTGAGGGAGAAGTTGATGCATGTCCAATGCTTAGCACATAATAGGTGCTCAATAAATGTTTGTTGAAGAAATAAATGAGTGCTTAGGCTCTGAGCAGGTCAAGGCAAATGGTTATTAAATGATGAAAGAGACATATGCATGTTTATAGGTTGAAAGATATGGAGCCAAAGGAGAATGAAAAAAGAAAGTGATTTAAAATAATGTCCTGAAGAGTGAAAAAAAAGGAATGTCTCAGCACATAGACAAAATAATTCACTTTGCATAGAAAATAGGAGTAAAGATCTAAACAGACATTCAAATGTTAACATATTTGTAAATGGGGGCAAGAGGTTGAGAGTGTTTATATGATCGTGCCTATTCTCTGTATTAGGGAACACAGGCATATCAGTTCAATGATTAGAATGACTTTGGGATAATGGTAAATGGAACTGGTCACGAATAACTGGGACTGGCCAACAACAGAGAGCACCCAGATGGCATCAGTTATCAAAAGTCATGGTGGGGCAAATTGCTCAGTTCCTGTGCATTTCTCCAGCTATGCACAGCAATACAAGAAGGAAGGTGAGTGGATTGGCGATTTCCTAGGGTTTTTAGTTCTGGATCAATGGAAGGGCAAAGGCATAAAGGGATGAAAGATGACGTCAAGACAGTTTACCATAGGATCTTTACTTGAGAAAGAATAAAATAAAACCAGAAGTTTGTTGAAAGATTTAGTGGTAATTTTTATTACCATTAAATAATGGTAATAGAGAAATTGATTGCACAATTTCCTTCTAAAGGATACATATATCCTAGTTATGTTATTATAATATTAAAAAATTTGATGGAGTATTTCCAGTGCTTGATAAGGTCCAAAGAGGATTACTGAAGTGGAGAGGAGATAAAATACATACATATACACATATACATCAATTAAATATGATTCAGTATTCAAAGTTTTACTTCATTGAGACAGAAGCATCAGATGCATAAACACTTTCATATATGTAAAGTATACATGATATTTATCATAAGTATATGATATAATACATATATAACACATATGTGTATGATATAATACATATACATAAATTTGGATTCACAGATTCTTAAGAATCTCTAGAATCTCTAGAGAGAGGGGCACCTGGGTGGCTCAAGTAGGTTAAGCATCTGACTCTTGATTTTGGCTCAGGTCACGATCTAAGGGTCCTGAGATCTAGCCCTGCATTGGGCTCCTCACTCAGTGCAGTCGGCTTGAGATTTTCTCTCTCCCTCTCCCCCACCCTGCTTGTGCTTGTGCATTCTCTTTCTCAAATAAATAAATAAATTTTCAGATAGCGTGAGTCTTTGGCAGTCTGAAAGAACTGCCTACACACTTGGTAATTTTTACTTATTATGTGATTCATATCTGTTGTTTTAGAAAAATTCAAACACATCCTTAATAGCCACAGTGAGGAGAATCCTGAAGGAAATGTTACCAGTAAGGAGGTTTAGTGTTGACATGGGCACCATTTTTAATTGACTTTCATAATAGAATGTTGCTGTCAGTGGGCTGACAATTTCCTTCCTTTCTCTCCACTTTTTAGCATGGCTCTGTGCTGAAATCCTGGCCAGCAATTTTTACCTGCAAATCTGCAATCTCCTGAAATAATATTTGTTCAAATAGCATCATTCTATTCTAGATAAAAATACTCCAGCTTCCTCACAAGAAATAGTGTTATTGCAAGCTTGAACTATTGAAAAAGTAATATTGCCTCCAAGGGGGTACGCCATCTTAATAAGACATATCTCCAAGACAAGGAAAAATGTACTTTCCAAATCCTACATGCGTTATAAACCACCACTTACGAAACCTTTGTTCTAAAGTGTTGCCAATTTTACCTGAGGCAGGCATTTTACTGCATTTAAAAGGTCTCCAAGGATGTTAGGGAATCTTAGGTGAACCTGCAGGCCTAGTGGATATAATGAAAACTAAAGTTTTTGTTTTGTGAAGTTTTCTCAAGGCTTTTCTCCAGGGTATTGAAATGTAACTTCCATTTTGCTAGTCTAACTTCACCATGTAGTGTAGGCAGAAATTTTAGGAAGAGAAATAGCTGGTGAATGTAATAAACTAAAAAAATAGGGCTCTCTCCTCACTCACCTGCTGTTCTACTGAAGGTCCTGATGTTAGAAATATTGCTAATCTAATTAAAAATAGAAGCCAGTGGTTCATAAAAACGAGAGACCAATGTTATTTTTAGAATCTTTCACTTTTGTGACTTACTTGCTGGTTAGCTCTAGAAAAAAATTACCAAACCAAATTTACCCCCAGATTACTGCTAATGTCAATTTTTCTCTACTGTTAAAATTCTCTCCTTTCTTGCTCAATGAGACCAGGGTTTTACTCAAACTTATGGAGTAAACCAATTCATTCTGGGGTGCTAATAATACCTTACTGTGTTGCTCTTTGCAGAGATATTTTCTGCTTATCTTCCTTTATATATGTGATCCTTTTTTGTTTATTTGTCCACAAATATATTTTTTGAATAGGTACTATATGCCCATATAGTCTTAGAAATATAGAAGCAAACAAGACCTTAAAGATCTCTGCTGTTAAAGAGCTTACATTCCAATGGAAAGCAGACAACAGCACTCAGAGATTTTATAATATACGTACATATGGCCAAATAGTAGGTGCTGTGAAGAAATTAAAACAGGGTTAAGGGTTGGACAGTGGCTAATGGGCTTTCTTGTTCCCAAAACCCAAATCAGAAGATAACCCAGGTTTATTATTTAAAAAACTTAAATATCGACTTAAAGAGTATTAGTAAAATATTTTTATCCATTTAATTTCAATTAAAGCTGACACAAAGGAATAGTAACAAAAATATTTCCCACTTGAGAGAATGTGACAATAGCATATCAGGGAAATGCTAATATTGCATTCGGTCCCCATTTGGTACCAAAATTTTAATGGAGAAACTGAGAAAACATCCTTAACGATGAACAGGGGAGTAACAAGGACAAAATGGTAATAACGTCTAGATCTCCTCTGTCCAGTAGGGATGTCACTGGCAGGCGTGGACACTGAGCATTTGAAAAGTGACTAGCCCAAACTGACATGCTCTTATGAGAGTAAAATACACACTTGAATTTCTAAGATTTACCATGAAACAAGTTGTAAAATATCTCATTAATTGTTTTTGTATTGATTGCAGGTCGAAATAATGGCATGTTGAATATATTGGATTAAAATTAGTTTCACGTTTCTTTTTACCTTAAACAGAGGGCTACTAGAAAATTGCACATTGCTCACGTGGCTCACATTGTATTTCTAATGGACAGTGCCGAGTGAAACTCTCTAGGTCCTAAATCAGGAGTCAGCAAACTTTTTCTGTAAGGAGCCAGCCAGTCAATAGTTAGACTTCGTGGACCAAGAGAAGAGAATGGCAGATATGTTGTATGTAGTTATGTAACCATTTCAAGTACAACCATGTAAAAATGCAAACATCATATTTAGATTTCAGGTCATACAAAAATAGATAGTGGGGGGCATCTGGGTGACTCAGTTGGTTAAATGACCAATTCTTGATTTCCCCTCAGGTCATGACCTCAGGGTCCTGAGATCCAGCCCCAAGTCATGTAGGGCTCCACGCTCAGCAAGGAGTCTGCTTGTGGATTCCCTCTCTCCCTCTGTCTCTGCCTCTTCCCCACTCATGCGGGCGCACTCCTGTGCATGCTCTCTCTCTCTCCCTCTCTCTCCCCTCTGCTTCTGCTCCTCCCCCCACTCATGTGTGCACATGTGCTCTCTCTCTCTCTCAAGTAAATAAATAAATATTTAAAAAAATAGATGATGGGCTGGATTTGGCCCACTGTCCACTTCTGCCTTACAGAATTGTGAAAAGATGAAGGAGTTCAGAGCTCAGGGGTCAATATTGACTATCACTGAGCCAAAAAGGCCTTGCACCAGACTCAATTTCTGTTTCTTTTTCCTTGTTTGCAAAATGAGGGTGTTAACATCTACCCCTTCATGGAATTTAGCAAGATTTGAAGGAATTGGTTTGGAAACCATTTGACAAATTGTCGGTTTCTAATTGCTTATAAAATGTGAGATTGTCAAAAAAGACCAGGGTATTTGGAAAGCACATCTTTTGGAAAAATATGGCACATGCATGCACACACACACATGTCCACACACATGAGTTATTTAAAAAAAAGACATGAAAATGGGTCATTTAATAACAGCCTAAATTGTTAGAAAACAACAAAATTGTATTTCATGTGTGTCCTGACCCTCTAAAGAAAATGTGCAGTTCCTTAAATCTGATTGCCCCCCAAATATCACCAAGAAGCACTGAGAAGCTCCCTGATGGTGAAATTTCAAACACCTGGGTTGGGGACCATCTTTGAACAATGGTCCTACTTGAAGGGTCTCACAACAGACCATGCAGAAAATAGCTTTAATATTGAGTGCTTTTGAGTGTTGCTTCTTTGACTTTTTAGGAGAGAGAGAATTGTCAGATTTCCACATGACACTAGTATTAATGGGTTGAGGGGAAAAAGAAAACTGAATGGAAATGACTCCCTAAAACTCTCTAAATAGTTTACTTTTTCTTTTATTAATCACAACAGCATGCAAATGAATTTGGCAAGTATTTGTAACAATGAGTATGAGAATGTGATGTTTTCAGGATACAGGTAGTCTTTGATGAATACCTGAACCACAGACTTCCCAGGAGCTCTATGAACATTTTGGGCTCAGCAAACACCTATGCACCACCTTGAAGAATAATATCCATCCCATGAGATGAATTCATGAGAAATTTAGAGTTAATTTCATTTCCACAGTAATACTGACTTACATTAAAACACTCTCATTTGCTGTCCCCATGTATCCTCTAATAGTGTCCCGAAATTCCATAACCCTGCTTCGATTTCTGAGAGTGTCCTCATTTTTATATGTATCGTATCACAATCTCACTGCATGCTTTGGCCTTTTGCAAGCTAGCAAAATTAAGTATTGATACCTAGTGTCTCTATCACTAGTCTCATAGACCAAAGCAAAAAACTAGTCTCATAGACCAAAGCAAAAAACTAGTGTCTCTATCACTAGTCTCATAGACAAAAGCAAAACAAAACCAAAGCAAAAAACTATTTCCTAGTGGCCACAGTTTGAGATGCTCATAACTCAAATGCAATTAAAGATGGGCACTCACTCTAAATAGGGGTCCCCTTGAGAATTTTCAAAAACTCATTTTTAGCACCGTTGCATATGATACGGCATAATTGCCATGCAAAGCTGTTCTACAAAATTTCAAGGTTTCTATGCAACTTAGTCAAAAGATTAAAAGCTCTGAGGGAGGAAACTGGCCCAAGTTATAAGCTGCTTTGTTAACTGATTGAAATGTTCATCCGTCAGCATTCATTTAATGCCCAGAACAGAGCACAACTCCAGAAACTTCTTTGTCACTCAGTGTGACTCAATTATACTGAAGGACAGTTGGTCAAATTAAAAAGAACACACTCTCTCTCCATCAAACTTAATTATTATCAAAGGCTTGCCCTTATTATTTATTTGTCTGGATTTATGCTTAAGTGAAAAGGGTGTGTTATATTATCCTACAGAGAAGATATAGCCAGATAATTTGGATTCAAGTTCAAATTCTGCAGTTTCCATACATGTTATGAGATCCTAGACAAGTTATTTAATTTCTCTGGTCTCAGTTTTATCTGTAAACTGGAGACAATAGTAATATCTACTTTATTGAGTTGTTATGAGGTTTAAATCTGTTAACATCTATGAAGTGCCTGGCATGGAGAAAGTCCATAGGAGCAGTTGTTAATTATAGTACATAGGTAAAAAGCACAGACCATATGGTCTAAAACTTAATTGGCACGATTGTGTAACTTTTTATTTAGAAAACTTGACAAGATGGGGGCACTTGGGTGGCTCAGTTGGTTAAGCGTCTGACTGTTTGTTTTTAAGATTTTATTTATTTATTTGACAGAGAGAGAGACAGCCAGCGAGAGAGGGAACACAGCAGGGGAGTGGGAGAGGAAGAAGCAGGCTTCCAGCAGAGGAGCCTGATGCGTGGCTCGATCCCAGGACCCCCGGATCATGCCCTGAGCCGAATGCAGATGCTTAACGCGCCTAAGCCACCCAGGTGTCCCGAAGCATCTGACTCTTGATTTTGGCTCTTGTCATGGTCTCAGGGGCATGAGATCGAGCCCCACCTTGGGCTGCATGCTCACCGTGGAGTCTGCTTGAGGTTTTCTCTCTCCCTCTGCCCCTCCCCTGGCTCTCGAATTCTCTCTCTCTCTCTAATCAGTCAACCAACCAACCAATCAAATTTTAAAAAGAAATCTTTACAAGAACCCCAATTTGATATGGACTTTAATATGGTCGGTTAATGAGAACTCCTATAATTTAAGGAGAAAGTTTTCATTGTAAATATGCCTTTGAAGATTATTGAAATTTTAAATTTAACGATATCTTAGAAATGTTAAATCCAACTTGCCCAACTTACTAATGAGAAACTGAAGCCTAGAGAAGTATAGTGATTTATCTAAGAACACAAATCTACTTAGTCTCAGAACTCGGGCTACAACCAAAATATTCTGGTCCTTGACTCAGTGTTTCTTTCAGGGACACAATTAAATTTTAACAAACAAATGTGTCTGTGGTTTCAAAGGGTTTTTTTCTACAATTTTCAAGATGTAAATGTTTAAAGAAAAAAAGTGAAAAAGGACATATTGTTACTGTCAAACCAGGAACGCACATTCTTCCAGTTTATGGTTGCCAAATATGATCCAGGATGCCAGTTGTGTTGAGTTTCAGATAAACAGCATTTTTTAAAAATAAATATGTCCCATGTAATATTTGGCTGTGGCATATTTATCTGAAAAAAAAAAAGAGTTGTTTGTCTGAAGTTAAAACACAACCAGTGATCCTGTATTTTAATTTGCTAAATATGACGATGCCACCTAGTCTGTCAAGATGAATTCATCAGTGGATGAGTATAACTGAATTAGCAATTTCCACATGGACAAGTAGGACAAGACATAATCCAAGTTTGTGACTTTTTGTGAAGAAGGGATAAAAGTATCGTATTTGTAAAGGGCAGATACCATCATTACAACCTCATCCTGGACTAGATATATTTGTGATATTAATAACAACAGTGGCTAACCCTGAATGCTCTCCATGTGCCAGACACTTAATAATAATTGAATGGATACTGTCTTTAATGCTCAGACAACCTAGATGGTCAAGGATATTATTATCCTCTTTATAAATGAAATAGAGAAGTTAGTTTGGGTTTCTATCCACAGAGGCTTATTTCTTGCTCATGCTATGTCTATCGGGGATAAGAGGCAGTCCTGCATCGTGGAACCACATAGAGGGGGATGCCTCCATCCAGGATATTCTGAGTCTCATGCACAGAGAAAATAGATCTATGCCGTGGTTCGTAATGCTTCTGCTTTTAAGTGACACATGCCACTTTGACTCAAATGTCATTGGCTATAGCAAAACAAACTTGCAAGCTTGAGACAATGAAGCAAGAGAGTATAACTCTTCGCCAGGATAGAATGGCAAATATTTTGAGCAACAACGCCATGTACCCTGTGAGAAAGCTGAGGCACTGAACAGTTAAAGGATTCACCCACTGTCGCATGGTTAGAGTTTGACTTGGGCGTTCTGAGTCCACAACCTGTGTTTTTAACCCTCTACCATACTGTCTTCTTGCTATGTGGGAACAACAGCCTGGACATTCACCTATGTCTGTTAGCGTGCACACTGACCATGTCGATTGTGATCAGAGAGGATTCTGGGAATTGTATCATGCAACCTCCCCGTGATGCCAGCTTCAGAAATACCAGGAGGTCACACTGGGGGCCTTGCTTTCTGCACAATGTACACTACTGTAATTGAAACAGAATGTCTTTTTAGTTGTGCTATTAGGGTTTTAAAAAATGTATAAATAGTGGCCTGTACCTTAAATAAGATCCATTAGCAAAGCCCAGACACTATTAGCCAGTGAAATGACTTTCAGGTTCCAGATGTTTGTGCACTTTTTTCCCCGTGATTCCCATGATTGCCACTGAGTGGTTACACCTCCTTTACCAAGCTGAATAATACATCACACTTAAACTGACATCTCACCAGAGACAGAGTGCTTCTGGAAGGCCTTGGAGAGCCTGAGCTGTTGAAAATGAATGGGTATTAAAGTGAAATATTAGACCACATAGTGGAGCATGGCTTGTTGCATAAGAATGTTAAAATGATGTTATTGGCAAGTTGGAGAACACAATAAGGAGAAAATGATTATAACAGCTAGGAAAAATGACGTCTTATGAAAAATTCATTTATTACCTTAAATGGCTTGTTCATAATTGTAACCATTTTCTCATTGTGGTAAGAAAACATAAATCTTTTTTTTTTTCTTTCGTGCTCAGGTAGGTGATATTTTTCTTTTTTCTTTTTTAACATCCTTTCAAAACTTACATCTATTTGCATTTTTCTAATTGATGAGAGAAATAAATTTTACTCAAATCAGTATCAAGCAAAACAAAAATTTGCATATGGTATTTCTGAGAGGAGATTTTTGAGAACTCTTGTCTGGTCGTGTAATTTTACAAGTTCATTTTATGGCACATAATTTTACCATAAACAGCCACTTTCCATTCAAACATTTAAGTCATTCAGAGCAAGGCTTTACTGAAGTAGCATTAGGAAAAATCCAGGTAGGTCCAGACTTTGAAACTTTTCCTTCTGGAAATGCATATAAACCTTAAAGATGAGAATGGCATTGGGGTCTACATCATATTACATAATCTTCTCCAAATAGGGCAGGACATTTTTGTTTGTGAGTCAGTATGTTAAGGGATAACTTCATTCCTCTTTTTAAAAATAAGCCTAACATAGAGAACAATGCCCCAAAGTCTAAGGGTATGTGTTTTAATATACCTTTTCTCCTTTGCTAAACAAATATACTCATTTTTAAAAACTCATTTCCAGTAGGGTTTAGATTTACTGGGCTTAAGATGCTATGGCAGAGCCAGCAAACCCACAGCTGGTGTAGTTACGAGTATGAAGATGAGGAAAGGAACAGGGTCCTTGTTCTCAGCCTTAGCTCATCTTGAAATCACCTGTGGAGATTCACAAATTCCTGCTGCCTGGGTTGCATTCCTAGCATTTCTGATTTAACTGGTTTGGAGTGCAACCTGGGCACCAGGATCTGAAGCCTTCCCAGGTGATTCTAACGTCCAGCTGTAACTGTGAATCTCCAGAATAAGAATCGAGGGAGGAAAACGTATGCTCAAGAGTGGGACAGCAGGGATCTTGTGCAGACATGAAGGGCCTTGTTCTTTTCTGGTAGACTCGCCAGTAACCTGCTCCCCCTGCTCTTTCCCTGCCTGCTGGTGTCTTCCTCCTCTTTTTCTCTTTCCCTATTATATCCACAGTCCTTACTACGTCACAAAGTGCCCTATGGGGAATCCCTTACTAAATCCTCAATGCAAACACATGCTTTAGATAATATTACTCCTGTTTTGCAGAGGAGGACATGGATGGTCAGACAAGTTTAGCAACAGGCACAGTGTTGCAAATTCATGACAGCTTTGTGCTTGTGTCTCTGTTTTAAAGAGACGAGCCCAGAAATGTATTCTATTCTTTTTATGACCCTTAGATCAGTTGGTGCTCTTTTCTGAATTTTTATTTTTTGCATTTCAATTTGTGTTTGTGAAATGAAGATACTGTTGCAAATTCAGAGACAGTCTTCTTCCAAGTATTCTCTCTCTGGTTTCTTATTATTGCATAGAACCCACTTCATAGACAGCCATTAGGTAGGACCGAGTATTCTTTTCCATTCATATACAGATAATCCTAATCCTAGTAACAGAGTTAGCTATTGACATTTTTTTTACACCGTAACCAAAGCTTTCCAAATTCTACTGTGACCTTCTATCACTGGGACTTGGGTCAAGTCTAGTAAATAGTGATAAGGGGGACAATCAAGATGTCTGAATGACGAGAAGCCATCCTTAGACTCCATGTGGACATAGGGAATCAAGACGGTTAAAACGAAAGTGGACAGGACAGTCCCAGTTTCTACGACAAGTCCTCTGTAGTCAGACAATGGCAGTTACAGGATCCGTCTCCTCCTTCTTATGAGTGAACTTTCTTTTTGCAGTCATCCTGTTGGTTTTAAATCTCAAGTTCTTATGCATGTGTTTGCCAGTATTTTGTACATTATTGATCAGTAACTTTCTTAGTCTAGTGCTGAGCTTCTATACCTTTTATACGCTGAAACTATTTCTAGCACGTACACGGATCGTGAACAGCTAATAAGTGATGAGGCAGGAAAAAAGAACAAGAAGTGGGGACAATCTGGGAATATTTCATGATATAAATGCAGTGGGATGCTGGTGTGGATGGATTATCTGTCTGCCTGTGTCTCTATTTTGCTTGTGGGGGGAAATATGAGAACAAAACTTATCTCCTTGAAAATCTATTTTGTATCTCCTTAGGAAATTTTGACATCTCAATGTTATGACTTTATACAAATGTTATAACATTATACAGTGTTATGACTTTTTAAGGCAGGTGAAGTAGTCTATTTTGGTTTTGTGTCCCCCCAAATGATGACAGTAGACAGTGATCACTTTCATCCGCAGTGTGACCATGTTTGCTGCCAAAGAGGAAGTGACAAAATGATTCCCTACCACTGAGTGAGATTATAGGAGTAGTGTCTTTAACCAATGAATGCTATTAAAAATACAATATATGTCTATGATATATCTTCTAACAACTGTTCCTTAGCTTGTTCATTGTCATTAAAAGTCACCTGAGAAATTAACTTAGTCCCATGGGGCTTCTATTATTCTAAACATTTTGAAAATATCTCTGTTGCATATATTTTTCATAATTACTGCATCAAGATGTTTCTACTTCTGAAATAACTGTGTACTTGAAGATGTTGGGATTTTAATTTTTGGCCTGAAAGTGTTCAGTGATATGACCAAAAAGTTACACTAAATTTGAACAATCTTCTAAAGTTCTGTGTGGAGGAGTTATCTCTCTGAATAGTCATTCTTTTTCTAAGTAATTAAGGACTAGTTTGCACCCATCGAGGAAGCCCTGATTAGCTGGGAATAAAAGGCCTACTCGGTAAGAGAGAAGCAGCAGAAATGTGTATTGGAATTCATGAATCCTTCTATGCTCTTAAACCCTGTTACCTGTAGTAATAGAGAACGCAGAAGCCCTGAGTCCCTCTCTCTCATTTCAACTCTCAGTGTTCAATTCCATGTAGAACAAGCATTTGCCACATTCATGGGAATTCCAAAGAACACTCTCCCTGAGGAATTTTTGAATTAGATTCTCTTCACTGTGCAGGGTCACAATACATCTGGGAGACATAAAAAGGAATTCCTTCTAGTTTTTATTTTCTGAATGACAAGTCAGAGAAGGTGCTTCCTTTGTACTGTCTCTGATACCAAAATAAGTATTGCTTGAGTCTTTCTTGCATTCCCACTTACACATTTAGGCCTAGTCGATACATTGTCACATATCTTTCCTACCCCATCCTATTAGTCCTTAACTTCACATGCCCCGTGTTTGGGAGGGCAGCAGATACATAGCAAGGAGCTGTTTACACACAATCACCAATGCCAAATCATGTTAATAAGGAACAGTGACTATGATTACAGCAAACTGCAAAAAGCTTTAAAGATTCACTCTTATAAAGTGGGAGATCAAGTTGGGAAATAGCCAAGTGACTGAATATCTACATATGATCAAAATATAATAGGATGGGGTGTAAAGTGGCCTTTGGAGGCAAATCCAAAGGGAAAATTATATTTTGAACAATAAAAATTACATTGGTATAAGGATATCACTTTACAAGGTTACTTTTTGAAGGACTGTTGTCTTGTGCATACCTAAGCTAGACAATGTTTCCTAAAAAGATGCATTACTCCATCGTTAATTTTTTCATAACTCACCATATGATTGATTTAGTCATTCGAAAACTATGATGACTCTTCTCAACCTATACAGTCATGTCTCTGGCCAAACACAGTAATTCAGTTTGATCAGAAAATTTCTGTTTAAAATGTTGGAGAGGATGTGGAGAAAGGGGATCCCAATCTTACACTGTTGGTGGGAATGCAAGTTGGTACAGCCACTTTGGAAAACAGTGTGCAGGTCCCTTAAAAAGTTAAAAATCGAGCTACCCTATGGCCCAGCCATTGCACTACTGGGTATTTACCCCAAAGAGAGAGACGTAGTGAAGAGAAGGGCCATATGCACCCCAATGTTCATAGCAGCATTGTCCACAATAGCTAAATTGTGGAAGGAGCTGAGATGCCCTTCAACAGATGACTGGATTAAGAAGATGTGGTCCATATATGAGATGGAATATTACTCAGCCATCAGAAAGAACGATTACACAACATTTGCAGCAACATGGACAGGACTGGAGGAGATTATGCTAAGTGAAATAAGTCAAGCAGAGGAAGATAATTATTATATGGTTTCACTCATTTATGGAACATAAGAAATAGCAGGAAGACTAGTAGGAGAAGGAAGGGAAGAATGAAGGGGGGATAAACAGAAGGGGGAATGAACCATGAGAGACTATGGACTCTGGGAAACAAATGGAGGGCTTCAGAGGGGAGGGGGGTGGGGGATTCACATAGGCCGGTGATGGGTATTAAGGAGGGCACATATTGCATGGTGCACTGGGTGTTATACGCAAATAATGAATCATGGAACATTGCATCAAAAACTGGGGATGTACTGTATGGTGACTAATATAACAAAATAAAAACTATAAAAAAAAGAAAATTTCTGTTTAATATTTATAGACTTAACCAGGATGAATTAAGCTAAAATAACTAGTGATGGTAGTTATGACAGTTATGACTGTGCTGTTTCCAACAGTCTTCATTTCATATCATTAGCACCACACAGAATAACCCAATGGGGAGCCTGGGGAGCAACATGTGGCCCCTAAGGGCCTTTTGACTTGGTTTTACCCATGACCTTGACTAACATCTCAGATTTCTTTGTCTTAATAGCCAGTTCAGTACCAAGGCCCTGGGATGATATTAACTTACTTATATTATCACTGGAGTTTGAGTTTAAAAGCATTACATCTGAGGAGGGATATCAGCAAGATGGCTGAATAAGACTCCCCTTGCTCATATGCTCCCGTTAACAATAATAATTTGGCATGCACCTACAGACAAAAGTGCCTTCGTGAGAGCTGTGGGATTCAGACAGGACAGTGTGAACCCCAGTGCAGTCTAAGAATGAAGAGAGCAATTTTGAGAAGAGAGATCTGCTATTAGGCTACTGACTTGCCAACTGCTGTCCCAGCGATAAAACTAAAGACAACTCCACACCCCTGAGGACTCTGCTACAGTCCCATTTGGCTTTGGTCTATTGCCAGCACTGTATACAAAGGGACCCAGGAAGAGTCTTGCTCACCTGTATGTTGAGTCATAGGCATACAGACTTCTGTCCTGACAGTAGATCCTGAATCGGCCCATGAACTGGCTTCAGTCCCCCTTAGCCATGGTCCAGAACCCCCTGGAGAACACTGAATTAGACAGTCACCATGGATGAGAGAGGCTTTGTGAAAATCCAGGAGTCTGGTGGAAGTTCCAGCACATTGCTGGAGCAAAAATAATCCAAGATTGAATGCTTTAACAAAGTTAGTAAGGACTAGAGGAGGTGAGTGCTAGGTCAAATGTGAAGACAGCAATGCAAGACTTCAAGGAATATGAAACCAAAGAAATGTGACACCACCAAGGGAAAAATAATTTTCCAGTAACCAAGTCCCAAATCAGGGAGATCTACAATTTACCTGATAAAGAATTCAAAGTAGGCATTTTAAAGTGGCTCAGAGAAATACAAGAAAATACAGAAAGACATTTCAACAAAATCCGGAAAACAATTCATGAACAATATGAGAAGTTTAACAAAGAGGTAGAAACCATCAGAAAACATCAAATGGATTCTGGGGAATACGATGAATGAAATGAAAACTGCAATAGAAGGCATTGACAGTATAACAGATTAGCAAAAGAAAGAACCTGTGAGATACTAGACAGGATCTCTGAAATGATCAGTTAGAGAAGAAAAAAAATAAAAGAATTAAAAAAGAAAATAACTTACGTGAACTATGGGATACCAGTGAGAGAAACAATCTGTGAATTCCTGGAGTCTAGGTAGAAGATGACAGGGAGAAAAGGACAGAAAGCTTAGTTAAAGAAATAATGTCTGAGAATGTCCCAAATCTGGGACATTGTAAAGCCAAATTCACAAAGCTAATAGGTCACTCCAAAATTTCAATCAATTATGTTCTCCAAGACACATTATAATAAAAATGTCTAAAAACCAAGAGAAAAATAAATTTTTTCTTTTTCTTTTTTAATTTTATTTATTTTATTTATTTTATTTTATTTATTTATATATTTATTTATTTATTTATTTATTTATTTTAATGATTTTTTTATTATATTATGTTAGTCACCATACAGTACATCCCCGGTTTCCGATGTAAAGTTCGATGATTCATTAGTTGCGTATAACATCCAGTGCACCATGCAATACGTGCCCTCCTTACTACCCATCACCAGTCTACCCCATTCCCCCCACCCTGAAGCCCTCAGTTTGTTTCTCATAGTCCATAGTCTCTCATGTTTCATTCCCCCTTCTGATTACCTCCCCTTCTTTATCCCTTTCTTCCCCTACCGATCATCCTAGTTCTTATGTTCCATAGATGAGAGAAATCATATGATATTTGTCTTTACATCTACTCTGGAAAATAGTGTGGAGGTCCCTTAAAAAGTTAAAAATTGAGCTACCCTATGACCCAGCCATTGCACTACTGGGTTTTTACCCCAAAGATACAGACGTAGTGAAGAGAAGGGCCATATGCACCCCAATGTTCATAGCAGCATTGTCCACAATAGCTAAATCGTGGAAGGAGCCGAGATGCCCTTCAACAGATGACTGGATTAAGAAGTTGTGGTCCATATATACAATGGAATATTACTCAGCTATCAGAAAGAATGAATTCTCAACATTTGCTGCAACATGGACGGCACTGGAGGAGATAATGCTAAGTGAAATAAGTCAAGCAGAGAAAGAGAAAAATATTTTTTTAAATTAGCAAGAGGAAGATTTCTTTCAAAGAAGGGGAACCTTCTCCCCCCACCCCACCCAAAGGCTATTTCGATGGATTTCTCAGCAGAAACCATTCAGGCAAAGAGAGAGTAGGATAATATATTCAAAGCATTCGAAGAAAAAAACTGCCAACCAAGAATACTTTACCTGGCAAAGATGTCCTTCAGAAGTGAGGGAGTTTATCACCACTAGACCTGCCTTACAAGAAACTGTGAAAGAAGTTCTTCAAGCTGAAAGAAAAAGATGCTATTTAGTAATATGAAAATACATGAAAGTATACAGCACACTGGTAAAAGTAAGCATATAGTCAAATTCTGAATACTCTAATACTGTAATATGGTGGTGTGTTAACGAATAACTCTGGTATAAAGAGTAAGAGACAAAAGTATTAAAAATAAGTATAGTTACATATTTTTTGATAAATACATAATGTAAAAAGAGGTAAATTGTGATATCAAAAACATAAAAGGGAGAGCAAAGTGTACAGTTTTCCTTTGCCATAAAAATTGAACTGTTATCAGTATAATACAAACTGTTAGGTCTATTGGATGTTTTATGTAAGCCTCATAGTAATCACAAAGCAAAAATGAAAAATGAACAGTAATAGACAAAAGACAGAGAAAAGAGAATCAAAGCATTCCACTACAGAAAATTATCAATTCATAAAGGAACAGCAATAAAGGAACAAAGGAACTATAAAACATCCAGAAAACAATTAATTAAATGGCATTAGTAAGTCTTTACCAGTCAAAATTACTTTAAATGTAAATACATGTAATTCAACAATCAAATATATATACACAATAGAATATTATTCAGCCATGAGAAACAAGGAAATCCTGCCATTTGCAACACCTATAGATGGAACCTGAGAGTACATGCTAAGAAACAGCATGAAACAGAGAAATACCATATGTTATCACTTATTTGTGGAATCCAAAAAAGTCAGAGCAGAATGATGGTTGCCAGGAGCTGGGGGTGGAAGAAATGGGGAGATGTTGGTCAAAGGGTACAAACTCCCAATTTTAAGAGAAATACATTCTGGAGATCTAATGTTCACCATGGTGTCTATAGTTAACTATACCGTATTATATATTAAATGTTCTCATTACAAAAAAAGATGTAATTTTGTGAAGTGATGGAGGTGTTAACTAACCCCATGTGTTAACCATTTCACAATATATACGTGTATCAGATCGTCACATGTACATTCAAACTTCACCAGAAAATAAAGTGAGCTTCTTTTCGAAAGTAGGAAAACATTGCATTGATATTATAGATTTGTAACTTCCTTTCTGAATGGAAGATGGTGTTATGAATAATAATAATGCTATGTGGGCAAAACTATGATAGTTACTTTGATAAGC
Source organism: Ursus maritimus (assembly GCF_017311325.1). Lineage (NCBI taxonomy): Eukaryota > Metazoa > Chordata > Mammalia > Carnivora > Ursidae > Ursus > Ursus maritimus. The sequence continues at coordinate 87,439,812 of NW_024423343.1, read as the reverse complement.
TTTTTTAGGAAAAAATACTAAAAAAATTTAAGCTAAGCATTGAAATTCAGTAAGGTTTCCATGAGTCAAAATGAAAATTGTAGTGAGCAAGGCACTCTAAAGTTTAGGGGAAATGCTGAGAGTCAGGGAATAGAGGAAAAAAAGTTAAAGTTCTTCGAAGTCATAATTAAGCCACCTGTTTTATCGTTAAATGAAAAAAAAATTGATACAAAAGTTTTATCTTACTTTTCTAGCAACTGAGATACTTTGAGGATTAGAAATTTGAGTAAATAAGTCAAACTCAATCATAATATAAATTTTAAAATATACTAATATTGTTTAGATGGTGTAGTTTCTGGAAATACAATAATAAGCATTAGTGAATTTGTCATAGAACTTATCATAGAACCAAGAATACTTGGTTCATGTTAGTGCTAACATGCTAGCCAACCAGTTTTCAGCTATTGTGTGTTATCTAAAGGTGTTCAAAAAATGTATGTTGATAAATCTATTCAAATAATTTTTGTATTATATTTTAGAAGAAAAGTACTCCATTCCATGTTTGTTTTTTTCTTTTTTAGAGAGAGTGAGCGAGGTGGGGGAGGGATGGAGGGAGAGAGAGAGAATCTCAACCAGGCTCCCCGCTGAGTGCAGAGCCTGACTTGGGGCTCAGACTCACAACCCTGAGATCATGACCTGAGCAGAAATCAAGGGTTGAATGCTTAACTTGACTGAGCCCCCCAGGAGCCCTTCCATTTCCTGTTTTAAATGTATCATTTTCAGATTGGTGGTTTTCTGTATAGCTTGGCCAATTAAAGTGAGCCCTAAGCTTTGCAGGGTTTACAGATACTATAAAATTCTTAAATCATACAGATTCCTCTCGCCCGTGGCAATTGGCTTTGGTAGTTGTAAAATTGATTTTTGGGGGGTCTTGAACCTGATCCAGCATCCCAGCTAATTGGAATATAGCATGTCTTTAAAGTGGTCAAGATAGCAGAATGTCTCTAAAGCAAATTAAAAGCTAACAAGCCCAGGTGGGGCATGTCTGACAGCAGCACTTCAAATGCAAAGGGAAAATGGACACAGTTCTGTTACTCTGACAATAGTAGTCTGTGACATCTGTTTCCGTTTTGAAGGGAAACCCAAGGCATGTGCCTTTCGGCAAATAGTCTCTCATTAAAGGAAATACCTTTAGAGACATACCTGCCTCTGGTATGTCTCTGTTAAGTCTCCTCTATATTCCTCATTGAGGATTTATATATGCAATCTTTCGGTTTGAAAGTGTTTTTGGTTTTTTTTTTAAGATTATTTATTTATTTATTTATTTATTTATTTATTGTGGGTGAGAGAAAGCGAGCATGCACGTGCAAGCGGAAGGGGCAGAGAGAGGAAGAAAGATTCTGAAGCTGACTCCCTGAGGAGCGCAGGGCCCGATGCAAGGCTTGATCTCACAACCCTGAGATCATGACCTGAGCCGAAACCAAGAATCTGACACGCTCAACCGACTGCGCCACCCAGGCGCCCCTGGATTTGAAAGTGTCTTTATGAGCTATAGGGCATTCAGGTCATAACAATCATTCTTTGCCCCCCCCCCCCAACAATAATTTCCTGACATCTCTTTGCCTGTGGTTGTCTCCCCATCACACCCTGGTGTCTAACAAACTAGGATGTGTGTTCAACTGTGGAGAAGAGGCTCTACACTGACTCAGTCTCGCTGCTTGAGATGGATAAATCCAAGCAATCTGACAGGGCAGCAGGGGTCTGAGGTTCGTCACTGTCAGAGACAAGGGCTGTTTACTTTGATTTGCTTACTCAGCATCAGGAGGACACAGGATAGGTAGCTGGCAGATCAGAATTCTCTTCCCGCCCAAGCAAATATCATGGGGTTTTCACTGGGAAGGACGATTCCATCAATTAAACCAAGAAATTTTGACAAGGTCACAAGAGCCCCCCATGGCTATTTTGTAGGAAAATAAGAATAATATATTTTAGAGTCAGGTTTAGTTGACCACCGCAAAATTTCCTATGTTGGCCTGAATAAGGGAGTTAGTCCTATTTGCCCACATTTGTCATGAGAGGTCTGGATAAATATTTCACACTATTCATTTTACTTTGGTGACATGGTAGTTATCAAAATTATCAGCTCCTTAGGTTTTTTCTTTAGCATAATATGAAACATACTAGATATTCCTTTGTCCTCTGGAACTTATATATTTTGTTAGCAAGGATTAATATATTCATTCTTTATCTCCCATTATGTACTAGGAATGCAGTAGACACTTGGAAAATGTGGACTGACCAACTGGTTATTTGACAAACCCATGACACTGTTGGTTTTATTAAATGATCAAGAGTGCTGCATTTTTGCCGCTTATCTGGTATGACAAATATTTTGGAATGTGACTGAACATTTCTGGCTATTTGATTTTGATACATTCTTTTTTTTTAAGATTTTATTTATGTGTTTGAGAGAGAGAGCACAAACATGGGGAGCGGCAGGCATAGGGAGAGGGAGAAGCAGCGAGCCCAATGCGGGGCTCCATCCCAGGACCCTGGGATCACGACCTGAGTCGAGGGCAGACACTTAACCGACTGAGCCACCCAGGCACCCCTGATTTTGATACATCCTTTAGTACATTTCCTTTCTACAAATAGTTGCAAAAATCTGAATATTTTTCAATAGGATTATTCAGAGATCAAATGTCATTTGGGGAAAGTCTAAATGATTAATAGTTTTCATTTCTCGTTTGGATAAATTTTATTATAATGCAGACACAACTTCGTTTGAGGACCCTATCAGTTCAAGGAGATAGCATTTTAGTTCACTAGAGTTTTTCATTGTTTTACTCAAAGCCTACGTGAGAAATACCTGCCACTAGCCATGTAGATAGAGATACTGATTTGCCAAGAATCGCTTTAGAAAAAAAAAAAAAAAAAGAGATGACTGATTTCATCCATTGTAGAATGCATGTACTTTGTAACTTAGCCACTTGATTTGCTATGGTGTGTATGTGTATTACAATGAAGAAATAGACATGGGTTTTCTGCTTAGTACAAATTCTTGCTTTACTGCCCTTTATATTTCATGAGTCAGTGCCAATCATAATCTTTTTTATAGTTTGTAGCTTATATTAACTTTGTAGGAACATGGTGGCTGTGTGCTTCACAGATAAGGAAACTGATACTTCAATTTCTCATTCGTTTGGTCAATGTCATTTAGCTGGTGATGCTGAGAAGTGGACCAAAGCCTTTCCCATTAGACTCTGATGATAATTCTCTGTTTACTCAGAAGCATGACTGTATACCCTAGGTCTACATTTCATAGTTCTTGACTGTTGAACTTTTAAATGCTTTTGGAGGGGCACCTGGGTGGCTCAGTCGGTTAAGCATCTGACTCTTGATTTCATCTCAGGTCATGATCTCAGGGTTGTGACATGGAGCCTCAAGTCAGGCTCTGCACTCTGTGGGGAGTCTGGCTGAGATTCTCTCCCTCTTCCTCTGCCCCTCTCCCTTTGCTCACTCTCTCTCTTTCTAAAATACACAAATAAATCTTTAAATATTTTTGAAATTTCTTTGACACACGAGTGTAGCAATCCTCTGACCCTCACTGAAAGTGAAGACATTGGACTCTCCTGATCTCTACAGGCATCGTGACCACGCAGTCAGACCACAGTGCGGTGCCGTTAGTGTGGAGAGGTGGAGATGAACTATTTGAAGAATCTTTCATTTAACTATGAACAGCTTGTTCCAGAGGCTGTCTCTCTAGAAAAATCTCCAGGCAGTGGTTGCTTTTACTCACCTGCTTTGCATTTTGTATGAACAATTTGGCAACTGGAAAATATACATAAGATAAAAATTCAGTAATTCCAGGGGCGCCTGGGTGGCACAGCGGTTAAGCGTCTGCCTTCGGCTCAGGGCATGATCCCGGCGTTACGGGATCGAGCCCCACATCAGGCTCTTCCGCTATGAGCCTGCTTCTTTCTCTCCCACTCCCCCTGCTTGTGTTCCCTCTCTCGCTGGCTGTCTCTATCTCTGTCAAATAAATAAATAAAATCTTTAAAAAAAAAAATTCAGTAATTCCAAAGGCGGAAGGAGAGTCTTAAGGAGAAATATATTTCCCTTCCTCCCTCTCAGGTACTATGGATCTTTTTAAAACCAAGACATTGAGATTTGAGTTTGATCTCCAAACCAAAGGTGAGAACATTGTCTCTGACAAGTCAGACTTCTGCCCCTGGGCTGGCCATCAGTCTGAACTGTGCTGCCAGGGCTCTAACCTCTCCATCTTTGATGCTGCAAAGCATGGAATACAGCAAAGACATAACTGTGAGGACATAATGTGAAAGGCTCCCTCATTTTCTGGCACTGGAGTATTGTGGCATCTTGGGTTGTAAAGGGACACTCTAAGGTCTTCTAAGCAATTCTCCACCATATTTTTAATACAGACCCTCTAAATGAGCTGAGAATGTATCTATATTCCGTTCAGCCCTGCATGTCTAGGAGGACGCCAGAGTCAGAGCATTTCTTCAGACCTACTTAATCCCTGGGTTTTGAATGGTAGTAAATGTCATTTATTAAGAACCTATAGTGCTAATTATTTCATAAACACAATAAACACGTATAAGTCGTACAAGTTTACGAGGTAGAAATTTTTATAGATAAGGAATCTAAGGCACAGAGAGGAGTAACTATCATGTTTAGTGTTTATCACAATTAATAAGTTGTGGAACTGGGTTTCCAGCCAGGTTTGTCTCATTGGAAAGACCATGCTCTTATTCGATCATACCATGCTGTTTGAAGAAACTTCACTCTTAGAATACTAATGTTTTTTTTTTCTCTCCCATAATTCTGTTACCTTTTTTTTTTTCTTGATTGAAGCAACATAAAACTCTGTTTGCCGCTTAAAATTTCAAGGACCATGTTTCCTATCTTTGCTGACATTTTTGAAGTCTAAGTGAATATTTATATCCAATGCCTCATTTTTGCATTTTCTTCTAGAGCTCGAGCTAATTTAATACCATCAATTTAAATGCAGATGCCCACCAGAACCCAGAACCTGTGTACACCAACATTTTTAATTTTACATCCTAAATGGAGTCCTTTCATCAGTGCTGAGATTTCTTGTACTTGAATGGAGATGATGTCCCCTAGAGTCATCCTCGAATCTACCTTATCATACCAGGGCTACTATGTGAGGAGAGGGCAGAAATTGGCCCCGAATGTCTCTGAAACTATTGTTTTTATATTTACCTATTTTAAATTAAAAAATCATTCAAGTATAATTAACTTACAGTGTTATAGTGATTTCAGGTATACAATATAGTGATTCAACAATTCTCTACATTACTCAGAGTTCACTGAGATAAGCGTGCTCTTCATCCCCTTCATCTGTTCCACCCATGTGCTGCCAGCCTCCCCTCCGGCAACCACCAGTTCCTTCTCTCTAGTTAAGAGCCTGTTTCTGTTTGTCTCTTTTTGTTTGTTTGTTTGTGTTCTTAAATTCCATGCATCCCTATGTTTATTGCATTATTTACAATAGCCGAGATATGGAAGCAACCTGAGTGTCCACTGATAGATGAATGGATAAAGAAGATGTGGTATCGATTACTCAGCCACAAAAAAGAATGAAATCTTGCCATTTGCAACAACATGCATGGACCTTGAAGGTATAATGCTAAGTGAAATAAGTCAGTCAGAGAAAGACAAACACCACATGATTTCATTCTCTGAAACTATTTTTAAACATCGTTTATAAAAAACATTGGACAGATTTGGATTTTGCCGTTTGAGTATGTTAAAACTGTGCCAGTGCATTTATGCCTAACCATGACATCACCTTCAGGATTCCCTGAGGATGCCAGGCTTCCCTATTTCCAGGGCTTGGTCCATCTATTTAGCTCTCCCCAAAGGCTCTTCCACTAGTTCATTCTGAAGACTACTTAGTCCTTTACAGTTCTGCGCAGGCACGCTTCCCTGACACTGTCTCACTTTCTTAGTCCTATCTCTATTTTATATTATATCTGCATCTGACTGTGGGTCTGTGTATTTCCGAATGTATATATTCACGAATCTGTATAGCAAATTAGCTTGGCACGTCTCAGTATAAGCAGAAAACACGCCTCCTTCGCCTCTGAATCCAAGAAGCTAGCTAGCACAGTGAATAGCACTTAGTAGTCACTAGATAGATTTACCAATTAAAACTAAGCACTCTAAATTTCAGAATTATATTATGGAATTGGTTTATGACATTTTGGTGGGTTTCACTAAAGAGAAAGATGTACTTCTCAAGGAAGCCGATTACTGAACATCAGTGTTTTATTGGGACAGCTGGCATAGTGAGGAAATTTTGCAGCCATTTTTTATTAAGGCAAAATCTAATTTTCGTTGCCTACTTCTTAATAACAAAAGTTTATAGCTTATTATTTTAAGAACTTAAAAGGAAAGAATCACTAAGATAGCATATAAATAATAAAACCATTAAAACTGAATTTCAGTATCCCTTGACATAGACGTTATTCTTAGCCAGTCAGTTAGAAAATGTTTTAACTAGCAAGAGACATTTTTTTTTCTTGTATATGTGTCTTTGTATTCTAATGAGATGAAAAAATCTTGGCTTCAGTACTCACAGAAGACATATTGCTTCCTTTGAAACACAGCTTTAATGGTTCTTACGGAGACAGAGCACAAAGCCGGTGTTAATGTGGCTCTAGACCCGGGATTGGCACGCTAGGCCTTATGGGTCAAATCAAACCCACCATCTATTTTTGTGCAACGTGGGAGTGAAGGATGATTTAAAAATTTTTAAACCATTGAAAAAAATCAAAAGAAGACTTATATTTCATGGTGTGTGAAAATTATATAAAATTCAAACTTCAGTGTCTATAAATAAAGTTATATGGCACACAGCCGTAGCCATTCATTTATATATTGTGTGTGGTCGTCGTTGTGCCACAGTGGCAGAGCTGAGTAGTTTCCACAGAGGCATTATGGCCCGCAACTCTAAAATATTTGCTATCTGACCATTTATAGAAAGTTTGCCAATCTGTCCTCTAAAAGACATGCTTCTAGGGCTTCTTCCATGTCCATTTATCTTGGGAGAAATGTACAATCAATCAACACTTCCTTGCTACACTGGACAGTCTGTGTTCAGGATCTCACATCGTTATAGGAGAAATCAATGGGATTCAGTTCTAGAGTTTCTGATAAATCTAGCTTGTGTCATAAAAATAAACAGGGTTTAAATGTAGCTTCTGTTCTTGTTTGTCTTGCACATTTCAATAAATAAGGATGAGTGGAAAATACTCCTACAAGACTCAACAGAATGTCACAGAGATACCAAAGTATTTTCATTTCCAGTAACCCACTAATTATTCTTAGCTGTCATCCAGCTCTGCACCCATTGAAATATATTTGTTTTTATGACTCTGGGAAAAAAGGTAGATATGGAGTGGAACAAGAAATTCAATATTTGGCTTAGCCTTTACAAAATTATCTTCTCAAATTTAAGTGTCTACGAAGTCTATAGCTTTGGGTTTGCAAAAATGAGGCTTTGTTGAGAGAAAAGGTTTTACAAAACAATCTCATATCTGAGGCTTAAGAAGGTAAAAATAGAGTCAAGCCTCATTTTTTGGCCTTTTTGCTATTAGCTACTCAATGAGAAGTGTGTATTATAATCAAGTTTTGCTAGGAAAGGGAGGAGAACCAGGAACTTCTCTTGTTGTCAAGGGGCAGGGGTTGATAGGAGTACAGAAAGGCAGGAATGCACAACATCTGGCAATATCTTTGTTGTATTCCTTACCTCCTCCCCTAGGCTTTAACCAGTGGTTAGGTGATAGAAATACTCAGTTAAGTTTAGGGACATGAAAGAGTAAGAGAGTTCCTTCTCAGTCCTCCAGCACAGCTTACAGTACCTGGGGTCTCATGACATCCTGTCCAACATGGCCGAATCCAGACACCCAAGTACACTCTGTACCCAAGGACAGACTAGTGGTGGCTCAGTCTGGGAAACCTTTCTGCTCCATTATGCAGGGACCAATAAGGGCTCCTGCAGTTTCAGATAAAATAAAATAAGCAGACCAAAATTACACTGTAAGAACTCTGAGAATTAAACTGCTATAGGAACTATAGGACAAAAGCAGGTCAAGACCTCAAGACCCATGTGATAAACCTAAACAGAGTGACTTCCTGCTGTACCCAAATATTTTAATAGGACCTAGAGCCCCATAGCATAATAGACGATATGTCCAGGATGCCATAAAAATCACTTAACATAATAAGAACCAAGAAAACAAAAACTCGAATAATATAATCAACTGACAGCAACACTGAGATTAATCAGATGTTAGAATTATCTGACAAGGATTATAAAGCAGCTATTATAAAATTGGTTTAACAATACGTTATAAAATCTCTTGAAATAAGGAAAAAATAAAAATCTCGGAAAAGTAATGAAAGTTATAAAAATATCACCAAATAAAAATGATAGAACTGAAAAATAAAATAACAAAAATAAAAAAAATTACTGGGTGAGCTCAGTAGAAGACTTTTGTTTTTTTAATCTTGGAGCATTACTCAGCTATCAGAAAGAACGAGTTCTCAACATTTGCTGCAACATGGACGGCACTGCAGGAGATAATGCTAAGTGAAATAAGTCAAGCAGAGAAAGACAATTATCATATGATTTCTCTCATCTATGGAACATAAGAACTAGGAAGATCAGTAGGGGAAGAAAGGGATAAAGAAAGGGGGGGTAATCAGAAGGGGGAATGAAGCATGAAAGACTATGGACTCTGAAAAACAAACTGAGGGCTTCAGAGGGGAGGGGGGTGGGGGAATGGGGTAGACTGGTGATGGGTAGTAAGGAGGGCACGTATTGCATGGTGCACTGGGTGTTATACGCAACTAATGAATCACTGAAATTTACATCAGAAACCAGGGATGTACTGTATGGTGACTAACATAATATAATAAAAAACATTAAAATAAAAAAAAAAACTTGGAGCCACATAACTTTATTGGAAGAAATAGTAAAATTGAAAACAAAAACTTAAATAAACATCTTGCGATACAATATTGCAATATGCGTATCTGGCATGGTGACCATGAGCTTACTCTGTAGCTACGGGAAAGGCGGTCCAAACTCAGCTCTTACTGCCATCATCCAGTGTGAGCTTGTCAAAGAGGCACTCTGCCATGCCAGCTTCTGGGGCCCTTATCTTGTGCAGATTGGTGAGATGGCCACCCTCTCTTTGATGGACTTGACCTGCTCAAGCAGGTAGTAACTCCCCAGAAAGTCACATAAGTGGACTCACTCTTATTGGTGGCCAGCTGATGAGGATACAATAGAATAAGTGAATGTGAGGGCAAAAAATACAGGTGAGCTAATATGAGCAACAGAGAGAAAATGGAACGTTTAAAACAGAAATTAAAACAAAAACCTGAAAATAGACTCAAGCAGTTGTGGAACAGTAACAAGAGATCCAAAAATTACATCATCAGAGTCTCAGAAGGAGAGGAGAAAGAGAGTGGGATTGAAGGAGTATTTGAATAAATATGGCTAAAACCTCCCCAAATATAGTGAAGCACACAAAACTACATATACAAAGAGCTGAGTGAACCCCTAACAGATAAACTCAAAGAAATTCATGTCAAGGCACATCATCAGCAAATTTCTGAAAACTAAAGATAAGGAAAAAATCTTGGAAGCAATCAGAATCAAACAGTACATTACTTGTAGACAAACACTAAATCAATGACAGTGTATTTTTCATCCGAATCAATGAAGGCCAGAAGGAAATGGTATAATATTTTTTCTTTCAGTGCTGAAAGAAATGTCAAAACAAATTCTACAACTATGTAATCATCATTTAGAAATGAAAGAAAATAAAGATGATTTCTAATTACATGAAGTTAAAAGAATTTGTCTCCAGCCCCCAAAGATTGGCTAATGGAAATTTTTCAAAGAGAAATGAAATAATAAAAGAAGTTTTGGAGCATCATGGAAGAAGAAAACAACAGAAAGATCAGAATTATGAAAATATACAATAGATTACCTTTTTCTGATGAGTTTAATAAATCATATTTGATGATGGAAGCAAATATTATGACATCAGGCAACACCTAGGGCAATAATATGTAAAAGTGGGGGGGGGGGAGTTAAGATGGCGGAGGAGTAGGAGACACCGTTTTGAAGAAATGGTGTGAAGGGGGGGGGGGGGGAGTTAAGATGGCGGAGGAGTAGGAGACACCGTTTTCAGCCGGTCCCCCGAGTCGAGCTGGATAGGTACCAGACCAGCCTAAACAACCACGGAACCAGCCTGAGACGCAGGAAGACGCATCTGGATCTCTACAAATGAACATCTCCAGCGCTGAGTATTGAGGTACGCAAGTGGGAGCCATGAAACTGTGCACAGATATCGGAAGATAAACGGGAAGGGGAGGAGCCGCCGCTCGGGCGCCGGGAAGTGGTAGCCGCACGGAGAGGGCGGGGTTCGCGGTCGGCACCGGCAAAACAGCAGACTGAGACCGTGAGGGTGCGCGCGCCACCAGGCATCTCGTGGAACACCGGAATCCTGGTGCGCTCACCGGATCCAGACTGAGACCGGAGACCGGAGGGCGGGCGGCTGGCGGCGTTGAAACACAAAGGATAGAGAGCGCCGGCCCTGGAAGAGAGGGCTGGGACGCCGGGTGTGGGGCGCACATCCCGGGACGCTGCAGGGTTGAGCAGCACCAACAGAAACAGAGTTAAAGTGGCCAGAACATTAGTAGAGAACGGGCCGCAATCCTTCTGTTCCGTGACAGAGGCTGAAATTTGGCCGCTGCTGCTCTGACTCTCAGAAGAGGCACAGCAAACCGCCAGGGAAAGCCGCCAGAGAACAAAAGCCTGGAAATACCGGCTCAGGGAGTGCCCATCCCCATCCCCCCTCGCAGGGGACACCGAGACTCTACCCAAACATGGCTGCCTGAGTATTGGCGCGGCAGGCCCCTCCCCCAGAACACAGAAGGCAGGCTGAAAAATCAAGAAGCCCACAACCCGGGCGCCTGGGTGGCGCAGTCATTGAGCGCCTGCCTTCGGCTTAGGGCGTGATCCCGGCGTTCCGGAAAGGAGTCCCTCATCGGGCTCCTCCGCTGGGAGCCTGCTTCTTCCTCTCCCACTCCCCTGCTTCTGTTCCCTCTCTCGCTGGTTGGCTGCCACATAAATAAATAAATAAAATCTTTAAAGAAGAAGCCCACATCCCTAAGATCCCTATAAAACAAGGGGCACGGCCTGGGACCCAGTCAATAATTTGGGCTCTGGAAACCCCGCAACCTCTCTTCATCAGAATGACAAGAAGGAGAAGCCCCCCCCAGCAAAGAAAAGACAGTGATTCTGTGGCCTCTGCCACAGAAATAATGGATATGGATGTAACCAAATTATCAGAAATGGAATTCAGAGTAACGATGGTCAAAATGATGAGTAGAATTGAAAAAACTATTAACGAAAAGGTTACTGAGAATATAGAATCCCTAAGGACAGAAATGAGAGCGAATCTGACAGAAATTAAAAATTCTATGAGCCAAATGCAGGCAAAACTAGAGGCTCTGACGGCCAGGGTCGCGGAAGCAGAGGAACGGGTTAGTGAATTGGAGGATGGGTTAATAGAGGAAAAAATGAAAATAGAAGATGGTCTTAAAAAAATCCACGCCCACGAATGTAGGTTACGGGAGATTACTGACTCAATGAAACGATCCAATGTTAGAATCATCGGCATCCCCGAGGGGGTGGAGAAAAACAGAGGTCTAGAAGAGATATTTGAACAAATTGTAGCTGAAAACTTCCCTAATCTAGCAAGGGAAACAAACATTCGTGTCCAAGAGGCAGAGAGGACCCCTCCCAAGCTCAACCACGACAAACCTACGCCACGTCACGTCATAGTGCAATTCGCAAATATTAGATGCAAGGATACAGTATTGAAAGCGGCCAGGGCAAAGAAATTTCTCACGTACCAAGGCAAAAGCATCAGAATTACGTCAGACCTGTCTACACAGACCTGGAATGAGAGAAAGGGTTGGGGGAGCATATTTAAAGCTCTTTCAGAGAAAAACATGCAGCCAAGGATCCTTTATCCAGCAAGGCTGTCATTCAGAATTGATGGAGAAATAAAGACATTTCAGAATCGCCAGTCACTAACCAATTTTGTAACCACGAAACCAGCCCTACAGGAGATATTACGGGGGGTTCTATAAAAGTAAAAAGGCCCCAAGAGTGATACAGAACAGAAAGTCACAGCCAATACAAACAAAGACTTTACTGGCAACATGGCAACATTAAAATCATATCTCTCAGTAATCAGTCTTAATGTAAATGGTTTGAACCATCCCATAAAACGCCACAGGGTTGCAGATTGGATAAAAAGAAATGACCCATCCATTTGCTGTCTACAAGAGACTCATTTCGAACCCAAAGATGCATTCAGACTGAGAGTAAGGGGATGGAGTACCATCTTTCACGCAAATGGACCTCAAAAGAAAGCTGGGGTAGCAATTCTCATATCAGATAAATTGGATTTTAAACTACAGACTATAGTTAGAGATGCAGAAGGGCACTATATTATTCTTAAGGGAAGTATTCAACAAGTGGATATGACAATTATAAATATATATGCCCCCAACAGGGGAGCAGCAAGATACACAAGCCAACTCTTAACCAGAATAAAGAGACATATAAATAAAAATACATTAATAGTAGGGGACCTCAACACTCCACTCTCAGAAATAGACAGAACACCCTGGCAAAAACTAAGCAAAGAATCAAAGGCTTTGAATGCCATACTCGACGAGTTGGACCTCATAGATATATATAGAACACTACACCCCAGAACCAAAGAATACTCATTCTATTCTAATGCCCATGGAACATTCTCAAGAATAGACCATGTTCTGGGACACAAAACAGGTCTCAACCGATACCAAAAGATTGAAATTATCCCCTGCATATTCTCAGACCACAACGCTCTGAAATTGGAACTCAACCACAAGGAAAAATTTGGAAGAAACTCAAACACTTGGAGACTAAGAACCATCCTGCTCAGGAATGACTCGATAAACCAGGAAATCAAAAATCAAATTAAACAATTTATGGAGACCAATGAGAATGAAAATACAACAGTCCAAAACCTATGGGATACTGCAAAGGCAGTCCTAAGGGGGAAATACATAGCCATCCAAGCCTCACTCAAAAGAATAGAAAAATCTAAAATGCAGTTTTTATATTCTCACCTCAAGAAGCTGGAACAGCAACAGAGGGACAGGCCTAATCCACGCACGAGGAAGCAGTTGACCAAAATTAGAGCTGAAATCAATCAAGCAGAAACCAGAAGTACAGTAGAGCAGATCAACAGGACTAGAAGCTGGTTCTTTGAGAGAATCAATAAAATTGACAGACCACTGGCAAGACTTATCCAAAAGAAAAGAGAAAGGACCCAGATTATTAAAATTATGAATGAAAAAGGAGAGGTCACGACGAACACCATTGAAATTGGAAGGATTATTAGAAATTTTTATCAACAGCTATATGCCAATAAACTAAGCAATCTGGAAGAGATGGAATCCTTCCTGGAAACCTATAAACTACCAAGATTGAAACCGGAAGAAATTGATTCCTTAAACAGGCCAATTAATTATGAAGAAATTGAGTCAGTGATAAACAACCTTCCAAATAACAAAACTCCAGGCCCGGACGGTTTTCCTGGGGAATTCTACCAAACATTCAAAGAAGAAATAATACCTATTCTCCTAAAGCTATTTCAAAAAATAGAAACAGAAGGAAAGCTACCAAACTCATTCTATGAGGCCAATATTACCTTGATCCCCAAACCAGGCAAAGACCCCCTCAAAAAGGAGAATTACAGACCGATTTCCCTAATGAATATGGACGCCAAAATCCTCAACAAGATACTTGCTAATAGAATCCAACAGTACATTAAAAGGATTATCCATCACGATCAAGTGGGATTCATACCTGGGATGCAAGCGTGGTTCAATATTCGCAAATCAATCAGCGTGATACATCATATCAACAAGAAAAGACTCAGGAACCATATGATCCTCTCAATCGATGCCGAAAAAGCATTTGACAAAATACAGCATCCTTTCCTGATTAAAACCCTTCAGAGTGTAGGAATAGAAGGTACATTTCTCAATCTCATAAAAGCCATCTATGAAAAGCCTACTGCAAATATTATTCTCAATGGGGAAAAGCTGGAAGCCTTTCCCTTAAGATCAGGAACTCGACAAGGATGCCCACTCTCGCCACTATTATTCAACATAGTACTAGAAGTCCTTGCAACAGCAATCAGACGACAAAAAGGGATCAAAGGTATTCAAATTGGCAAAGAAGAAGTCAAAATGTCTCTCTTTGCAGATGACATGATACTCTATATGGAAAACCCAAAAGAAGCCACTCCCAAACTATTAGAAGTTATAGAGCAATTCAGTAACGTGGCGGGATACAAAATCAATGCTCAGAAATCAGTTGCATTTCTATACACGAATAACGAGACCGAAGAAAGAGAAATTAGGGAATCCATCCCATTTACAATAGCACCAAAAACCATACGTTACCTTGGAATTAACTTAACCAGAGACGTAAAGGACCTATATTCTAGAAACTATAAATCACTCTTGAAAGACATTGAGGAAGACATAAAAAGATGGAAAGATATTCCATGCTCATGGATTGGAAGAATTAACATAGTTAAAATGTCCATGCTACCCAGAGCAATCTACACTTTCAATGCTATCCCGATCAAAATACCGAGGACATTTTTCAAAGAACTGGAACAAATAGTCCTTAAATTTGTATGGAAACAGAAAAGGCCCCGAATCTCCAAGGAACTGTTGAAAAGGAAAAACAAAGCTGGGGGCATCACAATGCCGGATTTCGAGCTGTACTACAAAGCTGTGATCACAAAGACAGCATGGTACTGGCACAAAAACAGACACATAGACCAATGGAACAGAATAGAGAGCCCAGAAATGGACCCTCGGCTCTTTGGGCAACTAATATTTGATAAAGCAGGAAAAAACATCCGGTGGGAAAAAGACAGTCTCTTCAATAAATGGTGCTGGGAAAATTGGACAGCTACATGCAAAAGAATGAAACTTGACCACTCTCTCACACCATACACAAAAATAAACTCCAAATGGATGAAAGACCTCGATGTGAGACAGGAATCCATCAAAATTCTAGAGGAGAACATAGGCAGCAACCTCTACGACATCGGCCAAAGCAACCTTTTTCATGACACATCCCCAAAGGCAAGAGAAACAAAAGATAAAATGAATTTATGGGACTTCATCAAGATTAAAAGTTTCTGCACAGCCAAGGAAACAGTCAGAAAAACTAAGAGGCAGCCCATGGAATGGGAGAATATATTTGCAAATGACACTACAGATAAAGGACTGGTATCCAAGATCTACAAAGAACTTCTCAAACTCAATACACGAGAAACAAATAAACAAATCAAAAAATGGGCAGAAGATATGAACAGACACTTTTCCAATGAAGACATACAAATGGCTAACAGACACATGAAAAAATGTTCAAAATCATTAGCCATCAAGGAAATTCAAATCAAAACCACACTGAGATACCACCTTACGCCAGTTAGAATGGCAAAAATAGACAAGGCAAGAAACAACAATTGTTGGAGAGGATGTGGAGAAAGGGGATCCCTCCTACATTGTTGGTGGGAATGCAAGTTGGTACAGCCACTCTGGAAAACAGTGTGGAGGTCCCTTAAAAAGTTAAAAATTGAGCTACCCTATGATCCAGCCATTGCACTACTGGGTATTTACCCCAAAGATACAGACGTAGTGAAGAGAAGGGCCATATGCACCCCAATGTTCATAGCAGCAATGTCCACAATAGCTAAATCGTGGAAGGAGCCGAGATGCCCTTCAACAGATGACTGGATTAAGAAGTTGTGGTCCATATATACAATGGAATATTACTCAGCTATCAGAAAGAACGAGTTCTCAACATTTGCTACAACATGGACGGCACTGGAGGAGATAATGCTAAGTGAAATAAGTCAAGCAGAGAAAGACAACTATCATATGATTTCTCTCATCTATGGAACATAAGAACTAGGATGATCGGTAGGGGAAGAAAGGGATAAAGAAAGGGGGGGTAATCAGCAGGGGGAATGAAACATGAGAGACTATGGACTATGAGAAACAAACTGAGGGCCTCAGAGGGGAGGGGGTGGGGGAATGGGATAGACCGGTGATGGGTAGTAAGGAGGGCACGTATTGCATGGTGCACTGGGTGTTATACACAACTAATGAATCATCGAGCCTTACATTGGAAACCGGGGATGTACTGTATGGTGACCAACATAATATAATAAAAAATCATTAAAAAAAAAAAAAAAAGAGAAAAAGAAAAAGTGGGGAAGGAAAGGGAGCAAAAAGCAAGTGTGATTTCCATACTTCACTCAAAGTGGTAAAGTGCTGATAGTGGTAGGCAGTTTTAGGCCAGAAAATCATATTGTAATACCCAATGCTGCCACTACAAAAACTATGCAAAACACTAAAAATAAAAGAAGATGTGATGCCAAAAATAGTTCTGATAATCTTCAGGAAGCAAGAAAAGAAAGGCAGAGACATGAACCAGAGGAAACAAATAGAAAACAAAAAATAACATAAAATATACTAACTGCTAACATATCAATAATATTTTAAATGGAAATGGTCTAAACTACACAATCAAAAGACTAAGATTAGCAAAGTAGACGCAAAGGACCAAGTCTATGTGGTGTACCTGAAACTCTTTACAAATATAAAGATATAGATAGTTTGAAAGCCAAAGAACGGAAAAAATATAACATGCACACATTAATTAAAAAAAAAAAGCATGAGTGGTATATTAATATCCGGTAAAGTAGACTTTATAGAAAAAAGATGCTGGAGATATAGAGGAGGAATATTACATAATTGTCCACTAAGACATAATAATTCTAATTCTGTCCACACTAAATAAAATATATGCGAAACAAAAACTGATAGAGCTATAAGGAGGAAAATATACGTATGTATAGTTGAGGACTTTAACACTTCTCTCTAAGGAACTGAGGGAACTACAAGACAAAATCAGCAAAGATAATAGATAAGTATAGATAATATGAATGACATAATCAACCCATAGAAACTAACATACTGAACACTTCGTTCAATACCTAGAATATATATATATATATATATATATTTTCGAGTGCTCATAGAACATTCACCACCACAGACCATATGCTGTGCTATAAAACAAACCTCAAAAAATTTGAAAGGATTGAAACTGCAGAATGAGATCTCTGGGCATAAGGGAATGAAACTAGTAATCAAGAGTAAAAGACAATAGGAAAATCTCTAAACATGTGGAAATTAAACAATACACTTATAAATTGTCCGGAGAGCAAAGAAGCAGCTTCAAAAGAGATAAATACATGGAACTGAATAAAAATGAATGTGCAACATATCAAAATTTATAGAACACAACTAAAGTAGCGCCAATAAGGAAATTTTGTAGCACTAAATACTTACATTAGAAACAAAGAAAATTTTCAAATCAATAACCTAAGTCCCTACCTCAAGAAAAGAAGAGCAAAATAAACCCAGGCAAGCAGAGGAAAGGATAAAGATAATAGCAGAAATCGAGGAAATCGTATAGGACAACAAAGTATAAAACAAAAAGGTGGTCTTAAAAAATCAATAAATTTGATAAACCGATAGTGAGAATGACAAAAAATAAAATGAGAGAAGACTCTGATCACCAATATCAGGAATGAAATAGGGGCTAGCACTAGAGATCCTGCTGCCATTGCAAAGATAATAAGGACATACAATTAACAACTTTATGCTCATAAATTTGACAATAGAAAAAAATGGACCAATTCCTTAAAAATTCAACCAAGGGGAAATAAGAAATATAAATAGATATGATCATGAAAGAAACTGAATTCATTTTTAAAAGTTTCCAAAAAAGAAATTTTCAGGTCACACTGTTTCACTGGAGAATCCTACTAAACATTTAAAGAAAAAATAACACCTCGTTGTTTTCTGGAAAATGGAAGGGGAAACACTTCTCAACTCTGCATGAGGCCAGTATTACCTTGACTCCAAAACCAAACAAAAACAGTACAAAAAATAAATAAATAGAACTATGGACAACTATCTCTCATGAAATTCAATGCAAAAATTCTCATTAAAATATTATTAAACGGAATCGCACATTATATAAATATAAGTATATACCTGAACCAAAGGAGACTTATTGTAGGTATGAGAGTCTTAGCAAAACTTAACAAAACATGTACAGAATATGTTAGCTGAAAATATAAGGTGCTGATAAAAGAAATTAAAGAAGATCTAAAAAAATGCAAAGAATCATAGATTGGACCCCTCAACCTAGCAAAGACATCAATCTCACCAAAGTGATCTGCGGTGTTAATGCAATTCCTATCAAAATCCCAGAATTTTTTTTTTTTTAGACATAGACAAGCTTTCTCTAAAATGGACATGGAAAGGCATAGGCCCTAGAATAGTTAAAACAATAATCTTGACAAAGAATAAGGTGGGATCAATCATTGCACTGATATTAATACTTTATAGATAGCTACAGTAATCAAAACTGTATAGCACTAGCAGGAGGGTAGACACATAGATTATTGCAACAGAACAGAGAACCTAGAAATTGATCACTAAAATAAGCCTGATTTTGGGTGTGCCTGAATGGCTCAGTTAAGCGTCTGCCTTCGGCTCGGGTCATGATCCCAGGGTCCTGGGATGGAGCCCCACGTCAGGCTCCCTCCTCAGCGGGGAGTCTGCTCCTCCCTCTGCCTCTGCCCCTCCCCTTGCTTGACTTTCTCAAATAAATAAATAAAATCTTAAAAAAAATAAAATAAAAAATAAAGTAACTCTTAATCCCTTCTGTTATAAAAAAATAAAAAATAAATAAAAAAATAAAATAAGCCTGATTTTGATAAATGTACAAAAACATTTAAGTGAAAGTAAGTAAGGATCAACTTTTCAACAAATGGTGCTGGGAATCCGTAGGCCAGAAAGTCAAAATCCCACACCTTATACAAAAATTAACTCAAAATGGATTGTTGACTTAAATGCAAAATATAAACCTACAAAAATATAATAAAATTTCCTAAGTAAAAATTTAGAAAATAGGAGAAAATCTTCAGAATCAACTCTAGGTGAAAAGTTCTTAGCTAGATCCCCAAAACAACTATGATCCATAAAAGGAAAAATCAGTAAATTTGACATCCACAAAATTAAGAACCCTGCTATGTGGGAGCCCAAGTGAAGAAAACGAATGGCGAGCTAGAGCGTGGGAGAATCCCCTCTCTGACAAAGCGTTAGGATCTTGATTATATAAACTCTCAAAACTCAGTAGTGTAGAAAAAACAATCTGGCTGTAGATGGACAAAAGACACGGACAGAAGTTTCACTGAAGAAATTAGATGACAAAGAAGCATTTGCAAAGGTGGTCGTCATCATTAGTCATCAGGCAAATGTAAATTAAAACGGCAGTGAGGTAGGTCTACGTACCCATCATTTGGCTAAAATATAAAATAGCTGTAAATACAAAGGCTGGCAAGAGAAACTGAAACTGGATTATTCACACTTTGCTGGTGAAACGTAAAATAGTACCATCACTCTGAAAACAGTTTCTTAGAAAATACGAAACATGGAAGTACTATAAGATCCAGAAATTGTACTCTTTGGCATGAATCCCAGGAAAATAAAAACTTATGTTTACACAAAAGCTTTATGTAAAGGTTGTTAGCAGCTTTATTTGTAATAATCAAAAACTGCAATAAGCCCAGCGATCCTTCACCTGGCGAATGGCTTAACAAACTATGCCGCACACAGACAGTGGAATACTACTTAGCAGTAAAAAGAAACAAACTGCTGAGACATGTAACAATGTGAATCACTCTCCAGGGAATATTTTTGACCAAAACAAAACAAAACAACCCCCAAACCTGAAAATATAAGATACCATTTTTATAACATTTCTGAAATAATGCATTTTAGAAAGGGAAGACAGATTAGTGGTTATCTGGGATTAGAGACAGGGAGATGGGGACAGGAGGAAATTGGGTGCAACCCAAGAGTCCTTATGACTTTGGAGCTATTCAGCATCTTGACTGGTGGTAGGCAGATGCATCCACACAGGTGAAAAAATTACCTAGAACAAAATATACACAAGTAAAACCGGGTAAATCGGAGTAAGATTTGGTGCATGATATCCATATCAGTATTCTGGTTATGATATTAAACTATAGTTTTACAAAATGTTACCCCTGGAGGAAACTAGGAAAAGTGTACAAATAATCTCTCTGAATGATTTTTTACAAGTGAATGTGAATCTTCAATCATTTCTCCAAAATTTCAGTTAATGATATTTTGAGACATTAACAGCCATTGTTGATAAACTATTTCCACATAAAAGCTTATTAAAAAAAAAAAAGGCCTGTGAAGTGTAGGGACCTCCCCAGACTGTAGACCATGACAGTCCCCTTTGTCATCAGTAGTAGGTGCCAGCACAAGAATTCCAAGTGCAGACGGGGTTTACCCTGTGCAGGGTGGGCAGACTCAGATCAATCAGGAAGAGACACCTCAGAAAGACCATGAAGAGCCAGATGTGTGCTCCTTTCCTGGACCTAGGACAAAGCTTCTGTCTCCACCATTTCCGAAACTTAGATCTTTGCCAGAATGAAGCACCAGCCTAGAGGCAAAGTGAAGAAACTCTGAAAGACTATTTTCCTACAAGTGCCTAACCAGTCACATGGACACCTTCTAAAAGAATGCTACCTGAATATGGCTAAAACATAACTGGGTTAGACTGGGTAGACAGGAATGGAGTAGTGCAAGCTAACCATTTTAGATGGATGTTAACCAGAGCAAAGTTGAATTCAGTTTTAAAAAATCTAGAGATCATATATATATTTGCATATCTGACTCATAGTTTTAAAGTGTCAACCTTAGTAAACTAGTTTCACTATATGAATATATTTGAATATGGAGCCGCAGGGGTGATGAGGAACATGGTAAACCTCAGTAAGTCAGCTTCCCCTAAGCATCTGCTTCAAAGCATCTTTGGCAATCTGCTCTATCCCTTTAGAATGACCATGACCTTGAAGACAAGGAAGCAAATGGTTCAAGTCCAGAAAAATTCCCTCACACAAATTACTTAAGCTCAATTGAGGTAAATGCAGCCCCTCAGTCATTAATTAGTTTGACAATCTGTATGTTGCCGGTAACTGGTGTGAACTAGCAGCTGCAAAAGCAGGGCTGGATAAACAAAGTTGAATTTTAAGCTGTCTTGGGATATCTAACCTAGATGCAAGGTGCATTTTCTGGATTCGTATAACGTAATTTTTGACTGCTATTTTCCCTTCCCTGTGTCAAGGGATTTGGAAGCCTTTATTAACTTCTGCTAAATAATGCAATAAGAGCTTGACTCTTTTTCAGTATTTTTAATATCAGCCTGAATTTTTAGCTCTTAAATAATGTCTAGTCCAATTGTTCTTAATCTTTCCCCTTTTGTTGTTTTCCCCTTTGACCTCATATATTAAGCTGTTTAGTTCTGCATATGTAATCTTCAGAGCTATTTATTACTGAGTATGCAATACAAGTATTGAATAACAATTGTCTAATTTCCATTAGGCTTTTAAAAGTCTTTGGGTCTAGTTTTTAGAGCTCCATTATCACATTAATTTTTTTAAAAAAATTTTAATTTCTCACATCCTGCAAATCACAGTTGAAGGGGAGCAGAATAAGCCACACCAAAATGTGCCACCCTGGCATGCGGATTATTCTGAGCTGAAGGCATTAAGACATAGCAGACTCAGAAAAAGCCTTTTGACTTTCACTTAACTGCCTAAAAGAATTTAGATAGTGAGTCTGTACTAGGAAGAAAGCGATTTCCAGAAATAACTTCTTATATCAGAAAGACTATCCACATGGTATGGCAAACATTTGTTTACCAAACACTTGCTCTTCTCATCTTCCTGTGATTGTCTTCCTCCCCTTTGAAGCCCTAGGCCCCTTGTCCCCTCTCCTTAGCTCAAGATGGTATACAAGCCTCAATTGCCCAACTACCTTCAACTGACACATTATTGAGGAGCTCCCGTACGTATGTAATTACATTTGTTTTTCTCCTGTTAGTTTGTCTTATATCAATTTTAATATCGGTCCAGTCCATGAACCTAGAAAGGAAGAAGGGAAAAATCTTCCTCCCCAATACAGTCCTACAACCACTGTGGCACTGAATGCTTTTTTCCCCTAACAATTCCGAGGTCACCCTTATTAGGATGGCTAAAATAACATGACAACCACATCCTACAGTCGTAGGATTTCTTCATAGAAAGCATCACACTTTTGAACAGATAGTCACTTAACACTTGACTTGAGGCTTCTTAGGAAGCTTTCCTCTGAGTCATCCCTGCTTTTTCTAGAGTGAGACACAGGCCCAGAGAGGATCCCTTTATGCTAACATAACATTGTCGTTAAGCCGGCTGGCCTGCAGAGGGGTCAACAGAGGTCTTCTCCGTATTGTACAGTGGCCCATGACTCAGACACTTGCATTTATTATTGCTCTTTCACACCTTCAGACAAATGTACGTTGGCAAGTACTGCTTTTGCAATACATGAGAAATGACAGCTTTAAGAGATGGCTGGAACAATTTCACTTAATGATTACTGTTCACATTGCAGCCATGTATAAGGCATTATAATAAGCATTGTGGAGGATTAAAAAAATGAGACAGGTAGATTCTCTTCCCTCTGATTGCCTAC
Source organism: Ursus maritimus (assembly GCF_017311325.1). Lineage (NCBI taxonomy): Eukaryota > Metazoa > Chordata > Mammalia > Carnivora > Ursidae > Ursus > Ursus maritimus. Next base: position 87,416,988 of record NW_024423343.1, on the reverse strand, counting down.
CATTCTATACCATCTTTAAGTCATACATTTTAGTTCATATATTTTCATGTTTATCTTGTCATTTGATCCTTAAAATATTTATAGAAGAGAAAGTCGAGGCTGGAGAGCTATGCCTTGCCTGAAGTTATAGAAGCAGCACACAGTGGGCAAAGCTCAGTCCTAAAGCCAGGTTGTCCTGATGACTTCCCAGCCCATCGCTCCATTTCCAAACCTATTTCTGTTAACATTGTCCAACACCTGTTTGCATTTCTAAATTAAGGGTATTACAGATTTTTTGTTTTGTTTTATTTTGTTTTGCTTTAGTACATTGTCTTTTATCGAGTAATGCATGCTTGATGTGAACATTATCTGAAAAATTCTGATGCCAAGATTATATATTCACATCAAAGCATTCCAGTTGTTAGAACAATTGATACCTACTGTGTAATGCCTGTTTTATCTCTAAAAGTGATAGTAGATTTGAATCCAGGTGCTATCAGTGTTTCTCATAATTAATTGAATACTGGTAGCCTGCTAGAGAAATAAATATATGATCGCATCATTAAAAAGGATGAAATATTTATTATTTTTAGGAAGGAAGGATTTCTTGATCTTCTTTTCCTAACAGTCTCTCTCATCTTCTAAAAGTGTTTGTTATCTTACAGAAAAGTGTTTTCACTGCCAAATGTTTCCATGAAAAAACAATGCTCTGCATTCAAATTATCTTGCACTAAGATATCTTAATAAAGGTGCATGAGTAAGCAATCATCATTAATAGAGTCAGTGTGATATTTTAAGGGAATAGTCAAAATGAGAAATGTAAATTAATGCAGGTAATTGAAAAGAGGCTGGAGATCCATAGATTCCTCTCTACATTTATTAAATTCTAAGAACGCTTTCTTGCAAAATTCAAGGAGCTTGCCTATAAAAGTTGCGGTCCTCACATAGTGCCAAGAGCAGGAGCCTAAATCTGGAAAAAAAATCCAAAACACAAGCAGCAGCAGAACAGATATAATTGGTGGAATTGCAGAACAAGAGGTATAATGACCGAAGGGGCAGTGTGAGAGATTAGTGAGTCGATGAACGGCTTCAAGGAGTGGTCACTACTGAAAGAAAAATTGCAAGGAGAACATGGATACAAGAAGAGAGAACAAAGGTATGAAGAATTGAGAAATTAATAGAGCAGAATGGGGGTATTAAAAGGAGCAAATCAGTCTTTGAACACTTCCTCTAGACCCTGCTAAGTCTCTGAAAGGAAGAGGCCTTTGATACATGATTGTATCTATCTAGGTGAAAGGTAAAGGGTAAAGTCAAATTGTCAGCAGGGATCAAGACATTTTGCATGTACGTTAAACATCTGTATCATTTAGTTTTTCACTTTGGCAACATAGACTTCGGTGTTAATAAATCAAAAGAAAATATGTTTAGTTGATGGATATATGTGTTTGAACTATTTTCTTGAGATAACTCAAAGGTTTAAATTTCAAAATTACTAAATAAGGCACCAATGAAAGGTCTTCCTCTCCTCCACAAGGGAAGAAAACAACTTTTTTTTTTTTTCTCAGTGATCATGGGCACCTTAGCCTGGGTAACTTTTCCATATGAGTCACAAACCTGACAGCACCACGTCCATTACAGGCATTGTATGCTTCATCTATTTTAAAATGGCATGAACTTATGGTATTTCTTTTTGGACCTGGGGTTTTATCCCTATACTGTATATAATTTTTTTTTTCTTCTAAAGTTAACACTGTTTTAAAAAGAAAATCCTAATTCATGTTAAATTTCAGCATGTGAATATTTTTAATATGTTCTTACCTATACATAATTGTGACAAATTTAGAAACCCCTCTAGAAACTTCTAGAAAATTTGTTCATGAAGGATACCATGTATAAAGTCTCAACTTCTTTATTTTGTAAATTACCTGGTAGGAGGAAACTCTAAATGACTCTGCTCTGTATTACATATTAAATATATTGAATGAGGATATAATTTTATCTTTTATGTCCAGTTCATCAAGTAGGTGATGATTCTTCACACATCATATTTTAACCATTATAGAGACATATCTTAAAATTTAAAATTTCTCTTCTTTTTGATTGACCCACTAATTTCCCCTAGAAAGTGAATAATTTTTTTGTTCTTACTATTTTTAAACTACCTCCCTTCCTTCTTTCTCATCTAGCACTTTCCCTAACGAACCTGCTAATTTTATACTTATGTATTTTTTACCCTCTTAATGCATTATTTTATTTCTTTTCCTACTTATTTTTTCTAAAAATACAAGTAAATTCCCTAGATTTTTATGGCACTAGGGGATGCAGTCCTATTTTCCTAAACACTTAATAAGATTAATAATGAGTAATAAAGGAGGCAAAGGACAAGTTCGTTCTAGATCATTTCTTCCCTCAGCATTATTCTTCACCATGTTCAACAACTTTATTTTTCCTTTGGATATATAGCAATGTAAATCACCTGTCGTTTGTGGAACGTGCTCTCTATAGGACTGTCTTGATGTTGTAGTATGTTTGTATTCACACACTATGCTGTTTCTTCTCCAGCATTTATTGTGACAGCTCAGAGAAAGGCTTTGACATAGATCTTGGACTATCTGGGTTTCCAACCATTTTTAATCCTAAATGCTTTTTAACAACTCATGCGTACTATTTCAAAGCCTCAAATCTTTTTTTCTATCGTGTCAAAATCCATGACATGTACAATAATAGCTAGTTCCTCTCTGTCTTTCACTGGTAAATTAGCCACCTCTTCTTTGATCTTCTTAAACTTACAAATAAATTCCTCTCCTTTTCTTAATAAAAATATTTCGCTGTAACTAAAATGTTACAGTATTAATACTCAGATATTCTTTTTAATGAAGCATGCAATTCAGTACATCCGGTTATCTTTTTTTATTTTTCTCACGGGGTGAAAGGTAGGACAGACAACTTTCAATCATTCAGTGAATAATAAACCTGTGCTAATCTTACTTTTTACTTTTGTATAGCAGTAATTAGGATGTTGAATCATATCTCTATGGATACCATCTTTTTAAAATTTGACATTTTCACTTAGTTTTACACCCAAAATTTAAATAGGAGAACATTGTTGCCCATATCCTGACAAATATGTAGATAATTAGTACACTAATGTCCACATGAGCTTGGATGTAACTTTAGAATGCTATTCCTTTCTCCGTGAAACAGAAAACAAAGGCAGGTTTGCAGCAGAAAATGCTAGTTGCTTACCCGTATCAATCTTCCTCTTCTTAGTTACCCTGATTTTATTCAGGATAGCAATACGTTCACCTAAAACACATTTTCCATCTCCTTGTAGCTATGCAAGTTTGTGTTCCTAACTCAGTGAAATGAATGAGTGAAGACAGTGGGTGGGACTTTGAGGAAAACATCTAAAAAAAGAGCTAAGCTCCTTTATGCTTCCTGGAATTCCTACATGATGGCTGGGCTTCTAGCAGCTGTTTTGGAGCATGAAGTGACCTTGGGGATCAATAGATCTGTAATAGCCATAGAGTCACAATACCCTCTGAGGTGTCTGCTCCCAGACTTCTTTCTTGTGAGGGATAAACATTTGAATCATGTTTAAGACTGATTTTAACTGATAGCAAATCAAAAGAAGGAAAGTGTAATTAAGTTCTTTGGCTTTCTATTTTCATTTGAGTTAATTTTTGTAACATGATTTTATAATGGGTTGCCATGTTTTCAATTTGCAAATACAAGTACTCATATTCACTTATAAATACTAAATTACAAATGATCCTAGAATTACCGACTCAAATTTTTTACCTTCAGAATATATATTTTGATTCCTATACCTTTTTTTCTATGATTAGCTATGATAATAATAACTAACACTTGTATAGCACTCCATATAACAGACAAGGAAGATGATAGCTAATTGCTAATGATAATAGTTTAAAGCTAAACTTTTTAAATGCTACAATTTATCAGCTATTATTTAGTAGTGGCGTTTTAGCTGTAGTCAAACAGATCTGGGTTCAATTCTTGTCTGTACGAGTTACTTAAGTTCTTTAAGCATCAATTTTAAAATGAGGCTAATAACATTTAATTCTCTACATTATTATAAATTTAAGTAAAATATGCTTCTAGAGCATTTAAAACAATACCTATGTAATATTCTTAATAAGAAAAATATATATATTTACTATATACCTGAAACTAATATAACATTGTGTGTCAACTATATTTAAGGAAAAAAAAAACTAGGGTTAAAAAGCAATACTAATATCTCAATATGTTATTTGTCACATTAGCAATGAAGGCTGGGCATATGCTGACTGGCTCACACTTATGTTCTATCCAATGGGGCTTGTTAGTTCTTTTTCAATGGTTTGTGTTTGTATTCTCTTAACCAAGTGAAATAGTTTGGTACATGGTGTTACAGAGTTGAATAAAATCAGAGGAAATATGGAAATAAGAAAGAATATATATAACGTTCTTTCAATAAATAATGATTACTGTGATTACTGCTATAATCCGCCCATCGTTTGACATACATTTCTGCTTCTTCAGTTATGCTTCCTCTTTCAATCTCTGCTTGAAATGTCTAATTGCTCCAGTAGACAGTAATCTCAAAGGACACATGGAACACAGTCTTTTTATATATATATATTTGATTAATTTGATATTAGTATTTAACTCTTATATTATTATTCAAACATTCATTTCTATATTTTCTATCCTCTATCTCTACTTTTCAGCTCCTTGAGGACCACTAGTGATTATCATGCTTCTTTATAGATCTCTTAGCAATTGATCAATGTTATCCATGGAATGGACACCCAAAATGGGTTTGTACATAAATAAATGTGCTAAGTGTACTTATGCATGGCATAGTTTCATTAGCTTAAATCCTGAACATTAGCTTTTTCGTCATTTCTTTAACAAACTTTACCTGAAGACTGAAGTTAAACTTCTTATCTTTACCCTCAAGAATTTCTATCATAATGTGTTTTCCATTGTTTCATTCATGGTAACCTGCAAACATTTCTGACTTTCTCTGTTTCAATTTCTGTCTCACAATTCTCTGACCCGGGTTGTGGCATTAGAGGTCCTCTACTACAAGGCCACTGAAAATGTGCTCTGTGAAACAGTCTTGATCCACAAATTCTATGTTACTTACCATGATGAGATTTCCATGATGAGATGATTGCAGAAATTGAGATAAAACATGTAAAAACTTTTATAACATTTTGGTATTTCGTGGATATACAAATATGTGATCTTTACCTCTGTCTCATAGAACTAGATATAGGTTGCTTTCAGTATTGCATAATGTTACATTGGTACAAACTATGAAGAAGTCATGGGCATTTGGACAATGTAAAGGTCCATAATGGATTGAGAATGAAACACACACACACACACACACACGCACACACATCCTTTACCACAGGTAGTTTGGGTCACACTATATTAACAGCACCTGAGACAAGAACTCACAAGGTGTTAGGTTCAGCACTTGCTGAAATTAAGTCTTTGTAGGTGTCTATGGCTTTACACAGCTTTTCACTGGCCAGACTCTTAAAACATAGCCTAATATTCTTCACCACCTCTTCTTCCAAATAAATTGCATTGAATGGTGAGTTACCAGTTATTTCCTAATTTCAAACTCTGGATTTTCAAGGGCTTTTGGTTCACCATTATTGACTCTCACCAACATCATGGCATAGAGTAATGGGAATCTTTGTGTTACGGATTCTAAGGTGAAGAAAGACACAATTGCCACTATACCTTTCATCTTTCAAAACTTGCCTGGTGCTTACTGTCACCCTCAGCCCTAATGTATTTTTCTTCTCCTTCTGAGTATCAAAGAGATCATGGAAGCTAATTTCAAATCAGCAGTAACCAGTTACGGTTCTGTGTCATTGGCTGCTCACCTTCTTTCCCGTTATACTTCCAACTACATGGCCACTGGCATTTCGTAGACCTTCACTGTGAATTAGCATCCTTTCATTACTTAATATATATATGCTTTTAGACCCCTTTCATTTTCTGATATAGCTAAGTCAATTCAGATTAAATCCAAATAGAGATAATTGTTCAAGAAAGTGAGCCAGAATATAATGAGAACCTGTCATGTGCCTAATATTGTGCTAATAACCATTTAAGATATTAAAAAGGTTGTCTTTTGATCACTTACCTTTAGATGTATATTCTGGTTAAGGGTCTCAACAGGAAATATGTATGAATACCTACTTACAAGATACTTTTATACTAAACACTGTAAAAGGATAACAAAGGCATGTATGTCTTTGAGAGGAATATTTTCTAAGACACGTATAGGACAAAGAATAAGACAAAATAATATCCATGCTGTCAAAATCCATATCTGGATCCTAATGATTTTAATTCTTTGCATGTTAAAAGTTCATTTTAATGGATATAATAATTTATTTTAATGAATACTGATTATCCTATTATTATAATCAATATGGATTGAGTGCCTGCTGTTTGCCAGGCAATGTTCTAATTGCTTCTACCTGCATTAGTTTGTTTAATCCTCAGGATAACTCTGTGAAATGGTGCTATCATTAGTTTCATTTTATAATATGCTTATTCTTCGACTGAATATAAGTAAATGCATTAAGTATCTTTTAAAGTGAGAAACAGATAGAGAAAGGTCAAGTGATTTAAACAAGATTTCATAACTATGTAAAGTAATGAAAATAGACAGAGGAATTGTTCTACATGGTTTTGATTTAGCAGAAAATACATAATCCATTAGAGCAAATATAGTCTCCCAACTCAGCAACAGGGGTGCATTAGTATTTGGAAATCTTCACTAACCACAGGACAATTAGAGAAGGTCTGCACAACTTTTGGGAATTAATTAATTAATTAAGAATTCATTATCTTATTAATTGAATAGTTATTTGGGTACCTACGATGTAGTAGGAATTATTCAAGATATCAGTATGTACAGAGACAAATGAGATGGACCAAGGCCTTGTCTTTATACCCTGTTCACTCTAGAAGAGGATTTGGGTAACATCCACCTGCATTAATGTTTTTCTAAATAGAAGCCATCACTGTAGTTTATTCTAATAAAAACGTGGTAAGGTCAAATAATTGTACTTTTACTTCGGAGGGTTTCTCTCCCTTTTAAACATGGTCTTCGGTCCATGTTATCTCTTTTAGTCTCTTCAACACTCTTCCTCTGTGTAGTGTGATTGTTCAGTCATAAACTAAGCCATGTAGTGTGAAACTCAATTAAGTTGTGTGTAATAAATTCCAGGGGACATCTGAAAGACAGAGTGAATTACAGATCCTGAGTTTAGTCGCCTTGTTTTACATGTCAATCTGTTTTCCTCTCTTTCCATCTGTTTCTCACACAGGCTGATTTCCCTGGAAGAAGCCAGAGGTTTTCCATGTTAGAAGGCAGGTGATACCTCAGCTGACACTTGAACCTGAGGGCACAAGGCCAAGGGTGTCATTCTGTAAGGTATCGAAAGCCTGGGGTTATTTTGAACGAGGTTAGCTGGGGAAGCATTTAACTTAACTGAATTTCAGTTTCTTTACCTACAAGAGGTAGGAGAAAAATAATAATTAATAAATACTAATAATTATTAATAATTAATAAGACATCTTGAAGGTGAAATAAGACAAATCATAGAATACTTGGACAAGTAAAAGCCATATAGCAACATAAGGCAGCATAATAGGGTGAAAAGGAGAAGGGTTTTGACACCAGGCAGGTAGAGCTCAGTGGGTTAGCCTAGCAGCTCCTGACTCAGACTGCCTGAGTTCAAATCCTGGCTAACCACTTGCCAGCAGTACAATTTTGGGCTATCTGTGTGATTTATCTCTAAAATGCTAATAGTAGTTGTACCTGCCTTTAAGTGTTTTTTTTTTTTTTAATTTTTAAATGAGATAAATAAATGCCCTTAGTATAATATCTTAAAATGAGTTTGTATTTTATTATGTATTTAGTATGTACCAGATAGTGTTCTGTGTGTTTCATAAGTACCATCTTGTTTTGTCTTTAGTGTAGTTAATATAATAGATACTATTATTATCTGCATTTTATAGACGAGGAAATTTAAACATAGAGAGTTACATAAGTTGCCCAGATTTGTTAAAGATAATAAACATTGGAACAAAAATTTAGACCCTTACATTGTGAGTCCAGAGTTCATGCTCTTAATATTCTGTTTTACTGCCTACAATGATGAGGAAGAACAAGCATAAGAAGGTGGGAAATCTTTTACCCTAAATTCCAATTTATTACCTGTGTGGCCTTAGGCAACTTTAAACACCCTGGATCTCAGTTTTCTTACACAAGGATGAAAAAATTTGTTGTGTACACTGAATGTGAAAACATATGGAAAAGTATAGCATATAGCCTGCCTATGCCCGTAAAGAATACTAAAGATAAATTAGCACCTTCCAGAGCATGAGACACAAAGTGAAGTTTCTTTGACTTTAGATGTTATTTTCAGAGCTTTATGTAGTTTTTTTCTCCTGAAAAATAGAAGTAAGCATAAGACATACATATTATGTGGTATTTGAAAAGTATAAATACCTGAAAAGAAGAATCACCAGTATTCCACCCAGGAGCCATCACGGAAATTGCCAGAATAATGTACAATTGAAGAATTTTTTTTTTTTTTAGAGAGGATTTTTTTTTTTAATATTTTATTTATTTATCTGACAGAGATAGAGACAGCCAGCGAGAGGGGGAACACAAGCAGGGGGAGTGGGAGAAGAAGCAGGCTCATAGCGGAGGAGCCTGATGTGGGGCTCGATCCCATAATGCCGGGATCACGCCCTGAGCCGAAGGCAGATGCTTAACCACTGTGCCACCCAGGCGCCCCACAATTGAAGAATTTAAAGGTGTTTTCCTTTTGAATTTTTTTTTCTTTCTTTTTAACACGTGAGTGCAAAGGAGAAGACTTTATGTGCAACACACACCACTCATCTTCTTCACATACCTCTGTCAACTCAGAGAGTTCATTGCCTGCTCTTGTCTGGTCTGAGTTACTGTGGTTTATTTTTTTATTTTTATTTTTTTTTAAAGATTTTATTTATTTATGCGACAGAGATAGAGACAGCCAGCGAGAGAGGGAACACAAGCAGGGGGAGTGGGAGAGGAAGAAGCAGGCTCCTAGCGGAGAAGCCTGATGTGGGGCTCGATCCCATAACGCTGGGATCACGCCCTGAGCCGAAGGCAAACACTTAACCGCTGTGCCACCCAGGCGCCCCATAGAGTTACTGTGGTTTAATGGCTGTCTAACTTCTTCAAGGCTCCCAAATCTCCTGCCTCCTCTTACTCATGCCCTGGCGTAATGTTCTTCCCTTGTGTGCGGTTGGACCTACTGACTCACTTCTTTTTTTTTTTTTAAGATTTTATTTATTTATTTGACAGAGAGACAGCCAGCGAGAGAGGGAACACAAGCAGGGGGAGTGGGAGAGGAAGAAGCAGGCTCACAGCAGAGGAGCCTGATGTGGGGCTCGATCCCACAACGCTGGGATCACGCCCTGAGCCGAAGGCAGACGCCCAACCGCTGTGCCACCCAGGCGCCCCGACTCACTTATGATTAATAAACAAAGGGATGTAAAAATGGAAGGATATTACTTATGATGGGTTGGTAGTATGACAAATAGAAACTTTCTCAAAATTGGGCCAGCACAGAGAAAGCAGAACACCCAGAAAGGGAAACAATAGCAAAAATAGTGTCTGAAATCAAACGGAGCTCACCGAAGCCAGCCCTGTTCTAGGGTTTCAGGCTTGCTCTTTGGCAAAGTTTTCTATCATCTGCAACCAAGAGTCCTAAATGATACATTAGTGCCTGTTTTTAAACCCATAAACCAAACATTTCACCCCAAAATGGCATCATTAATAAATGAGCAAATATAGTGACTATAACATGCACAGCGTATGGTTAAATCTCCAGCTGGATAAAGTACTATCTGCTTTAAGAAAATAGGACTAACCAAATGAAGTATTACCAATTCAATATTTACTTGCCACTTAAGATGAGGAAAGTTCCTTAAAACATTTTATACAGAACATTTTTCAAGATAGTCTCTCTCAAAGTATGTTAAATTGTTGCAATTTAGTAATTTGTTGTATCATACGGTCACTTAAAATAATACTGGGTTAGGATCTCATTCCTTCTTTGGGTGTTCAGAGGAAAATTATGAAAGGACATTGGCACCATTCTATCCATTTCGAAGTCATAGTCACCCTATCTGCATTCTGAAATATCATAAGAGATTTAGAAAAGGCTTTTACTGAGAAAACGAGGCATTTATCAAACAGATTTGAATTTGCTTTAGGTTGTGTTTAATACAACTAAAGTCCTTAGCTCCTGGCTATGTTAATATAATTTAAAGGTGACCATAAAATTTTGTTCTCTGGAGCTAACCCTTTGAAAGCTAGTTGCTTTTTAAATTAATATGAATAATACATGAAATGTGGATGGAGATTTTTCTAGACTCACTCTATTGCATCATTATCAAGACATGGCAAATAACTGCTAAAGAAAGAGGTTCAAAAAGAAAACAGGATAGCATCTATTATGCATTCATATTATTGCTGCACATCAATTTTTTCTACTAACTTTTGAAGTACATGACTACTGAGAAATCATGGAAAATATTGATTGTAAAATACATGCCATGCTTTAAAAAACTGAGCAAAATCCTTAGCTATTCATCCTGACTTAACAATAGAATGCTCATCAATTATGTGTGGAGTTCTCACATATAATTTACCATGTCTAATAATTAAAATAATTAATATAAAAATGTTTTACAATGTAAACTATTTTGAGCACAATAAAATCTTTCTTCAATATCTCAGTCAAAATTTTGGATACCCATTGTCTTCTTTCTATCAATATTGATTGTAATACACAAAATTCAGATGAAATTAATTCTAGATTTTTAATGTTTTCATGGCAATGACTTTCTATGGTTGAGTTTACATTAATAACATCTGGAACAGACTCATGGGGTTTAAATAGCTTGATCTTCAAAAATATGTATTATCTTCAGAACAACAGTTTGATATAAATAGACATCCTGAGGATTCTCAGAAATACTTGGTAAAAAGGTTAGATTTTCCCTAGTTAGGCTGAATAATGATGCTGACTATGCCTGATGATTATAAAAAGGTAATCCTCTGGTGTGTGAAGATACTATGGACACTTGGGTTTTCTGGATTATATTTCAGGCATAAAATGAATGGTTTAGTTAGGCATTATTGTAAACAAGAAAACTCTCTTAGTATCCATGAATCACAGAAGACAAGTGTCTATCCACGTATGTATCATTAGCTATACTAGTTCTGTACATAGAGTTAAACTACATATATATGTAATATATGTTTTATGCATAACACATATATACACATATCCTTTGATTAATGGGCCTAGTAAAACTTCAGGTCACAATTTTTTTACTTAAAATTATTTTTTAAATGTTGAAAATCTTAAGCTGTTCTCAAAGTTACCCTACAATTTTACTTTCCAGAGATAACATTTCCAAGCGATAATAGAGTTTGGTTCATATGGGCCCAGAGGGTTTCACTGGGCAATTCTACTAAACTTCCAATTTCCAGATAATCCCAAATGATATTTATCTTCTTCCAGAGAATAGAAAGCAAAATAAAACAAAACAACAACTTTCTAAAACAATAATAACACCAACACCAATGAAGTCAGAATTTCTACTTAATGGAGAAGCACAAGAGGCATTCCCATGGAGTCAAGGACAAGATAAGAATGTTCAATATTTTTAGTATTGTTTAAACATTACATTAGAGAAGAAATTCTCAATTTACGCTACTGACATTTTGGCTGTATAATTCCTTGTTGTGAGGGCTTTTTTGTGCATTTCAGGATGTTTAGTAGCATTCCTGGCCTCTCCCCATGTGACGCCATTAGCACCAGCGCAGTGCAATCAAAAATGTCTCCAGAAATTTCAAAATATTCCTTGGGGAATAAAATCACTCCCAGTTAATAAGCACTATGTTAGTAGCATTGACCAATGAAATTGGATGAGTTAAAACTATAACAACGTAAGAATTAGAAAATAAGAAGATGGTTTGGAAAACTAGCTTTTACAGATGCTATGGTTATGTATCTGGAAATTGTATGATAAAATACAATAAAAAATCAGTAAGTTAGTAGGATGTTAAAATTAATATGCAAACTCTTTGGTCATATACAAATAATAATTTCTTAGAAAATATAAGAGGAAGACAATTTATAATAGCAACAAAATATATAAAATGTATGGTACTTAATGTGAAGAATTTGTATGAGGAAAATCTAAAACACTTCCAAAAAAGCACCCAAATAGTTTTCAACAAATGTAAAGATACACTTTTTTCTTGAGCAGTTACACTCAATATCATAAAGGTGCCAATTCCCCCAAGTTAATATATAAATACAAGATATCAATAAAATGTCAGTAACTTTTAGTGGAACTGGGTAAGTTGATTCTAAAGTTCTTAGGTGAAAACACCAAGAAGAACTAGAAAATCTTGAAACAAGAGCAATGGTGCAGTGTGGAGACAAATCACTTCTCCGGAGAGTAAAGCCCACTATCGAGTGACTATAAGTAAAATAGTGTGTTTGGGGCACATGAACCAATGGAATAGAATAAAAAGACCAGAAATAGACTCTAGTACATATGGAAATTTAATATATGACAAAGTTTGAATCTAAAATAACTAAGAAAATGTTGGACTCTTAGTCTATCATTGGTGTTGAGACCCGAGGAGAGCCATTTTAGAAAATAAGAATCTAGATCCTCCTTAGGCCAAACATCAAATAAGCTCCAAATGAATCAGAAATAGAAATGTACAAGTGCTAGAATACAACGTGGAAAAAAACTCCCCTTATAATCTGGATGTGAAGAAATTAAAAAGGTTGGCAATGTACTTTGTTGAGGAAATGGGCATTCTCATACATTGCACATAGGAATACAACATGTTGCAGCTCCTGTGGAAGGAATTTTAAAATATCTAACCAAATTACATATGCATTTACTTTTAAATCTATATCCCATTTTAAGGAATTTTCCTAACAATATACTCAAAATGTACAAAACAATATATTCATAAGGACAATTATTATAGCATGACTCTCTTTAGCAAAAAATTGAAGCAACCTAAATGCCCGTTTAGAAAAGACTGGTTGATTAAACTATGACACATCCGCCCAATAGATTGCAATCAGCTGGAAGAAAGAAAAAGATGTGGAAGATCTGTATACGCAAATCTAGTATACATTCCAAAATAAATTGTGAAATGACTTAGTACATTGTGAGAATATACCTTGTATGAAACATGCAAATACGTTAAAACTTTTTTTGAAAAAGGAACACAGCAAAGATGACCTGGAACAGGATGAAAGAGTATAATAGCGTATTTGGGGATGCAGTTTAGAGAAGAGAGGGATGGCGTGAGACATCTCTGAGTACACGTTTTTACAGGTTGACTTGAAATGTAAATGTGTCACATATTAAAAGAACAAAATTAAATGAGAAAAGATAAGATGAATAGAAATAAATGCAGTCAACTTTTTACAAATTGCTAACTTCAAAGTTTAGAGGAAAAACACAAAATCGCCCGCCTATTAGTTCAAGTAAATTGTGTATCATGCAGTCTGACAAAATCCTTTAAGGATATCTTCTAAGGACAAAAAGAATCTCAGTGAAATGGCAAAATTAAATTAGTAAGTTTATTGTTAATGAAACTGGTAATTCCAGGGGCGCCTGGGTGGCACAGCGGTTAAGCGTCTGCCTTCGGCTCAGGGCGTGATCCCGGCGTTATGGGATCGAGCCCCACATCAGGCTCCTCCGCTATGAGCCTGCTTCTTCCTCTCCCACTCCCCCTGCTTGTGTTCCCTCTCTCGCTGGCTGTCTCTATCTCTGTCGAATAAATAAATAAAATCTTTAAAAAAAAATGAAACTGGTAATTCTGAAACTATTTTCTGTGTTTGAAGAAGAGAGAAAATGAATACATATATTTGTGATTCAGGGAACTCAGGAACTCAGCATAGAAGATATGAAGTGAAAGAAAAGAAAAATTAGCAACAAACTATAGACCGTTAGATTTGAATTGGAGTTTTCAACATGAACTCAGGATTTTATTTTTGTTTTATCAATATGTAATTCTCATAGTGAGAAATTCACAGATCCTCCTTATTTCCTTTTGCATCTTACTATTCAATTCCCCCTCAACATAAGCAACCATCATTCTCATTTCAATAACCATAGATTACTGTCGTCTGCTTTAGATCTTCAAATGAATTGAATCATGCATGTGTGTTCTTTTATGTCTGGCTTCTTATATTCAATGTGATGCCAGTGAGAGATACCTATATTATCTGCATCAGAAGTTCATTCATTTTTACTCAGTAGAGTTTCATTATATTAATATGAAGAGTCATCCATTTTCTTTTGGCAGGCACTAGTCTTTGCTTCCTCTGGCCAGAAAAATTCTGCTCTCTGGGTTTCATATCCCTGTTATGATTTGAAAAGTGCCCTTGGGTGGAAAGCTCACTTCAGGCTTTTTCCTTGCTGCATGGGATCACAAATAAATGCTGTTTGTTGTCCAGAGCTTAAAAGCCGTTACTTTGTCCAGTTTCATAGTTGTTTAAGGTAGAGATTAAGTCCAATACTGGTTACTTCACTGTGGCTGGAAATGCAACTCACTCAGGACTTTAAAATATATGTATATTTGTCTAGTTCTGTCCACAGAAAGGGTCTAAAAGTAATGATATTCCAGTAGCAATGGGCAAACTTTGTCTCCATATCATGGTTTCTAAGTGCGTTCTCCAGAAAAACAAACCAGAGCTTTATGGAGAGATCATCGATTCCAAGTATATACCCGGATGGTAGAACTTGATCCTGGAAATCTTCTTCTTCTTCTTTTTTTTTTTTTTTTTTTGGTGCTAAAAGCAAAGATGTACTCAAAGACTGTTGGGGCATTCAAAAGGACACAGGTCCCCTTATGAAAAAAAATAGGCTCAAAGGATATCCTTTCACAAGTAAGTATATTTGAATATGGATTGCATATTATATGATATTATAGAATCAATTATGAATTTGGGAGCTGAAAAAATATTTTGTCTTTTTGTCTTTTCTGATATAATAATCATTCTGGTTGTTATACATAATATTAATAGGTATTTTTGGCACTGTATTTCAGGTACTTTTCGAGTATTTCACTTACACTAATTTAATTATGAAAACAACTCTGATATAGATATAATTATCTCAGTTACATAGACATCTATATTTCTTTTCAACTTTTTCTCTTCTAGTATAGAGCAAAAATTCTCCACAATATCACAAGTGTTTCAAAATCAGTTATAGTTACCCATAATAAAATTCCAAAGTACATTGAATTAAAAAACTACTAACAAATATATCATAGATTTACAATTTTATATATGTAAAATATTTATATGAACTTTCCTCAGCTTATGATGGGATTACATTCCAATAAACCATCATAATTAAAAAATACCATAAGTCGAAACCGCATTTACTGCATCTAACCTACTGAACAGCATAGCTTAGCCTGGCCTATCTTAACTGTGCTCAGAACACACATTAACCTACAGTTCGGCAAAATAGTCTAATACAAAGCCTATTTTATGATAAAGTATTGAATATCTCATGTAATTTATTGAATACTGTACGGAAAGTGAAAACCAGAATGGTTGTATGCATACAGAATGGTTGTATTGTATCAGTTGTTTGCCCTCATGATTGTATAATTGACTGACAGCTATGGCTCATTGCCACTGCCCAGCATCACAAGAAAGTATTGAATCACATACCACTAACAGCGGGAAAAAAAAAATCAATATTCAAAATTTGAAGTATAGTTTCTTTTGAATGCATATTGCTTTCGCACCATCATTAAAGCTGAAAAATCGTTAAGTTGAACCATTGCAAGTTGGGGACTATCTGTAAATTTTATATATTTATAAAACTCATATTATATATATGCTATAAAAATACCACAGAATGGGGATTAAGCAAAAGAAATTTATTGTCTCACAGTTCTGGAGGCTAGAAGTCTTAGATCAAGATGGCAGCAAGGTTGATTCTTTATAGGGCTGTGAGAAAGAATCTGTTGCATGGCTCTGCCCTGGCATGTGGTGGTTTGTTGGAATCCTTGGCATTCTTGTGCATGTAAACATGTCCCACTGATCTCTACCTTCATGTTCACATGCAATTTTCTCTATGTGTCTGTGTCCAAATTTCCCTTTATTAGAAGAACACCAGTCATATTGGATTAGGGGCCCACCCTGCTTTGGTATGACCTCATCTTAACTAATTACATCTGCAATAACTATTTCCAAATTAGCTCACATTTGGAGGGACTGGGGGTTAGGATTTCAACATAGAAACTTTGTGGGGAACAATTCAACCCACAACAATAACAAATGTATGTAGCCCTAAAATGGTGATTTAATTTTGCCTATTTTTAAGTTTATAATCATCCTGCATACATTTGTGGTGACTTGATTCTTTATTCAATATTCTGTTCCTGAGATTTATCTTTGTTATTACTTGTATCATATTTATTCTGTTTTATAAATATACTACGATTTATTTTTGTATTTTACTATCAGTGGATATGTGGATTGGTTTAATTTCAAGTTTCTACTATAAGAAATGCAGTCATGGCTGTTCTTACACAAGTCTCCAGATATATATTGCATGGCATTCTCTAGGGCAGCATTTCCAACTAGTCTCTGCTATAATTGGATTACAGATGTGTGGGTTTATTGACCCCCCCTCAGCCCTTGGGCAGCAGGCAGCCTCACTCATTACCCTAGTATGCTGTACAAATTTTATCTTCTTCTGTGGACTTTAAAAATGCTAAAAAGCACTGCTTTACAATAATGTTGATGGCATATAGAGCATGTCTACATTTATTAGATGCTACCAAATTTTAATTTTAATGTCTGATTTCCATGAAGGATTTGCCTCCTACTTCCATGTTAATTTTTCTTTATATAGTTTTTGGACAAACTATTGGGTGATATAACCTTAGAAGTTCTATATCTTCTAGGTAAATTGTATTCCTTTTTAATGTGTGGTGAACTTTCTTAACTCGATCATGCTTTTTTTACCTTTAAGTCTCTGTGTGTCTTACCATAGTGGTCTTCTGGGTGGGATTCCTGAGATGATTTTTTCTTAGGTCATCTTTTCTATTCTAGTCTCTCTGGCCTTAAATCTTAGAGACATCTCCTGTCAACAGTATGCAACTATGTTTAATTTCTTTAAGCAGTCTAAAAATTGAAAAATTTAGTACAATTATTAATCTACCACGTATTCATTGAACATGGAAAATGGAAGAAGTTCTGCTCTGGGTCTTGGAGTACATGAGTCAAAAAGAAGATGCTAGGGTCCCTATTGTTGAGAGGTTTATATTTTAGTGGGGGAAGATAAACAGTATCAGTAAATAAATATATGTGTGATATACTATATGAGGAATATTGTGGAGGAAAAGGGAGAAAAAGGAACAGGATAAGGGAGTGTGGTAGATAGAATTCTAAAATGACCCCTCAATGATCCTTGTGCTTGTCTAATCCACTCCTCTCAAGTGTGGGGGAAGATCTGTAAGTTTAATGATGCATCACTTCCATTATATGGCAAGAGGGATTTTACAGACATAATTAAAGTTCCCTAATCAGTTGACTTGGAGTTAATCAAAAGGGAGGTTATCCCAGTGGGCCTGGCCTAATCCCAGGAGGCCTTTAAAAGATGGTGAAACATCAGAGAGATGTTCTTCTGGCCCAGGAGATGAATCCAGTTACCACATTGGGATAGGAGAAGGCCATGCAGCAGGAAATTGAGGGCAATCTCCAGAGTGGATTGCAGCCAGTGGTTGGCAGTCAATAAGAAAATGGGTGCTTAGCCTTTCCTCTACAAAAAGATGAATTCTACCAATAATCATGAGCTTCAAAGAGAACCCTGGGCCCCAGGTGAGACCCTTAGCCCCAACCAGGACCCTTACTGCTGCCTATGAGACATGAGCAGAGGACCCAGCGAGGTGGTACCTGGCCTCCAACCCAGGGGAACTGTGAGATAATAAATGTGTGCTTTAAGCTGCTAAATTTGTGGTGATTTGTTACACTACACTAAAACACTAATATAGGGGGATTGGTCAGAGAAGGCTTCTTTTTATTTTATTTAAAATCAAGTTAGTTAACATGTAGTGTGTTATTAGTTTCAGGGGTAGAATTTAGTGATTCATCAGTTGCATATAACATACAGGGTTCATTGCATCAAGTGCCATCCTTAATGCCCATCACCCAATTACTCCCTCTCCCCTCCCAGAGATGGCTTCTTTTTAAAGACGAGATAAGAGCCAAAAGACGAAGAGTGAATGGGAAGCCATTTCAGGATGTTGATTATTTGAGTAAAATGCTGATGTAAATATCAAAATTCTGGATTTTATTTACAGGAATTAAGAAATGAAAAATATAATTACATTTTAATTTTATAATGAAGGTATGAGGGAGTGTTTGAATAGAAAAGGATAAATTATTTTCTCCTCAGAAACATAAAGTAATCACTATTCTCAGAGATAGCGTCTCAAATTACAGAAATCTTCAGAGAAAGTTCTCCTGAAAAGGTAAATCAAAGATCTAGAGATATGTGGCAATAAATGCCAGCAGAGGGTGGTTGTGGTGGTGAAGGTGGGGATGAGGTGTCAATGGCAGGAAAGGTTGTTTTTTTAATTTATGTGGTGAATGTTTAAAGGAATCACAACCTGGAGAGGAGCTACTTAGTGACTAATCAACCCATTCATCAACGAATAACTAATTGTAGAGCCTTTGCTGTGTGTGCAATAAGCATTCACTGGCACAAACAGGGGACACCATGTAAGGATTTGGCTTTTCTTAAGAGTTTAAACTCAACTGGGTAAAGAAAACATGTGGAGCAATTATTTATAAGACCACATGCAAATAAGGCCTAACCTCTTGTGCAGTGTGGCCACAGGTTGAGGAACAACAGAAGTAGAAAACAGTGCAGACTGCAAGAACCAAGGAAACTGAAGGTCTGTGAGGGTCTGTGAAGGGTGTGGCAGAAGTGAACTAATCAAAGGGGCTTGGAAAGCATTATGGAAAGTGCTTAACACTGGGACTAAGGAAGCCCAGTATTCCGATAGCAGCAGCAGATTTGGAGATGGAAGTATCACTAGAAGATGTTGCTAACTTTCTTAATTTCTTTTTATGCCAGGAATGATGTAGAATGATTTTTTTCTTTTGACCCCCTCTCCCATCTTCTATTCTGAAAAACAAACAGCAGAATCTTATTTCATTCACAAGCGCTAAAGAAAGATATTGTCCTAAATGTACATGCACAAGCACCATGGATTCAGGTTAGTGAATGAATATGTGCTTTCCAGAAGATTAGAAAATATGGAGAGGTTTAGTTTTTAAAAATAATTTTGAAGTTTAATATGATTCCCTACTAGAGCTTAAGTTCCTCCAGGGAGTAATTATGATTTGAGTTACTATTTTCAGTATGGAGGACAGTGAGTATGGTTTTGCTAAATGGATTACCAAACGAATGATGAATGAATGAATGAATGGCAATCTGGTTTATTTAATCATGGATGCATTTCAGCAGATGGTTGAATTTAGGGGGTGCATTCCCAACCCTCATTATTCTTTTCCAAAACCTTGAAGCCTTACCCTGATTTCCTAACACCTGTCCACCTTCTCTTGAAATATACTGTCTCCAGGCCCAGCCATGTTCCAAAATGAAACACCACCATGTAGAGTCACAGCAAATGAAATCAATTGATTCATCATATTCTTAATGAGTGTTGGCAAACACCAAGACTGGCAGACAGATGG
The DNA here is from genome assembly GCF_017311325.1 of Ursus maritimus. Taxonomy (NCBI): domain Eukaryota; kingdom Metazoa; phylum Chordata; class Mammalia; order Carnivora; family Ursidae; genus Ursus; species Ursus maritimus. The sequence goes on along the minus strand of NW_024423343.1, from coordinate 87,397,126 downwards.
GATTCCACAGAGAAGGTACAGATGGACCAGTCAGCCCAGAAGGTAAGTTCTTGTTTGTTTGGAAAAGCAAATGCTTCATTTTAATACAACTTTCATGGTTGGTATTGTTGTAGCTGATATTTTCAAACCATGAAAATATCTATAGATGTATAAGACTTATTACAAATGCCACCTTACCTTGTATCATTTCTTCTTGATTAGACTTCCAGAAGAGTTTTTTTTTTTTAACAAAGTAGGGCCTTGCAAAGTTATCTGTATCTCAATAGTATTATTATGCCTTAATTTAGAATTAAATAAAGACTTCTGGCATAATGATCACTGAACAATTCTGTTATGGCATAAGAGAGTTTTTCTGAGAAGATTTCTTTGAGTCAGAAAACAACAACAAATATTTAAGTTCTAGAGAGGGATTGGAAATTATTCCAGAATTAGGAAACACAATCTTTGATCACGTGATTATTTTCAGAAATATGCAGTGTGCAAGGGTCTGGACTGTAGAGAGAAAGAATCTTCATGTATGAACATAAACCCCCAGAGAGGCCGAATCAATTGCTTAAAGATGCCCTGAACAAAATGATGTAATTTATTTTAAATTCGTGAGTCTTACGAGCTGGAATGGAGTGTGTTATCACAGGTGCTACTGTTTTGCTTTGTCTTTAGTACTGTCCTGGGAAGCAGCAGAATCTAATTCTATGTTTTGTAGAGTTAGCACTTGTTAGTGCTCAATAAATATTTAATAGTACGATGTGCCACACATACTAATGTGTTGAATATTTTAATTTTCTGCATTCCTATGTGACTTAGTCAACGTTGCATATTAAAGAAAACTTTTTGAAGCTTAAACTTGGCTGAACATAGAAAATTTCAAAAACTAAGTTGAAACTGTCAATCAAGTGGCCTTCTGTCTCCTAGGGTAGATGAGTTGTTTAAATGAGGTGATTAGCTCAATGGAATACATTTACTCATGTGAGAATATTCACACTGCAATTCTCTGATTTCGTAGAAAAGACTATTGAGAGAAGACCTTCATTTAGAACTCACTCAGAATGGAGATAAGATGATTCGATTGCCATTGTAAGAGTTTAGACTGTAGTTTTATTTCTAGGACTATCTGCTTGTTTTAAGTCAATGCTACTTACTCTATCAAGTCTAACTATAAAATGATTTCTCATCTATATTATTTATGAGATAATCTGTTTTTCTAGCTAACCATTAAGGCTTGACCGGGATGAGTTCTATGAAACACTCACTTCAAGCATGATTTCGACTACCTGATGGCTTTCCATAAGGGGGCTGGCATAGAAACTCTTCACAATCAAGGGAAGGGATAATAAGGATGGGATGGCTAGGGTGATTCTGACCATCTTGCAGAACAGCCCCAAAGCCAACAGGAAGAGATTTCAAGGGTAGATGATGGAGAGGCTCAGGCACTGTAAATGCCTCCAACTGGCCAGCAACTATGCACACAACCTATTCTGACCTTACTTGCTCTACATTGTTCCTTTACTCCAGCTTTCATTCCTCTTTGATTTTTAAAAGAATTTTTTAAAACCCTGACTATTGGAGCTGATTATACCTCACTGGTTCTCAAATTTCAAGTGCATACACATCACTAGCATTCTTGAGAAAAAGCACATCCTGAGTCAGTAGGTCTGGGCTGGAGCCTGATATTCTGAAATTCTAACAAACTTTTAGGTGCTGCTGCTGCTGCTGCTTTAGGACCACACTTTCTTAGGCAGGAGTCTGGAACACTGGTCAACATCCCTGTGTATGCATCAGAATTATATGTGTGGCTTTAAAAAAATCACAGATGTGATTCAGTAAGTCTTGGGGGACTTATTTATGTTTGTAAAACTCTCCAGGTGATTCTAATTACTGGCCAGGTGTGAGATATCCCGCTGAGAGAAATGTTTTACCATTTCAACATAAGAGTCTATCATTTTTTATTCAGTTTTAAAATAGAACATCATGAATGTACATATGAAATCTGGGCCAGGTGACAGAGAAATTTCTCATTTGCCAATAATAATAAATATTTACTGGTTTGTTCCCTTGGTTGCTCAGCAATTTATATCTTCATTGAAACTAGTTTATTACCTTTCATTCCTTCATTCATTCACTTATTATCTAAATGATTGGAAGAGGGGCAGATAACTTATGGAGGAGGCAGCAGAAAGCTCCTAGGAAATGTACTCAGTTCAGATCAGTTACAATAAACAGCGATGGCGGAGTGGTGATGGTGGTGATCAGGACAAATGGGAGAAAATCCCAAAACTGTAAGCCAGGGAACACTTATTTTTCTAAATTTGTCCAGACCCATAACTAAAGTTGTAATAACTTATTCAAAACTTAAGAAGAAAAAAAAAGAAGTAAATGTCTGTGCTTAGAATACATAACAAGGATACACATAAAGCTCATTTGAGCTCTGCTCAAATGGCTGGCCACCTTAGATTTCCAAGTGCAAGAAAGAACAGACAGGTCTAAACAAGAAGCAAAACAGGAAAGCACACATCCTTTGAATAACCTGCATAGATCTGCCTCCTCCCCACCACCATTTCTTAATTCCAGGACAGCATCTTTCCATTCACCTGTGTTAGTTTGGGTTCAAGTTATAACATATGTGGCTGGTGCCAGTGGGAATAGCAGCAGGCACCCGTTACAGGTGACCTTTTACTGATTAGGTCTCCTCTATCTCTCAGGACCCTACTCCTGAACTTCCAAGGTCACTCTCCCTGTTATGGATCCAATCCATATCTCTTCTAATGTGGTTGGAAGCAGGAAAAACAAAAAGTTGCAGTGAGTTTAAAAAGAAAAGGAATTCCAACATGAATACAGGAATAGCCCATCTAGACCTGGAAATCTGTCCCTCTGGAAAATTGCTGAACAGTACTGAACTATGTAGACATCTATTTCTGAAATTGTAGAAATCGGTTTATTATCTTGAGGTGATATTCCTGGACCCTCCAAATGTATAATAAATGTAAAATGGGAATTTATCCTTAATGGAATGAGGACAATATTCAGCTGCAAAAAGTCATTATGATATTCTTTCAAAGAGACTCTCATCAAATTAAACCGTAGATGTATTTTCTTTGCCTAAAATTACATTGATTCTGCACATTTTCCTACAACTGTAAAGAATATTAAATATTAATTTGTAGTAGGCTTCGCATTCCTCCTTGTTCAAACTAGTTTATTTCTTAAGTTTTGGCAAAAAAGAGCTACTTAGAATCCACTACTGGATGTGATTTTCAGGGAATATCTCTAATGAAGAGAGAAGGACAATGAAATTGGCAATTCGTTTTAAATAAAGTCATTTAACCTTTTATTCTGTGAAAGAAGTGACATAGACTTTCCTAAGTTCAGAATAGAAAGAGAAAAAGCAAAACTATGATATTCAATTAAGTGTGAAAAACACAGATTATTTGTAATATTTTTTTCACTGCTTAATTTGTCAGTCTATGATTTACATTGTCAAATTACTAAGGATTCTGATATTAGAAGAAATTCTAGAATGAGAATTTTTTTTAAAATTGCCAGTATAAAAAACATGATTTTTTTATCTGCTTTATTTGAAGATTTGATTATCCAGAAAAAAATTGAGACTTTAAAATAAATTTGTTATTACTAACACTCCATGTCCTAATTATTTTTATTTTTGTTTTTCTTTTTTTATTCATTTATATATTTTTTTTATATTTTAATAGTGTGCACATGCGTGTGAGTGGTGGGGGCAGAGGAGGGGGCACAGGGAGAGGGAGAGAGAACCTTAAGCAGGCTCCACACCCAGCACAGAGCCCAATACTGGGCTTAATCCCACAACTCAGAGATCATGACCTGAGCCAAAATCAAAGAGTTGGTCTCTTAACAGACTGAACCTATCAGGTGCCCCTATTTATTTGTTTTTCTAATTAATTACTTTTAGAAATGGTAAGACAATTTCTCTTTTCATCTTAAATTCTCATAATATGGAAATCAACGCTTCAAACTAGTGAGGGAAAAGTTTTGAAATCTTTGGTTCCCTCCCAAAAGTTACGTTATACAACAGAGATTATATCAGAGTGGTATTGCGTAAAAAGTAGATCATACAGAGATAAATTTAAATTGCTAAACAGTGGGACACATAAACTCTGGCTTCTTAGCTGCTTTACTGTGGTTGGATTATGAGGTTCTAATCTTGATTCTATTTAGCATGATCAGTTCATGAAGAGACTACCTAACTGAGAAATTGAATAAATATTGATCACTATTTTAAATAGTATCACTACTTTCAAAGATTTCAAATATAAGAAGGTAAATTTAATATAATTTCTAAACCTATTCAATTTCTTTTAAAATCATTGTAATCTTTCCTGTATCATTTCAGATGACTATGGTGCCATAGACTGAATTTATAATGACTTCCTTGAAGCTATGAATTACGTGACCATAGACACATACTGTAAGGACTTGACTGAATAATTTTGTTTAATAGATAGCTTGTCCATAGAGTGTTCATCATATGATATTTCTCCCAAATGGTCATTACTTACCTATTACTGTAGGATACATACAGGTGAAGGAATTGTTGGGTATTTCTCTAACCTTTGGAGAGAAGAAAAATATTTAGTTGTGTATAACTTACCTTATACTACAATAAGATATAAACTCCAGATGAGTTAAAGTGACATAATAAATAAAAAGATACTTAATAGAAGAAAAAAATACCTAATAGAAGAAAATAATAGGAAATATTTTTATTAGCTTAGGTTAGGGGAGGTCTTTTAAGCAAGGTATAAAATATCAGAAGAAAGAAGACTAAGATACTGAATACTGCAGGTATTTGTAATTTTGAGGGTAAATATATTTTAAATGAGAATGCATTTGCAATGTACTTCTACAAAAAGAAAATAATAAGAAAGAGCAAGAAAGAAAGAGAAAGAACGAACGAGCGAGAGAAAGAATCTAAGAGAATAATGGTGAAGTCTATGCACAGATAATTTACAGAAGAGATGCAAAATCCTGAAGTGCATATTAATTGCAATTACATGACTAGTGACCACTGAAAGGCAAGTTAAAACAAAAAGAGGCTACCAGTTTTCATTTTTTAGAATGAGAAATTCTAGTGAGACTAATCTTTTACATAGTTGGTGGGAATGTGAGCAGGTATTAGAATTTTGAAGGTCAATTTGATAGTATCTAACAAAGTAGAACAAAAAAGTACCTTTTAGAATCTTCATGTAGCTCAAAGCGAGGGCAGCTCTGGGATAAGGGTCTCATGATGTTTACTTCAAAACTACGGAGAAAAACAAGGAAAAATAAAACCCTACAAAACCATGCCTACAGCATAACATGGAAAAAAAAAACACATAAACTTCAATTTAAGTAAAACAATAGAAAACACCAAATCACTACAACTGATCTCTTAAGTACCTTCCTACCCCATGACTTTATGGCAAGAGCAGGTGGGCCAAGAAAAACTGTTGAGAGAAAAAAAGAATTGCTAGCCTAAGACTGATATAAAATCACTCCCAACAGGTATAAGGATACCTAAGTCTGAAGATATAAAAAGACTGTCCTGGCAGATTAGAGCATTAGAGGTTTATAAAAATCTCTTTTTATAAAAAGAGATTTAACATATGATTCAAAGGAGAATTTTTGAAAGGCATAGCTTCCATGGGAGGAAAATGGGCATGAAGAGACAGGAATTCCGTGGCAAGTGGGAAGCATTTTCACAAGATAGGGGCAAGACAAGGATATCCATTTTTTTTTTTTTTTTCTTTACCATTCAACACTGTGCTATAGATATCAGCCAATACAATTAAACACGAGAGATCACGGTGCCTGGGCGGCTTAGTCAGTTAAGCATCTGCCTTTGGCTCAGGTCACGATTCCAGGATCCTGGGATCAAGCCCTGCATCAGGGGGGGGGGGTCCCTGCTCAGCCTGGAGCCTTCTTCTCCTTCTGCCTCTGCCCCTCCTCCTGCTCGTGCTCTCTCTCATTCTCCCTAGCTCTCTCTCTCTTTCAAATAAATAAAATCTTAAAAAAAAATAAATGAGGGAAATCAACTAAAGATAAGAATGGGTAGAGAAGTTAAAGTTTCTCTATTTTCAGATGGTATGAATGTACACCTAGAAAACCCCACATAATTGAGGATGAAACTAGCTCAAACAATGTAAAAAAAAAAAAAAATCAGTGAAGTACCGGGGTATAAAACTACAATATAAAAGTCAACAGTCTTCATACACAGACAATAACCAGTTAGAGAACATAATGGTAAAGAAAATCATCATTTATAATAACAATAAAAATATTAAACACTCAGAATTCAGAATTCATTTTAAGAATTATGTGTAAAATCTATAGGAGGGAATCTTTAGAACACTCTTCAAAGAACCAAAGCTAGATTTGAACAAATAGAAAAAGGTCTACTGATCTTGGATACTACAATTCAATGTTATAAAGATGTCAGTTCTGGCAATTTTTTTTTGTCAAATAATATTTTTTTTATTGTGGTAAAATATACATAACATAAAACTTACCATTTTAACCATTTTTAAATGTACAATGGCATGGCATTACGTGTATATTCACAATGTTGTGCAACTATTACCTCTAATGATTTCCAGAGCTTTCTCACCATCTCAAGCAGAAATTCTGTACCCATTAAAAACTAATTCTGGATTCACTTCTCCCCACAGCCCATGCTAGTTTCTATTTTACATTCTGTGAATTTGTTTATTTTATGTACCCCATATATGTGGAATCATATAATATTTGTCGTCTTGTGTCTGGCTTATTTCACTTAGCATGAAGTTTTCAAAGTGTGTTCATATCGCAGCATGTATCAGCATTTCATTCCTGTTTTATGGATGAATACTATGCCATTGTATGTGTATCCTGTATTTTGTACATCTATTCACCTTGGCTTTTTCCACATTTTGGCTATTGTGAATAATACTGCTATAAAGATTGCTGTACAAGTATCTGTTTGAGTCCTTGCTTTTAATTCCTTTATGTGTGTAAGTAGGAATAGAATTGCTGGCAAATTTAATTTATACATTTAATATAACCCCAAAGATAAATACAATAAAATTTCTAATGGATTCAGACAACTTGATATTAAAGTTCTTAGAGGAGGGGGGCGCCTGGGTGGCACAGCGGTTAAGCGTCTGCCTTCAGCTCAGGCCGTGATCCCGGCGTTATGGGATCGAGCCCCACATCAAGGCTCCTCCGCTATGAGCCTGTTTCTTCCTCTCCCACTCCCCCTGCTTGTGTTCCCTCTCTCGCTGGCTGTCTCTATCTCTGTCAAATAAATAAATAAAATCTTTAAAAAAAATAAAAATAAAAATAAAGTTCTTAGAGGAAAAAGAAGCATGCAAGAAAGCCAGAAAAAAAAAAAAAAAACATCAAAAAGGAAAAACTTTGAGGGAGGCTATCCCAACCAAGTACTAACCTATACCATGAAGCGTCTACAATTAAAACAGTATGGTGCTGGCACGTGATGGACTAGTGTAACAGTGGCATCAAATAAACATATCTAGATATAGACTCAAATATGTATGGAAAATTAGTATAGGAGAAAGGTGGCTTCTTAAATATTGTGGCAATGATAGACTTTTTAATTAATAGTTCTGGCACAATTGGGAATTTAGAAAAAGGTAAAATTAGAGCCATACCTTACCACATACACAAGTTTAAGCTCCGAATGTTTTATAGATCCAAATGCCCAAAAATAAACCACGCAAATTCTAGGAGAAAATCAGATTACCTGTAGTTAACATTTTTAAAAAATCCAGCAATTAAGACTAATTGAGATCAGTCTGAATTAATGACAAATCAAGTATTTATAGCAACTCAAGTTGAACTTTAAAAATGTTGCCTAGTACCTTTTTCCCTTTTTTTTTTTTGCTAAAAGTTTTAAAAATAAAGTAAAATGGGCATACATATGTATATATATGATGAAAATAATTTGCTGTTAGCGCTGGGTATCGTACGTTTAAGCGATGAATCACTACATTCTACACCTGAAACTAACACTGTGTGCTAACCAACTGGAATTTAAGCAAAAACTTGAAGAAAAAAAAGAAAATAATTTGCTGTTGACTTACCTTCAATTTGGTGACATTCTTCATTTTTTTTTCACTCTCCATAATTTTACGTAACAAAAGTAAACGTAAACAGCCTAAGTTCTTTCACAAAGAACAACAAAAATTTTAACTGGTATCTAATTGCACACATTTAACTATAAATAAAAGCAGATTGAACAGATCACTTGATTGAGTCAGGTGCAAAGTACGAAGTTAGCTATGAGAAGAAGTAAGGTACATATGGTTCCTACTCTCAAAGAATTTGCGATATAAATAAAGTCCATGCAACCTCAACATGACCAGCCTACATTCATAGTATTTTGCTCTTCAAGATAAATTGCTCTGATTTGCTGAGTCTGTGAAATACTGAACTTAAGAGTATATCATTGCGATATCACTAATTTTTGTAATGCTATATTGGGTTCTTGTCATCTGAGGAATTTTTTTCCTAGCCTTATTAAGTCATGATTAGTACACACAAAAACTGCACGTAATGTACACAGTTTGGTGATTTGGGGAATGTGTATACAATAAATAGTGTTACCATCATGACAATCCAGGTAATAGATATGTATCTATCCCCTCTAAAAGGTTCCTTATGTTCCCCCACCCCCTGTCTTTTGGGTGTGTGTGTGTCAAAGAACGCTAACAGGAGATCTAGCTTCTTGACAGACCTTAAAGTGCACAATAGCTTCTTGTTCACTAGAGGTACTATGTTCTACACCAGCTCTTTGGAACTTCTCTTGTGTAACTGTAACTTCCTACTCATGGAAAAACAGTTCCTATATTCCTCTCTCGCTATCCTCTGGTAACCACCATTCCATCATCTGCTTCTATTCCTCCAACTATTTTAGATGCCTCGTATAAGAGGAATCATGCAGAATTTGTCCTTTGGAGATTGGCTTATTTCACTTAGCATAACGTCTTCCAGGTCCATTCATGTTGTAGAAAGTAGTAGGATTTCCTTCTTTTTAAAAGCTGAATAATATTCCATTTATGTATATGCCGCCTCTTTTCATCCATTCATCTACTGATGAACATTTGTGTTGTTTTCTTACACTGGCCATTGTGAATAATGCTGCAGTGAATACAAGAATGCAAATATCTTCAAGATCATGATCTCAACTCTTTTGGATACATACCCAGAAGTGGAATTACTAAATCTTACAGTAGTTCTGTTTTTAATTTTTAAAGGAAACTCCATACTGTTTCCCATAGCCATTTTACCTTTCTGCCAGTAAGTATACAGGAGGTCCAATTTCTCCAAAACTTTGCCCTCTCACCTTTTCTTTTCTTTTTCTTTTTTTTGTAATAATAGCCACTTGACATATGTGAGTTGATATCTTATTATTGTTTTGATTTGCATTTCCTTGGTGATTAGCAATATTGAGCATCTTTTCATGTACCTGTTGGCTATTCATGTATCTTCTTTGGAGCAATGTCTATTCAAGTCCTTTGCCCATTTTTTAATAGAGTTATTTGTATTTTTTTGCTATTGAGTTTTAGGAATTTCTTATGTATCTTGGAAACTAACCCCTTACCAAAAAAAATGATTTACAAATATGTTCTCCCACTCATAGGTTTCTTTTTCGCTCTGTTGACTGTTTCCTTTGATTTGCAGCTCTTTCATTTGACATAGTCCCACTTCATCTATTTCTACATTTGTTGCCTGTGCTTTTTACATTGCATCTAAGAAATCATTGCTGAGACCAATTTCAAGAAACTCTCCTCCCATGTTTTCTTCTAGGAGTTTTATAGTTTCAGATTTTATGTTCAAATCTTTAACCCATTTTGAGTAAATTTTTGTGTATGATGAAATAGAAGAGTCCCGTTTTATTCTTTTGGATGTAGACATCCAGTTTTCTTTACACCATGTTACTGAAGAGACTATCCTTTCCCCATTGTGCATTCTTGGCACCCTTGCTGAAGATCAGTTGACGGTATATGCATGTGTTTATTTCTGAGCTCTGTATTCTGTTGCATTGGTCTATATGTCTAATTTTTTGCCAGTACCATGCTATTTTGATCTCTGCAGCTTTGTAATATATTTAGAAATCAGGAAGTGTGGTGCATGGAGCTTTTCTGTTCTTACTCAAAATTGCTTTGTCTATTTGGAGTCTTTTCTGGTTCCATGTGAAATTTGGGATTTTAAAAATATTTTTGTAAAAAATGTCTTTGGAATTTTGATAAGGATTGCATTAAATCCATAGATTGCTTTGGGTAGTATGGACACTTTAACAATATTAATTCTCCCAATCTGTGAACACAGCATATCTTTCCACTTGTTTGTGTCTGCCTTCCTGGGGAGATGTGATTCAGGATGAAGCCAGAAGTCTAGAAAATAGGTCTGTAATTTTTAATTGAGAGCTCAAGCAATAACGTCATGCCTCCGAAATACCCATGGTTTCTATTTTGTAGAATTCTAGTGGGTATTGCTGTCCTCTCCTCCCTCACTATTTTTAAAAAATCTTTATTTCCCGTCACTAAATTAAGTGACATTTGTAACGCATCAACTTCATTTGGTTGTCCACCTGTCTCTTTAGAGCTGAGTTGGGTCTAGGTTTATTTGCCTAACTTCTTTATTGTAGAAACTATGTTCTTATAGTTTTCTTTTCCTCATAGAGCCAAAGCCACTCTCATATGGGTACTGATAATGTTTTTTTCTTTGAAGAGATATTCTGTTTTCTCC